>NC_092716.1:212883809-213236059 GCF_047496885.1 Scyliorhinus torazame
CAAACTGTGCAAAATAACATGAGATTTTTAAAATGCACTTCGTACTCATTTTTAATAATGTCAATGTCTCGTGCCTCCCTGAAACTGGGGGAACGTGTAACTCTGTTGGGAAAAACTGGGGTAATGATGATGTCACTGACCTGGGTTCAAATCCCACCATGGCTGCTGGTGGAATTTAAATTCCAATCTGAAATGAATGCTAGTCCCACAAATTCATCGATTGTTGTCAAAATCCATCGTGTTCACTAATGTCCTTCAGGGAGGGAAATCACCTGGTCGAGCTTGTATGTGACTCCAGACCCACAGCAATGTGCTTGACTCTTAAATGCCTTCTGAAATAGCCTAGCAAGGCACTCAGTTCAAGTAACGCTCCCATCTCGTGAAAGAAGAAGGAACAAATGAATGATTTGATAGAATCTGAACAAAAAGTGCACTTGGACTATTTTGTAATCTTCCTCCAGAATACCAACTACATTTTGTTCCCATTACAGCTTTAAGATGAACTTGAACGGACAGACACTTCTTCCATTACACACTTTAAAATTTTTAACTTCAGATTTCCAACATTTGTGATTTCTCTGTTCTATATTGATTCTAAAATGGGCTACATTTTTAAACTGACACCAACGAGTTTCAATCCAAATGAAGGATAATACCATAAGTGGATTTGTGTACTTGACGAGCTACAGCCTGCCTTGTCCTATAATCATTCCGTGTGAAAGATCAAGTGCACAAGGCATTTTTCATTGCTAAATGCTGCATTAGCTGGAAAATATTGTCAGAAGTGAATACAAATTAAAAGGATAGCAGAAAATAATTAGTAGTGTAATATATTTTCATTTAAAAATATCATCAAATTAGTAATTAACCTGAGTGCCAAATGTGCAGAATAAGATGATGCACATTATATTGTATAATTGGTTGTGTCCACAGGGGTAGAAATGAACTTAAAGGAAATCTTGAATTTTGTCTGTATCTGTCAACAGTGGTACATAATGGATTTCTTGTCCATAGCTGTTGCATGGATTCAGGACATGTTTGCTGACTTTGGCACTAATTTGTCCATGCTCCTTATTTTCCTGCAGATTCATTCGCCCTGGATGTGGCTCTAGTCTCGGCAGCTGTGGTAATTTGTCTTGTTGCAATGGTCGCCATGTGTGGGATCTGCAAATGGTGTCAGCGCAAACTGGTGAGTTAAACTTGCTGTGATGTTCCAACGGCCTAGTGAGTACAAAAACATACTGTACACTGACAGCTTTCTCCTCTGTAACCTCACAATGTACTGCTGATGAATACTTATACTTTCCCTCAACGCTGTCATATTTCAGACCATTCAAAATACAAGCTGTGGCGCCGATCAATAAAAATACTTTCCTAATTTCTGGTTGTGATAAACTTTGGCAGGAGATGTGTCTGTACTCCTGATTATTCGCTAATGGTGAGCATGGAAGACTAAGGCTGTGTAATAATGTTTTTAAAATCCTGAAAAAAACAGGGGGCCGTCGGGATGTTCCATTTTAGCAGCAGCCCGGGGTTCCCCCGACGGTGTGGGGCTGCCCCACAATGGGAAACCCCATTGACCAGCCGGAGTAATGGAACATCCCGCCGGCATGCTGAACCAGAAATCTGGCGCGGCGGGACGGAGAATCCAGCCCAGGATCTATTTCAAATATTCACAGGATGAAGGTGGGCCATATGATCAACAAGGTCAAATAAGGCTGATTTCAGTCAAAGTAATTATAGTCATACCATTCACCCTGGCATGGTTAATGAATATATCTCTTAAAAAAAGAACTTTACAGCGATTGTTCTTGAATGTGCTTATCAGTGTGACTCAGTTGGTCGTCACTTGCCCCTACACTGGGATTTTGGCAAATTAGCACCCTGACATTACAATGCAATATGGGAGAAAGGCTACATTGTTAAAAGCAGTGACTCCTGAATGAGAAGCGATAGCAACTCAAAAGATTAAATTATTTTTTTCCCTGCCCTGTGTTGGTGCTAGAGGGAAACAGGATCACCAAGATTTCATATCCCTGTCCTGCCATAGGACCACATCCTTGCAGGATTTAATGCCAGTGAACAAGGGATAGGAAAACAAGCTGGAGCTCCTGGTTTGCCTGTGAATGCACATCAGTAGCCAGACGATCCCAATAGAAATGGACAATTCTGGAGTGTGTAGTTATTATGCAGAGCCCCTGTTTAGAATCGACGACACACCTTGGGGTCAATATGCTACACCTCTGGTGGGTTTTCAAGGCACAGTTCATATTAACTGGACTTCATCACCAACAGGGAAAAACCTTGGCTTAACAAAAGTGTGCAAAAAATGCTTGGACAGTATGGAGCCATGGACTGAGATCTTGGGGTTTCTGCTTCTTTTCCCTGATACTTTTACATTGACAACTGCATATTTCCAGAGAGCAAAGGCCACAAGAATCCACTGTTGCAGAGTAGTATCTACATTTGTTTCATTGTGTTTGAAATGGTTATTTTAATATTTAATTTGTTGGGCAGCACGGTGGCGCAGTGGGTAGCACTGCTGCCTCACGGCGCCGAGGTCCCAGGTTCAATCCCGGCCCTGGTTCACTGTCCGTGTGGAGTTTGCACATTCTCCCCGTGTCTGTGTGGGTTTCGCCCCCACAACCCAAAGATGTGCAGGGTAGGTGGATTGGCCACGCTAAATTGCCCCTTAATTGGAAACATCAGTAGCCAGACGATCCCAATAGAAATGGACAATTCTGGAGTGTGTAGTTATTTGGTACTCTAAATTTCAAAAAAAAAAAAAATTTAATTTGTAAACCGTTTAAAAAAATAAATAAATTATTGAACATTTGTTAATGAATACAGAGCAATAAAATAAAACATATCATGCCCTCAAGCAAAACAGCAACCCCCCAACCCCCAACAGCTGACGGTGACTAGCTCTTTAAAAAACAGAACAAAAGGATGGCATCTTTTATAAAACCTCTCAATTGCGCCCCTTAATGTATACTTAATTTTCTCACGATTTAAATCTCCATAAGATCCCCCAGGCATCCACTCCAACAGCACCCATCTGCCTGTGAGCAATCAGCGAAATGAAGGCTAAGACATCCGCCCCCGCACCGTCTGCAGCTCTGGCAGGTCTGACCTGCAAATATGGCCACCAGGGGACAGGGCTCCAATTCCATCTATAGAATCGCCAAAGTGCTGAAGAAGGAAACCCAAAATCTCACCAACTCAGGACATACCCAGAACGTATGCGCATGATTTGCCAGACCCCTCCCACATTGCTCATACTTATCTTCCACCCCCTCAAACAACCGACTCATCCCAGCCCTAGTTAAGTGTGCCCGATGCACCACCCTCAACTCTATCAGCCCCAGTCTTGCACACGACAAAGAAACGTTCCCCCTATGCAAGGCCTCACACCACGCACCCTCATCTAATTCCGCCCCCAACTCGTCCTACCATTTGGCCTTAGTCTCCACCAGCGATGATGTATCCTCCACCATTATCCTCCTGTAACCGAGGTGCTCCCCTGCTCCATCCCCGCGAGTGATAGAACCCCCTCCACCAATGAGACTGGTGGCACTACTGGAAACGACGGGAAGACCTTCCTCACTAAGTCCTTCACCTGCAGATATCTAAAGTTCTCCAACTGTGAAATCCCAAACTTCTCTGATAACTCCTCAGGACTCACAAACCGCCCCTCCTGAAACAAATCCCCCACTTCCACTTCCTTGTCCACAGTCTTGAAACCTGACATCCCATCTTGCCGGCTCAAACCTGTGGTTATCACAGATCGCCGCCAGCTTCAACATCCTACCTAATTTAAAATGCTGCAGGTATTGCCGCCATATTTTCAATGTCGTGACCACCATTGGGTTACATGAAAACATACCTGGAGAGAACGGAAGTGGGTCCTTCATCAGCATCCGCAGCACCAACCTCCTACATGAATCCAATTCCTTCCTTACCCAAATTGCCTCCTGGTTCCCACACCAGCCGAAAACCTACGGTGCATTTGCAACCCAATAATAAAAGATCAGATTTGGCAATGCCAAGCCCCTTGATTGCCGATCCCTCTGCAAGACCATACAATGAATCTTATCAACCTTACCCGCACAAATAAGGGCAAAATCAGTCTCTCTCTACCCCCATAAAAAAAACAAAAAACACGGCAAGCATTTGAATAGGAACTGAAACCGTGGCAAAATGTTCACCTTCACAGATTGCGCTCTGCCTGCCAAGGACAGAGGGAGGCTATCCCACCTCTGTAGGTCAGCCTTAACTCTACCCACCAGACTTGTAAAGTTTAATTTCCAAAGCTGAGCCCAATCCCACACTAGCTGCACCCATAAGTACCTAAAATGCTTGCCTGTGAAACTAAATGGCAACCCCCCAAATGAACTCCCTTCTCTGGCGGGGTGACCTGAAAAACACTCACTCATCTCACAATTTAACTTATACCCAGAGAACGCACTGAACTGCTTCAGCAGCGATATTAGGCTCCTCATTATAGGGACCGGGCCCCCGAAACATACAGTAACAAGTCATCAGCATATAGGGACACCATATCCTCCATCCCCAACCCCCCCTCAATATCCCCTGCCACTCCCCCGAGTTCCTCAATGTGATGTCCAAAGGCTCATTCGCCAACGCAAATAAGAATGGGGACATAGGGCACCCCTGCCTCGTTCCCCTGTGTAACTGGAAGTATTTCAAACTCACACTGTTCATATGAACATGAGCCTTAGGTTCCCTGAATAACAGTCTCACTAAAATGTTTTATTATTTTGTTAAAAGTTTGTTGGCAATCCTGTGACTGTATTCATCTATGTCTCTAAACAAAGTATACAAGTTACCATCTATTGAGCCAGGGTCCACTCCTGGACCTGACTGTCCAGTAGTAATGTCAACTGGGATTGTAATAACTCTTGTTTGACAATGTTGTTGTTGAATAATATTATTTATGGCCTTGATTGACCAATCGTTTACAGCAGTCTGTGCTACTTCGGTTGCTTTCTTTCTGTATTTGATTGTGCAATTAACATTATAGATCACATTCTGGCTCGGTGCAACATCCATCTTCCTGCAGAGGTCAGAGAGACCATCAATTAACCTTAGTGTTGCATGATTCCGATTTTACTGAAACCTACACCCAATGTCATGAAGAACTACTTGTCATGGCCAATTTTTAGTGTGTTTATGAGTATTCATTTGGTAAAAGTGAATCGAATCTGTAGCAACTAAATTATTATGTTCCATGAGAGATCGTCTTAGTCAGAGTAGCTGGTGGACATTTACCAGCCGCTGGTTGATAAGTGGTTAGCACTACTGCCTCACAAAGCCAGGGACTCTGGTTTAATTCCAGTCTTGGGTAACTGTGTGGTGTTTGCACTTTTCGCTGTATCTGCGTGGGTTTCCTTCGGGTGCTCTGGTTTTCTCCCATAGTCCAAAGATGTGCAGGTTAAGTGAATTAGCCATGCTAAATTGCCCCTTGGTTTCCAAAATGTTAGTTGGGGTTACTGGGTAATAGGGATAGGGTGGGAGCGTGGAAAGAGGGTGCTCTTTCCAAGGGCTGGTGCAGACTTGATGGGCCGAATGGCATCCTTCTACACTGTAGGGATTCTATGAAGTAATAATTAGCTAGCTTGTGATATTGATGTATGAGGTACCTAAAAAGTCTGGTCAAATGCATTTAAATCTGAGGACTTTATTAACAACATTGTACAAATGCTGTAAGGTTCATTGTATGACTTCTGTTAAGTGCAGAAGACCAAGGAAAACATTGTATATTTATATGACTTTAAGTTAATTGTTGCATTTTAATAATGTTGTAACATGGCAGCTAGAGATAATACACTGATTTATTTGGAATGTTGGCTGAATTTGTTTTTTTTTTAATCTCTTCGTTTCCTGATGTCCCTTCTTTTCTCCACTAACATTAGTACTATGTAAGCTGAATATAGGGAATTGGGACATAAATTAAAATGCAGGCCTTCAAATGTAGTAACTCAGAATTACTCCCAGTGCTAGGTGCTAGCGAGAACAGGAATAAGAGGATAAATCAAATGAGTGCACGGCTGGAGAAATGGCGTACTAGGGTGTACTAGATTGGTGTACTAGATTTAGATTCTTGAGGCAATGGGACTGGTTCTGGGGAAGGTGCGACCTGTACAAGCCAGATGGGTTCTGGGCAGAGCTGGGACCAATATACTTGCGGGGGCTTTTGCTAGTTCTGTTGGGGAGGTTTTAAACGAGGAGGGCAGGGGAATGGGAATCCAAGGGTAGGCTTAGATGGGTCAGATTTAGATCAGGAAACAGGATGTAGAACATTAGGTAGTGGCGTAATCAGCAACTCGGAAAGACAAGAGAAAATGAGAGTTAAAAAGAGTCCAGCAAAGGAAATTGATGGGGTGATTTGTTTATTTTTCAATGCAAGGAGTATTAGAAATAAGGCAGATGAACTAAGGGCACAGATAGACACATGGCAGCCAGGGTGTTATTGTTTTAATGGAGTCCTGGCTAAAAGAGGGGGAAAATTGGCAGCTCAATATCCCTGGGACCCCTGCTGGTAGTTTATATATTAACAATTTGGGCTTCAACGTGGGGGGCATGATTGGGAAATTTGCAGATGACACAAAAGTTGGCTGTGTAGTGGCGAGTGGAGAGGATAGTGTAAGATCCAAAATTATATAAATGGGTTGGTGGAGTGGGCAGGAAAGTGGCAGATGGAGTTCCACGTTGATAAGTGTGAGGTAATGCATTTAGAGAGGTCAAAGAGTAAAAGGGAATACACAATAAACGGGAATATACCGAGAGGGGTAGAGAACTGGAGTGAGAGATCTTAGTATGCAAGTACACAGGACCCTAAAGGTAGAAGTGCAGGTGGATAAGGTTGTAAAGAGGGCATATGGAATGCTCTCCTTCATTGGGAGAGGTATAGAATACAAAAGTAGGGATATAGTGATAGAACTGTATTAGACATGGGTGAGGCCATAACTGGAGTAATATGCACAGTTCTGGTCACCACACGACAGGAAGGATGTAACTGACCTGCAGAGTTCAGAGACGATTTACCAGACTGTTGCCAGGGCTGGAGAATTGTGGCTTCGAGGAGAGATTTGAGAGGTTGGAGTTGTTTTCCTTGGAACAGAGAAGGCTGAGGGATGACATAATTGAGGTATGCAAAATTGTGAGGGGTCGAGATAGAGTAGACAGGAGGAACGTGTTTCCCTTGGCAGAGAGTTCAAAAACCAGGGGTCATAGGTTCAAGCTAAGTAACAGAAGGATTAGAGGGGCATGAAGAAATACCTCTTTAGGCAGCGGGTGGTGGTTGTCTGGACTTGTTGGTAATGGAGGCAGAGACCCTAAACTCATTTTTTAAAAAGAACCTGGATCTGCACCTTAAGTGCTGTACGTTTTAGGGCTACAGGTTGTGTGCAGGTAGATGGGATTAGAAAGGGCACTTGGGTGTCCTTGGGTCGGCATGGACAAGGTGGACTGAATACCCCCCATCTGTACTGTATCACTTCTATCATTCTACATTGAGTGCTGAAACTGTTCAAATCATAGGCTTCTCAAAGCTTGGAATTGGTGGAAGAGTGGAAACGTTTGTGCCAACCACTTTTTAAAAATCATCCTCTTGTGTGTAATGATTGTGAATTCAAAATCAAGGCATTGCTTAATCACGAGCCAATGTTGGCCAACGGGTATAGGGTGATGGATGGACGGTCATAGAATAGAATTTACAGTGCAGAAGGAGGCCATCCGGCCCCATCAAGTCTGCACTGGCCCTTGGAAAGAGCACCCGACTTAAGCCCACTGTTCCACCCTATCCCCGTTATCCAGTAACCCCAACTAACCTTTTTGGACATTAAGGGCAATTTATCATGGCCAATCCACCTAACCTGCACATCTTTGGACTGTGGGAGGAAACCGGAGCACCCGGAGGAAACCCACGCAGACACGGGAAGAACGTGCAGACTCCGCACAGACAGTGACCCAAGCCAGGAATCGAACCTGAGACCCTGGAGCTGTGAAGCAACTGTGCTAGCCACTGTGCTACCAAGCTGCCCTTGGCACAGTTTTAAAAAAATAAATGTTTTATTAAAGTTTTTCCAATGAGCGTTTTTACATAACAAAAATAGAAATACAGATAGTAATAAAAAATAACAATAAACATATCCCAAAGCTTACAGTGAAACTACCTGCACAACAGAATTTTTTTTAAAAAACAGAACAAGGTGGGTTTTGTCTCCATGCCCAACTCACATTATATCAACAGTACCCCCACCTGAACTCTCTTCTCTCTCTCCCCCCCCCCCAAAGGATGATGCTGCTGCTGACACTTACTGCTCCCCTAGAAAGTGAAGGAAAGGTTGTCACCGCCGGGAGAACCCCATCAAGGACCCTCTCAAGGTGAGCTTTATTCGCTCCAGGCTGAGGAATCCTGCTATATCGCTAACCCAGGTCCCCACACCCGGGGGTTTTGAGTCCCTCCACATTAGCAAGATCCGTCTCCGGGCTACCAGGGAGGCAAAGGCCAATACCTCGGCCTCTTTCACTTCCTGCACTCCCGGATCCTCCGACACTCCATATATCGCTACTGTTGGACTCGCCTTCACCCGAGTGTCCAAAATCCTAGACATCATCCTTGCAAACCCCCGCCAGAATTCTTTCAGTGCCGGGCATGCCCAAAACATATGGGCATGGTTCGCCGGACTCCCTGCACATTTCGGGCACCTGTCCTCCACCCCAAAAAACGTACTCATTCTTGCTGCCGTTATATGCGCCCGATGCACCACCTTAAACTGAATTAAACTGTGCCTGGCACATGATGAGGAGGAGTTCATCCTGCCCAGGGCGTCAGCCCAAAGGCTCTCACCCAGCTCCTCCTCCCACTTGCCCTTCAACTCCTCCACTGAGGCTTCCTGCAGCTCCTGATATATGTCCGGCACCTTCCCCTCCCCTACCCAGAAGCCAGACACCACCCTATCCTGGATCCTATGCGGGGGCAGCAGCGGAAATGTCCCCACCTTCTTTCTAAGAAAGTCCCGAACCTGGAGGTACTTGAACGCATTCCCCGGGGGTAGGCCGAACTTCGCCACCAGCGCTTGCATGCTAGGAAAAATCCCTTCTATAAACAGGTACCCCATCCTCCTAATACCTGCCCTATACCAGCACCCCCTTATCCGCCACGATGCTCCCCGCCTCAAATGCCACTCGTTTACTAACCAAAATAGCCACACCTCTGGTCTTTGAGTCTAACCCCGAGTGAAACACCTGTCCCACCCATCCTTTCCTTAGCCTCGTCTGGTCGGCGAGCTTTAAGTGCGTCTCTTGCAACATGGCCACGTCCACCTTCAACCCCTTTAAATGCGAGAACACGCGGGACCGTTTGACCGGCCCATTCAGGCCCCTCACGTTCCACGTGATCAGCCTGGTCGGGGGGGGTAACCACCCCCCCCCCCATCCCGCCAACTAGCCATCTCCCTTTTTCGGCCAACCGCGTGCCCCCGCCTCCCTTCTCCAGCTGTCCCCCCGGCGGCCCCCTCTCCCAACTCTCCATCCATACCCCTCACCTGGCTTCCCTTCAGTCAGCAAAGCAGCACCCCTCTTCCCCCCCCCCCCCCCCAAACCTTCCGCACCCCACCCCTCCTGACAAGCATCCGCTTAGCTCTGGTTTCCCCCCCATTGTGCTTCCGTGAGTCAGCTCCCCCATGCTGACCCCGGCCGCTCCCGCCTCTATCTACCAACCCTTAACTTGTTGCCTCCTTCGAGCCGCCCTACCCCCTCCCCCGCAGGGTAGAGGGGAAAGCGCCATCTGGGACCTCCCCGTGCGCCGGACAGCACGTCCTGGGCGTTTCCCACCCCCTAGCACCAAACAACTGGAAGACAAAACACCTGGAAAACAAGCAAAACAAACAACGAAACCCCCAACCAAACTAGGGCAGACATGCCCATAAACCTATGCTTTACTCACCGTCCTCCCCTCGGTCCCTCCCCACCCGCACATTTCACCCCCATACAACAGTCCCTTAGTTCAGGTCCAGCTTCTCCTGCCTGATGAACGACCACGCCTCGTCTGCAGTATCAAAATAGTGGTGCCTGTCCTGGTATGTTACCCACAGTCTCGCTGGGTGCAGGAGCCCAAACTTCACCCCTTTACCGTGGAGGACTGCCTTCGCCCGGTTAAAACCTGCACGCCTCCTCGCCAGCTCAGC
Source organism: Scyliorhinus torazame (assembly GCF_047496885.1). NCBI lineage: Eukaryota > Metazoa > Chordata > Chondrichthyes > Carcharhiniformes > Scyliorhinidae > Scyliorhinus > Scyliorhinus torazame. The sequence goes on from NC_092716.1 coordinate 212,894,024, forward strand.
TCCCAGGTCCTGGTAAATTCGGATCTCGCCATTCTCCCACTTACTGCTCCGCTCTTTCTTCGCCCACCGCAGGACTCTCTCCCGGTCTGCCACGCGCTGAAACCGTATCACCATCGCCCTCGGTGGCTCGTTTACCCTCGGCTTTCTGGCGAGAACCCTGTGCGCCCCATCCAGCTCCAAGAGCCGTGGGAAGGCCCCCGCGCCCATCAGAGTCCCCAACATTGTGGCCACGTACGTGCTCGCGTCCGCCCCCTCTGCTCCTTCAGGAAGGCCCAGGATCCGCAGATTGTGGCTCTGAGATCTGGACTCAAGGTCATCCAGCCTCTCCTGCCATCTCTTATGGAGTGCCTCGTGCGCCTCCACTTTCACCGTCAGGCCCAGGATCTCATCCTCGTTCTCCGCCACCTTCCTCCTCACCGCCTTGATCTCCTTCTCCTGCGCCTTTTGGGTCACCACAATTCTCTCCATGGAGGCCAGCATCTCCGTTTCAGCTTCATGAAGCAGTTTTTAAGGAGCTCCTGCTGTTCTCTGGCCCACTGGGCCCACACCTCCCGATTCTCTCCGGCCGCCATTTTGTCCTCCCGGACCTTCTCGACCTTCTTCCCCGGGTTCTCGCGTCTGCCGGCTCCGCTCCTGCTCCTCTCCATGCACCAGCAGGGGGGGGGGGGGGGGGGGGGGGGGGGGGGGGGGGCTCTCCCACGTCTGTTCCCACGTCTGTTCCCACGCTGGTCCCTTCTGTTAACTGCCGCCGCCGCTCCTTTTAGTGGCCCGAAACATGAATCGAGCAGGTCATGGCCGCTACCGGAAGTCTGCCCTTGGCACAGTTTAGGACAAAAGGCAGCATAATTTTGGAGACCTCGAGTTTATGTCGGAAAGAATGTGAGACAAATCAGGAGTGAATTGGAATAGTTGAGCCCAGAGGTACTTATTATGAACCCGCACCAGACTCCAACAGTTGCTGGATAGAAATTTATATTTAATTTGTAAGACTGAGGAAAGGATACTTCGCTCCAGGAGTGATTTCCTGGAATAAATAAATAGGGATATGGTATATTTAAACAATCTTTATTACTAACACAGTATTAATAACGTTAACCTTATTAATTCAATAGCTTTAAATTACCAATTAAACAATGCTTATCAATACAATGACACAATAGCCCTTAAGTGCTATCTTTATTTTCATTCAAACAACACCCTTCTCAAGCCAAAATCCAGTTAGCAGACTCATGAATACTTGCTGTAAAGAGATGTTTTGGATAAACCACACAACACCCTTCAGGAACCAGCTGAAGATTCTTGCCTGTCTCAACTTACTGTTTAAACTGCTATCCTGTTCAACGGCAAATCTTTAACTCTCTGTCTTGAGAACAGCTGCTTCTGGTCTGGTCACCAGTCAAATCTTTAACTGAACTGTTTGGAAAGAAACTCTTAATCTGTCTACAGGCAGATCTTTGACTGAACTGTATTGAGAGCAGCTGCTTATCTTTTGTTCACTAAACTGAAACCTCAACATCTGACTACTTCAGCCTTGGCTCCTCCCATTAACTACTTCACCTCACTAGGCTGATCACAATTATCTACTCCCCAGGGAACCTTCTTAATATAAACAAAAGTCCATTACCCCAAACTTTTAGGATGCTTTAATTGCACCACTTATAGCCCGAAAGCCTGGCTGCCTTGCAGACCAGGATTTAAAAAAAACACTACTGCAGTAGTCATACAACTACTAATCCATGTTTTTAACCCTTACTGCACCAAATACATATAATACAATACATCTGATATTCCTACATTCATCACTCCAAAAGCATGGCTGAGGGTTCAACAACAGGTGAGCTGAGGCAAGGACAGAGTTGGGCAATGTTATGGAAGTGGAAATGGATGGTCTTAGAAATGCCACAGATCCGTGATCGGAAGTTCATCTCTGGGCTAAATATAACAAGGTTGTAAACAGTCTGGTTCACAGGAGGAAAAGTGATTGGCACCATATACATGTATAAACTTGAATATGAGTCTTTCTTTCAGGAGAGAAGTGGAAACTAGACAAGCGAGTCTTAAAAATTGGATAACCGGGTTGTGAAGGGTAGAATGCTGGAGACTAGGGTGAAATTCTCCGGTATCGGCGCGATGTCCGCCGACTGGCGCCCAAAACGGCGCAAATCAGTCGGGCATCGCGCCGCCCCAAAGGTGCGGAATGTTGGGGGGCCGAGCCCCAACCTTAAGGGGCTAGGCCCGCGCCGGACGAATTTCCGCCCCGCCAGCTGGCGGAAAAGGCCTTTGGTGCCCCGCCAGCTGGCGCGGAAATGACATCTCAGGGCGGCGCATGCGCGGGAACGTCAGCGGCCGCTGACTGCATTCCCGCGCGTGCGCAGTGGAGGGAGTCTCTTCCACCTCCGCCATGGTGGAGACCATGGCGGAGGCGGAAGGGAAAGAGTGCCCCCACGGCACAGGCCCGCCCGTGGATTGGTGGGCCCCGATCACGGGCCAGGCCACTGTGGGGGCAGCCCCCGGGGCCAGATCGCCCCGTGCCCCCCCCCCAGGACCCCGGAGCCCGCCCGCGCCGCCTTGTCCCGCTGGTAAGGTAGGTGGTTTAATCTACGCAGGCATTTTAGCAGCGGGACTTCGGCCCATCCGGGCCGGAGAATAGCCGGGGGGGGGCCCGCCAACCGGCGCGGCGCGATTCCCACCCCCGCCGAATATCCGGTGCCGGAGAATTCGGCAACCGGCGGGGGCGGGATTCACGCCAGCCCCCGGCGATTCTCCGACCCGGCGGGGGGTCGGAGAATCTCGCCCCTAGTCTTTACATCCTGACAAGCTTTATGTCCATTGCATGTTGTGCACCTACAACTTAAAAAAAACAACATTTCAATCTACTATTCAAAGCATTGGTGGAACTCCAATGAATACCCACCACCTAAATATCATTAAAACTCGATATGCAATTAACAGGGAGCATTACTTCTCCTATAATGTGGATTTCCCCAATAATCAACATGCATACTTTGTCACCAATGCATTCAAAAATAATTGATAAATGCCATGGGAGTAATTTGATGTTGGAGACAATGATTTTAATCAGATATGAACAAAGAAACATGGCTATTCAGACATCTTTCGGAGCAATAAAACCATAATTTTTGAGAAATCAGTTGGTTTATGCTATTGCATTTTAAAATATTTTTATTCTTTTTCACATTTTCTCCCAAATTTACACCTTCCAACAATAAACAATAACCAGTAAAGAATATAATGTCAATCCCCATCTCAATAACAACAATCCCATCCTCCCACCAACCCCCAAACAACTGCCTGCATGTTAACATAAACAAATAACAAAAAGGAATCAGGAATCACCCATAATCACCATTAACACATACAGTCCCCCTCCCCGCAACCCTCCCAGCCCCCCCCACTCTTCCCCCCCCCCCCAACTAATGTTCGACATTATCCAATTCTTGAAAGTGCATCATGAATAACGTCCATGAATTGTAGAACCCCTCCATCCTTCCCCTCAGTTCAAACTTAACCTTCTCAAGTGTCAAGAATCCCAACACATCCCCCCGCCACGCCAGGGCACAGGGTGGAGAGGCTGCCCTCCAACCCATCAGGATCCACCTTTGGCAATCAACGAGGCAAAGTCTACAACATCTGCCTCTGCACCCGTTTCCAACCCCGGCTGGTCCGACACCCGAATATGGCCTCGTGAGGGCCCGGGTCCAGTTTCACGTGCACCACTTTAGAGATTACCCTAAAAACCTCCTTCCAGTAATGCTCCAGCTTTAGACCAAAACATATGAACGTGATTTGAAGATGTGAAAGGCACCATAGGATGGCAATTCTATCTTTATTTCGTGGGCAAGTTTGTCAAAGCTCACAGACCACAAATAGTTCATAGGCTTAGTACCAATACCTTTACTCTTAGGTGCTTATCTTGGTTCAACATGACTGAGTTTGGTCTGCAGAAATGGCTGTCATGTAAGTAATACTACAATTAGATGGCTTTATTCTAAGCTTCCTGCTGCCTTTGCACTTCATAATGTGTGTGAATAGTGATATTGCTGAAATATTCCATATTATTTTCTTAGCCCTCTGAGAAAAAATATCTCCATCTTAATACAATTTGCCTTGAATAAATCCATGCTGGATTTCCTTAATTATCCTGCATTTACCAAAATTCCAAATAATTTTCTGCACTGTAGGGATTCTATGATTTTTGTCCCAATTTATTGTTTATCGAAGTTTCTCCACCACTAAGGGTAAACTATCTGACTTGTAGTTACCCTGCTCATCTTTTATAAAGAAAGGTCTAACATATTGAACCATAAAACCCCTATAATGCAGAAGGAGGCCGTTTGGCCCATTGAGTCTGCACCAACTTCTGAAAGAGTGCCCTACCCAGGCCCACTCCCCTGCCCCATCCCAGTAACCCCACCTAAACTGCACATCTTGATACACTAAGGGGAAATGTAGCATTTCCAATCCTTCTAACCTGCATATCTTTGGATATTGTGAGAGTAAACTGGAGCACTTGGAGGAAACCCACGAGGAGAACATGCAAACTCCACACAATCACCCACGGCTGGAATTGAACCAGAGTCCCTGGTGTTGTGAAGTAGCAGAACCCAACCTCTCGCTACTAAATGTTGAAGGCATTTCCATTTGGTGCTGAATTCCCTGTACTCACTCCAGTGTCATTTTGTTGCTGACTTTTGTGTTGCTCAAAATGAGAGACTTGATGCAAGGGACCTGATCATTTTCAGTTAAAAGCGCTTGGTGTCAATATCAAGTGCTCACATGTCAGAAGTAAAGTATGCCTTGATTGAGCTTCATTAGTACATCTCGGCAAATCTCAAAAGAGCACTGCGACTAAACCAATCTGATATGTTCCCTTTCCTCACAGCAGCTCTCTAAGCAACATTATTTGTTTATTGCCAGCTACCACCAAATGAGACTTATATTCCACAGTGAGCCAATGCCGACTACGAACTTGAGACTGCCCAAACTCATTTCACAAAGAAGCCTAAATAGTTACCAGGCAGAGTACGGTTTTTATCCATATTTACCCCAAAGACAAGTTGAACACCGGTTCCAGAGATTAAAGTCTGTATCTGAAATTTGCACTCTTCAAATATGGGACACGAGTCTGTTTTCTCATAATTTTCAAAAATGGGAAACAGCTAGATTGAGTCCAAACTTCTCAATCATTTGGGAGAAGGATACATTATGCGCAAATATTTTGGCACATCTCCTCTTGCTTAAAACCCTGGAATTAACCTTAATGAATGCTCCCTCTCCAGCTCAGTAGTGGTTTCTACCGCTGCAGCTGGGGTCACTGGACTGCGACCAACAGCCTCTGAGTGACTCTATAACTTGCTTGAATGATAACTCTGAGGCATATTATAGCTCTTCAGTGATAACTTGGTCCAGATCAGTTATTGAGCCTGGGACTTTCCTATTCTGCATGACTCTGCACTACACCAGTAAGTCAATTTTCCATTTACTAGTGAAAAGAAATGGCTGCAGTGCTCTGTTGGGCTGAGACTGATAGACATAGAATGTCATTTACCCTCTTACAGGCCTGGAAGGAAGGTACACTCTACATGGGTGCATTAATAACATGTTACAAAGCTGCAGACCTGACCAGTAAATTTGAGTGTTTTGAGAGCAAAGGTAAAAGAATCTGTACTATGGGCATGATGAAGTAAAATGGGATCTATGTCCCATAGCAAGCACGTTTAGCCACGTGTTTCCCGGCGCTCGCAGCACCGAGAAATACAATGCTATCTAACGTGACTCCGGTTAGATACGGGACCTCAGTGGAGAACGCAAGGCCAAGGCCGCACTTAGTCCCATTCCCTGCACTACGGAGCCTGGCTCGCTGAATGTCCTTGGTGCAGGGAGCGATCGGCACGCCACTTTTAAATAGCATCCGATCTCACGAACCCCGAAACAACTCCAGAGCCCCATCCCCCCAAGCCCCAACTCACATATAAGGGGGTCCTTGGGAGGGTGGGGGTGCACCCCCCACACACCCCGAGGGTACCCCCTGTCCCAATCCCTGCTGTACAAAAAATGCCAGCCAGCTTGGCACCCTGGCAAGTGTCCCTGCCAGCAGTGTCACCTAGGCGCCTTGGCAGTGCCAGACTGGCACCCACGTGACAGTATCAGGGTGCCAAACTGGCAGTACCAGGGTGTCAGGCTGGCACCAGCAGTTCCAGGCTGCCACCCTGCTCAGAAAACAAGCACCTGGGGGCTCCCTCGAGTGCCGTTCTGTCTGGTTCCCGTTTGTGGCGAAAGTCTCCAATGCGAAGGGGATCCCAATGCCTTAGTTACCTCAGGGAACTGTATACTAACTGTCTTGCTCTGAGACAGATCTGACCAGTAAATTTGAATGTTTTGAGAGCAAAGGTAAGAGAGTCTACACTCAAATTTTTAAAAGCATCTTTAAAAATATCTGGAAGATATACTATGGGCATGATGAAGCCAAATGGGAATATGCAAATTTATCAACACGACCCCTCCCACAATGGGCAGGCTTCACAGCGTGACGTCTCACGAGATTGCATTAGATCTTGTGAGGCGTAGTGAGACGAGTAGATCCCCAGAGTGAGATTTCCTGGCATTTACCTGCCACGTTGCGGCACGGCGCATTGCTTTTTGGGTGCAGCGTGACTGGTGGATCGCACCCAATGTGTTTGAAGATCCTGCTGATGGCTTCTTAAACCCTCTTGAAACTAAATAGCAGCTTTATTCCAGACAGAATCAAGTCCAAAGAGGGCCAAGCAGCTTCCATCGGGGATTCAACCATTGATTTCTGGAGTCAGGTTGAGTTGAGTTCAGAGATACACTATCATTTTTATATTGTGAAGAGTGGAAACTGCGAAATATCAGTGTAAAATTGGCAGCAACTGTACCCTTGTAATATATTTACCAGACAAATAATGTCTTGAGCTAACTCATCATCGAAAAATAATTGAAAACATGTAGGTGTATATCTAACCGAGATTATTTCCATAAAGTATGTCTGGACCTATCAGCAGAACCCATACATAACAACCGAGCAAACTAATAACTTCAAAGTTGGCACAGCCACAAAACGTATTGTATGGGTTTATCATATCTTCGGTATTTTCATTCCATTCCTTATACAGGGAAATTACTTGGTCTTTTGTGAATTCTCCAGTTCCTTCACTCTACCATTGGCGATACTGTCTTCAGCTTTTTAGTCCCAAAGATGTGAAATTCTCTCTCAGAAACATCAGTACAATCCAATCTCGCTTCATTTATAAAGCTTCTGAAAATGCACTTCCTTGACAAAGCTTTTACTACCTGTTCTAATGTCTCCTCCTTTGGCTCAGTGTCAATTTTTGTCTGCATATGTTCCCGTGAAGCACTTTGGACATTATAATACATTTAAGGTGTTATATAAACAGAAGTTATGAGTGAAAGTGTGTGGCAAACATTTCAGAGAACCCCCTAATTTCTTGTGGAGAAAGTTAGCACTGTCAAGCAATTGTACTTCTTGTTGCTAAATTGAAGAGTTAAAAAAATGTTTTAATGGTTGTCACGATGACTTTAAAAACATTATTCATGAGATGAAGGCATTTGTGGCAAGGGCAATATTTATTGCCCATGACTAATTGTTCTCAAGATGGTCATGATGAGCTACTGCCTGAACCACTGCAGTCCATGTGGGATATATAAACACATTGTGTCGTTAGGGAAGGAGATCCTGGTCTAATTGCAGCCTTATACTAAATATGGACAAAAGAGGTGAATTCCAGATTTGGGTTAAGAGTGATGTCCCTTGATGTCAAACAGCACTAAACTAATTGTGGCACAGTGGTTAGCACTGGGACTGCGGCGCTGAGGACCCGGGTTCGAATCCCGGCCCTGGGTCACTATCCGTGTGGAGTTTGCACATTCTCCCCGTGTCTGCATGGGTTTCACCCCCACAACCCAAAGATGTGTAGGTTAGGTGGATTGGCATGCTAAATTGTCCTTAATTGGAAAAAAGAAATCATTGGGTACTCTAAATTAATATTAAAAAAATAATTGTGGAGTCAAAGAGCCTGAGTAAATTGAAGTCAATGGCAATCCAGAGAAACGTTCCACTGGCTGTACAAGACCTAGCATAGACCATGGACAGATTCCACCTCTGCCTCCATTTATATTAATATTTATTCTCCCTTCCCAATCCACCATCTTCCTATCTCCCTTGTTAATGTTGGCCATTAACCTCCTTAACATCTCATCTCTAGCTCCCAATGGCCCTTATTCAAAGAAAGAGAGATGAATAAACCTGGTAATTATACAGACCTGTCAGTTTAATATTTGTGATGTTGAAGCTTTTACAAACAATAATCCGGAACAAAACTAATGTCCATTTGGACCAGCAAGGGCTTCTAAATGAGCGACAGTGCTGATTTGTTGAGGAAAAATTGGGTTTAACTATCTGGTTTGAGGTTTTCTTTTTATAAATTTAGAGTACCAATTCATTTTTTCCAAATAAGGGGCAATTTAGTGTGGCCAATTCACCTATCGTGCGCATCTTTGGGTTGTGGGGGCGAAACCCACGCAAACACTGGGAGAATGTGCAAACTCCAAATAGACAGCGACCCAGAGCCGGGATTGAACCTGAGACCTCGGCGCCGTGAGGCAGCAGGGCTAACCCACTATGCCACCGTGCTGCCCTGGTTTGAGGTTTTTTGATGCAGTAGCAGACATGGTGGATGAGGACAGTGCAGTCAATGATGTGTATATGAACTTTTAAAGGGCATCTGATAAAGCACCACACATTAGCCATGTTAATAAAACTGAAGTCTTTGGGATAAAAGGCCAGTAGTGGTATGGATAAGAAATTGGCTAAAGGATAGATAAGAGAGTTGTGGTTAATTGTCCTTCAGACTGGAGGGGAGCATACAGTGGAGTTTCCTAAGATTCAATACCAGTTATGTATTTTTGATATATGATTTAGGGTACAGGATAAATTTCAACATTTGCAGATGAATGTATTTAACTAATTTATTTGAGTTATTTGAGGAAGTAACAAGCAAGATGGATAAAGGGGAACCTGCATTTGATAAAGTGTCACATCAAAGGTTACTACACAAGATAAGAGCACATGATGAAGAGACAACATATTAGTTCAGATAAAGGATTGGTTAGCTAACAGGAAGCAGAGAAAAGGTGTTATATTCTCAATGTGCCACAAAGAGTAAAGGCATGGAGGTGCCACACACGTTGGTTTCTTTCAAACACGATGCAAGGTTTATTCAGAAGATGTTGCTCATACAATACTAAGATGAAAAACACTTGCGCAAACACTTTGCTGACATCACTACAGATCACGTGACGTTCCACTAGCAGGAAGGTATTACTTAAATAAAGAACACACCTCCCCATTACTATTTTAGTACAAGTGAAAACTTTTCTGAATGTTTAAACAACAGACCCAATTATACATTAGATAAATTACTTTGCACCATTATCGTTTAACATATATGCAACGTAATACCAATCTCTCAAGTGGACGTCTATTTCTTTTGAGTTCGACTCGACATTCTGGAACCTGGCTACTCAAGACATGTGTCTTCTTTTTCTTCTGTTTGTAGTACTTCCTGTGAAGTTACATCAGTGTCCATCTCCATTGGTGTTGAAGGTTTCTCGGAAACGTAATCTCAGTTTGTCTCTGTGTTTGGTCTCTGTTAAGGAGTATGACTGCTTAGATTGTCCAATTGAAATACTTCTTGGAGATTTAAGTGATTTCACTTTTGAAGCTGGCAGTTGGTCAATATGGCATCACCAAACTTTCACAACATTGGTCTGTACAGTGTATGATACTGGGCCTGTTTTTGCTCAGATAACTGCAGATGCCCATTTCTCATTTACAGTGTAGCTAGCACCCCCTCTCCTTAAGTGAGTAGTCTATTTTTGGAGTTTTTGTTCTAGCAATCTGTGCTTGTTATTATTTGACAATCTCGTAAGTATCAGGTGGTATCAAAAGGTCAAACTTTGTTCACAATTTTCTTTGGAACAGCAGCATTGCTGGTGAACTCTGTCAGCGTGTGTGCCGTATTTCTATGTGATATCAGAAGTTTTTCGCTCATCTTGATGATGCAACTTGATCCTTTGATGCCTTGATTGAGTATTTAAATGACTGTATGAATTGCTCGGCCAATCCATTTGCTGAAGGATGATACTAAGCCGACTTTCAGCTGTATAGCATTTCCTTTTAAGTAATCTTCGAACTTCTTGGAAGTGAGCTGAGTTCCATTGTCATTTACGACCTGCTCCGGTCTATCAAATCTTGCAATTATTCCATCCATGAGACCGTAAGACATAGGAGCAGAATTAGGCCACTCGGCCCATCGAGTCTCCTCTGCCATTCAATCATGGCTGATATTTTCTCATCCCCATTCTCCTGTCTTCTCACCATAACCCCTGATCCCATTATTAATCAAGAACCTATCTCTCTCTGTCTTAAAGACACTCAGTGATTTGGCCTCCACAGCCTTCTGCGGCAAAGAGTTCCACAGATTCACCACCGTCTGGCTGAAGAAATTCCTCCTCATCTCTGTTTTAAAGGATCGTCCCTTTAGTCTGAGATGGTGTCTTCTTGTTTTCGTTCTTCCTTCAAGTGGAAACATCCTCTCCACGTCCACTCTATCTTGGCCTCGCAGTATCCTGTAAGTCTCAATAAGATCCCCCCCTCATCCTTCTAAACTCTAACGAATACAGACCCAGAGCCCTCAACCGTTCCTCATACGACAAGCTGTACATTCCAGGCATCATTCTTGTGAACCTTCTCTGGGCTCTTTCCAAGGCCAGCACATCCTTCCTTAGAAATGGGGCCCAAAACTGCTCACAACACTTCAAATGGGTTCTGACCAGAGCCTTATACAGCCTCAGAAGTACATCCCTGGTCTTGTAGTCTAGCCCTCTTGACATGAATGCTAACATAGTCTATAACATTGCCTTCTTAACTGTCGACTGAACCTGCTTGTTAACCTTAAGAGAATCGTGAACAAGAACTCCCTTTGTGCTTCTGATTTTCTAACCATTTCCCCATTTAGAAAATAGTCTATGCCTAAATTCCTCTTTCCAAAGTGCATAACCTCACACTTTTCCACATTGTATTTCATTTGCTACTTCATTGCCCACTCTCCTAGCTTGTCCAAATCCTTCTGCAGCCCCGTTGCTTCCTCAAAACTACCTGTCCCTCTACAAATCTTTGTATCATCTGCAAACTTAGCAACAGTGCCTTCAGTTCCTTCTTCCAGATCATTATGTATATTGTAAAAAGTTGTGGTCCCAGCACAGACCCCTGAGGCACACCACTAGCCACTGGCTGCCATCCTGAAATAGACCCCTTTATTCCCACTCTCTGCCTTCTGCCAGTCAGCCAATCCTCTATCCATGCCAGGATCTTACACTTACACAATGGGCTCTTAACTTATTTAACAGTCTCCTATGCGGCAACTTGTCAAAGGCCTTCTGGAAATTTAAATAAATCATGTCCACTGGTTCTCCTTTGTCTAACTTTCTTGTTACCTCCTCAAAGAACTCTAACAGATTTCTCAGACATGACCTCCCTTTGACAAAGCCGTGCTTACTCAGTCCTATTTTACCATGCACTTCCAAATACTTTGCGATCTCATCTTTAATAACAGACTCTAAAATCTTACCAATGACCGAAGTCAGACTAACCGGCCTATAATTTCCTGTCTTCTGAATCCCTCCCTTCTTAAACAACGGTGTTACATTAGCCCCTTTCCAGTCCTCTGGGACCCTTCCTGCCTCCTGTGATTCCTGAAAGATCATCACCAATGTCTCCACAATTTCCTCGGCTATCTCTTTTAGGACCCTGCGGTGTAGTCCATCTGGTCCAGGTGACTTATCCACCTTCAGACCTTTTAGTTTCCCAGAACCTTCTCCTTAGTGATGGCCACTGCACTCACCTCTGCCCCCTGATTCTCCTGGAGCTCTGGCATCCACTGGTGTCTTCCACCATGAAGACTGATGCCAAGTAACTGTTCAGTTCGTCTGCCATTTCTTTGTTTCCTATTATCACTTCTCCAGCCACGTTTTCCAGTGGTCCAATGTCGATTTTTGCCTCTCTCTTACCTTTTACATATTGACAAAAACTCTTTCTATCTTCTTTTCCATTACTAGTAACTTGCACTCATATTTCACCTTCTCTCCCTTATTGCTTTTTTAGTTTCCCTCTGCTCGCTTTTAAATGATTCCCAATCCTCTGGCTTTCCACGAATACCTGCCACTTTGTATGTTTTTCTTTTTCTTTTATGCTGTCCTTGACTTCCCTCGTCAAACATGGATGCCTTGTCCTGCCCTTAGCATGTTTCCTCCTCCTTGGAATGAATTTCTGCTGTGCCTCCCGAATAACCCCCCAAAACTCTTGCCATTGCTGTTCCACTGTCTTCCTTGCTCCTCTACTTTTCCAATCAACTCTGGAAATCTCCTCCCTCATGCCTTTGTAGTTACCCTTATTTAATTGTAATGGCGTTACATCTGACTCCAGCTTCTCCCTCTCAAACTGCAGAGTAAATTCTGTCATATTGTGGTCACTGCTCCCTAAGGGTTCCTTCACCTTATGATCCCAAATCCAGAATTGCCTGTTTCTATTCCCTCATGGGTTCTACCACAAGCTGCTCCAAAAAACCATCTCTTAAATATTCCACAAATTCCTTTTCTTGGGATCCACTACCAGCCTGATTTACCCAGTCCACGTGCGTATTGAAGTCGCCCATGATTATTGTGATATTGCCTTTTTTACATGCTTTCTCTATCTCCTGATTTATTTTCTGCCCTACATCCTAACTACTGCTAAGTGGCCTGTACATAACTTCCATCAGGATCTTTTTACCTTTGCGATTCCTCAACTCTACCCACAGAGATTCTATGCCTTCTGATTCTATATCGCTCCTTGCTATCAATTTAACTTCATTCCTTACTAACAATGCAACCCCGCCTCCTTTGCCCATCTGCCTGGGCATCTTCTCAATAGTTTATTCCGTCATCGTGGATTTCATAATCACTACTTCCAGCCGTTTAGAAAGTGCATCTGCAATCATTAGGAGCATGTGTCCCTCATTTGCACCAGTGTAGTCTATGCGTCAGCCATCCTCATGGATGTTAGGGTGGCAGTGGTGGAGTATTTCTTAGTTTTGCACAGGACTGACATTGCTCGACTTTCTCTTCACTTTGAGCATCTAATCCTGGTCACCAAAAATAACTGCAAGCCACTTCTTTCATCCTCACCACACCAGGATGTCCCTGTTGTCGTTTGTCAAGGATTTTGTTACGCAAGCACGCACGGAGGAATAATAACTTGGATTCCCCATAATATGTGATGTAGGGCTTGAGGTTTGGATTTTTATGATGTATGTCTGTCATTGTTCCATCACCTTCCCCATCTCTAGATCGGTTTTTGTGTATCTCTGTACATGAGATGAAGTCACAGGTCCATTATCCACATATGAAAAATACAGGAATGTTGACAAAAAATTTTCTTCAAGTTCTTTCTTGACTTGTAACTGCAATCTTGACAATACATCAAGATTTGCTTGTTGTTCTGATTTACAATATTGGAATATCATAAGTATATACCGATAATATCAAAACCATCTCCCTAACCTACGAACTGCTGAAGAAGGAACAACTTTCTATGGCGCAAAGATAGTCATCAAGGGTCTGTGATCTGTCAAGAGTAAAATGACATTCATAAAGGTAGTGATGAAATCTTCTTACTCCAAATATGATCTCAAAGCTTCTTTTTCTAGCTGAGCGTAATTCGTTTCTGCACGATCGTTCTTCTGAAGGCATCAAACGCGAGACAATTGCGCCAACCCCTTTGGGTGATGCATCGCAAGCAAGTTGTAACTTCAGCTTGGGATTGTAGTGAACCAATAGCTCTGACTTCTTTAAGGATTCTTTTACCTCTTTATATGCACTTTTCATTCTTCTGTCCAGTGCTATACATGTCTAGCACATTAAAAAAGCTGGCTTCGATTGCGTTACTAAATTTGGGGCTAATTTACCATAATCATTTATTCATCTTAAAAACTATCTCCGTTGTGTCACATTATTGAGGATACGGTGCTTCAAAAATGTATATCATCTTTTTCGGCTCCTTATGCAAGCCATCTTTACCAATATGAGCCAGGAAGTTTATGGATGCTTTGAAAAAGTCACACTTTTCCTTTTTACTCCGAGATTATGATTTTATAGATGTTCCAGTGTAGCTTTTAAGTTCTTCAAGTCCTTTTGTTCACTTGAGCCAATGATGAGGATGCCATTTAGATAACCTTGCACCACATTTAGCCCACTCAGAATTTGATCCATGGATCTCTGAAAAAGAGGAGGAGCAGATGTTATCCCAATTCGACGTTTCCTGTAATGCAACAGACATTTGTGCGTCACGATGGTGAGTAGCAGCTGTGACTTTGCAGCCGCATTCATTTGTAAATACACTTGTGATAGATCTATTATACTGAATTTCTGAACACCAGAACGTCCAGCATTCAATCAAGTCTTCAATCAGCGGCAGTGGATAATGATCTGCGCTCAGTACCAGGTTTATATTCATCTTAATATCGCCACATATCCTTACTGAGCCATCTTGCTTTAGTACAGGAACTATTGGTGTAGCCCAATCACGTGTCGGAACTGGTTCAATGACTGTTATGTGCACTAGTCTTTGTAGTTTCTCTTCGACTTTTGGCCTGATGGCATATGGTGCAGTTCTGGCTTTGAGACATTTTGGCGTACACTTTGGCTTAAAATTCAGTTGGACTTCAATTCCTCTCATTGAGCCCAGTGAGTCTTCAAACACCTTTTAATACTTTTCCTGAAGTTCCTATTGGTCACACTTTGAATCAACCTGTTGATTCACTCCTACAAGTTGAGTTTTACATTTTTCCAACCATGCTCTATCACCGGCAATGTGGAGAGGCAATTCCTCTGTTTGTCCATTTACTTCCACTTTTAGTGGTACGAACTTTCCTGTGTACATCTGTAGGATGACATTTGATGGTTTTATTTGCAGATGCTTAACTTCTGATTATAGATTGACTCTGGTATCAGTGATGCAGCCGCACCTGTAACCACTTCCATTTTGACTTGGTTACCATCAAGTTTTGGGAATACTCAGAAACGTTGTTGATTATCCTGTACCGACAAGACGCCTCGTTTCAGCTCTTGAAGTTTTTGGGTACAAGATCTCCTGAGGGATCTTGTTCTTCATCTATTATCTTGTAGACTCGACTAGTTTTCTTCCTCTTGCACATCTTCGGTGTTGGTGAAGTTTACCATGACCAGTATGCTTTGACTATATGGCCCTTTTTGCCACAGTCCTCGCACTCATTTTCTCTCTTTCAGCATTCCTCCACAGTGTATCCGGCATACGCACATTGACGTCATGGTTGTACCTTTAAAGACTTGTTTTTGGCTGTCTCCATCTTGTCAACCATTGCTCCAGCTCCTTTCTGTAAAGACTTCTTCTAGCGTGGCAATTTCTACAGCTGATTTGAGAGTTAAGTTGCTTACAGTTAGCAGCGTCTTCTGAGTAGCTTTGTGGCGGAGTCCACATACCAGCCTATCACGAAGGGTGCCTTCTAGTGATGCACCAAACTCGCAGTATTTCACGAAGCTATTTTTTAATAAATGTAGAATACCCAATTATTATTATTTTTTTCCAATTAAGGGGTAATTTAGCGTGCCCAATCCACCACACCTGCACATCTTTGGGTTGTGGGGGTGAAACCCACGCAGACACTGGGAGAATGTCCAAATTCCACACGGACAAAGGCCCAGAGCCAGGATTCAAACCCGGGTCCTCAGCGCCGTAGTCCCAGTGCTAACCACTGCACCACGTGCCGCCCTTTACTAACCTTCTTAAGGTCACCATGAATTGTAAGATGCTATCACCTTCTTCCAGACTACGGCAGTGGAATCAAAACCCTTCTGTAATTATAAGTGATCTGCATGAGAAATGCCCTTCTAACATCTTCAACATTTTGGGCTTATCTCCTGGCTTTGTTGGATGGACTAAGTTTTGCAATTGCATAAAAATGTGATGCCCTACCAAACTGAGAAATGTCCCAACCTTTAGGTCCTTCGGTATTTGATTAGCTATGAGATAAAGTTTGAAATCTCTCTTCACACGAGTTCCAAGTCTCACCGTCTTCATCCAATGCATCCATGGCCACCTTTTCTGGCATTTCATAAACCGGCTCCCAGGGTCTAGACTTTTTCAACCTTTCTCCCTGCCATTTCTATTTTAATGAATGAAGCAAGAGGTCTCCTATTCCACAATGCAAAATATATATTTTTCTTTTGCCTGGGCTGTGTTTATCTTATTTGAGTAGTAGCTTGCACAGAAAAGGAAAGAATTTTCACTCCCCATTCCTGCAGCCTGTTTCACTTCGCCACATTCATGGTCCTTGCAGCCTACAGTCTATCCACTTCCAATGGCAATCAGGTTTTTGAAAATTTTGTTCTGCTTAGTCATGGTTACACTTTGCTTTTTTCTCAAACCTTTCTGCATCAGCTGCTCTTCCTTCAATCAATTTTTGAACCAGCCCGAGAATATTCTCCTCCACTCTCGTCACCACTTTTGCTTTTCTCATCGACAATTTTAGTGCCTCGCCAGTTTTTTCCTGCCTCAATTCTCTTTGCCAGTTTTCTCTTTTGTTATGTTCTCAATGTGTCGCAAAGAGTAAAGATGTGGAGGTGCCACAACTTGGTATTCTTCCACACACAATGCAAGATTTATTCAGGAGATGTGGCTCAAACAATACTAAGATGGAGAACTAAAGCCTACACAAACAATCTGATGTCACTACAGATCACGTGACGTTCCACCAGTAGGGATGTATTACTTAAATTCATAAAATAGGGGTAATGGAACTTTTTCAGGTTGTCAACCTATACTGTTGAAGTGCCATCAGGATCAGTGCTGGGGAGTCAACTATTTACAGTCTACATCAATGATTTAAATGAAGGGCCGAATGTATGGCAACTAATGATGGCACCTCAGGGGAGGGGGATCCAGGAACACGTTCACCTCCTAATAATTGCTGATAAACTTCTTGAGGCGCTTGGTAATGGGCTGGGAGGACCTGAAGGCAATTTTGAAATTGCAGATCAGCAAACCTGAACCGCCTGGTGCATATTAGTGCATAGCTGTTCGGTGCAATGCAGGAGTCATCAAGTCATGTGAATGCTAGAATAGTTTGTTTTGGCATTAAGGGCTTTACTGTCAGGGTGTGTCAATTATTGTTTTGTTGGCCACTTGACCACTTGTCTGCACTATGCGGCTGTTGCCCTTCTGATCACCAAACTCCTCTATTCTGCAAGACAGTGGAAAACCTAGTCTGAGCTGCCATTTGTCTTTGGGAACTTACTCAGGAGTCTCCTGGTAGTGTTAGGCACCACTACTTGGGTAGTGAGCTTACGGCTGGCCCAGTTAGGTGATGTGCATTGGAAGATATCATTACATCGGCTAATAGTGTTGGAATTTATTTCAATGGGGCTAGAATACAAAAGAGAGGGAGGAATGTTTCAGTTTTACAGAGCCTTGTCAAATCCCATCTGTAATATTGCTTTCAATTTTTGATAATAGATCTCTGTAATCTGATTGAACTTTTTGAAGAGGCAACCAAAGGAGTTAGTTTGTGGTTGTTACTTATCTGGGCTTCCAGAGGGCACTTGATAAAATCCCTCAAAAGAGCCTGAGCTAAAGTTGAAGCCTGTGAAATTGAAGGCAATTATTATTGACCTGTTTAGGAAATTGGATGAGTGGCAGGAGGCATAGAGTAAGGCAGGTACTGTGGCAGGGCAGGGATCTGCCTTGGGGCTATTTATTACTGACTTAAAGGATGTGATAAAAAGCCACTTGTCCAAATTTGCTGAACATGGTGTAAGCAGTGCAGATGGAAACATAACATTATGAAGTGATACTGATGTGTGGATGGGCAAAATTGTGGGAAATGGAGGTCTGTACACTTCGGACCTAAAAAGGATAGAACTGTGTTCATTTTAAATCATGAAAAGTGGTGGTTCAAGGTACATCGATCATTAAAATGTCATGACCAGATACATATCAAGAAGACTAATGGAATGCTGGTCTTTAAATCTAGAGGAATAGCATACAGGGGAGTAGAAGTTGTGCTGCAGCTGTACAAAACCTGGTCAGACCTCACCTGGGGTACTGTGAGCAGTTCTGGGCACCACATCTGAGGAAGGTTACACTGAACTTGGAGGGAGGTGCAGCATAAGTTCACCAGAATGATACCTGGTCTCCCAAGGGATAAATTACAAGAATAAATTGCACAAAGTAGAGTTGTATTCCCTGGAATTTAGAAGGTTAATTGGTGACTAGATTGAAGTTTTCAAGATATTAAGGGAAAAGAAAGGATAGGTTGAGAGATACTATTACTGCTGGAAAAGGAGCATGGTGCAAAGGCATTTTGTGTATGAAATTAGAAAACATTTCTAAACCTAAAGGGTGGTAGAATTTTGAAGCTTTCTTCTGCAACAACAAATGTTAGATCAATGTCCTAGGCCCACCATCTTCAGCTACTACATCAATGACCTTCCTTCCACCATAAGGTCAGAAGTGGGGATGTTTGCCGATGATGCAATGTTCAGCACCATTCATGACTCCTCAGATTCTGAAGCAGCCCATGTTCAAATGCAGCATGACCTGGACACTATACAGGTTTAGGCTGACAAGTGGCAAGTATCATTGTGCCACACCAAGAGCCAGCCAATGACCTTCTCCAAAGAGAGAGAATCTAACCATTGCCCCTTGACATTCAATGGCATTACCATCGCTGAATCCTAAGTATCAACATCCTGGAGGTTACCATTGACCAGAAAAGCAACTGGACTAGCCAGTAGAAATATAGTGTTTACAACAGCTGGTCAGAGGCTGGGAATTCTGAGGTGAGTATCCCACCCGCTGACTCCCCAAAGCCTGTCCACCATCTACAAGATGCTAGTCAGGAGTGTGATGGAATACTCTCCACTTGCCTGGATAAATGCAGCTCTGACAACACTCAAGAAACAACATCCAGGACAAAGCAGCCCGCTTGATTGGGACCTCTTCCACAAACAATCACTCCCTCCACCACCGAGGAAAAGTGGCAGCAATTTGTACCATCTATACGATGAACTTCTTCAACTCACCAAGGTTCCTTAGGAAGCACCTTCCAAACTCATGATTGCTACCCATCTAGAAGGACAAGGGCAGCAGATGCATGGCAACTTCACCACCTGCAAGTTCCCTTCCAAGCCACACGCCTTCTTAACTTGGAAATAGAGCCCCGTTTCATCACTCGCTTGGGCCAAATTCCAGGAACTCCCTTCTTATCAGCACTGTGGGTGTACCTATACCTCAGGGACTGCAGTGATTCAAAAGGCAGCTCACCACTGCCTTCTCAAGGACAATTAGGGATGGGCAATAAATGCTGGCCTAGCCAGCGACGCCCACATCCCGTAAATTAATTTTAAAATTGTTAATCTTAAATTGATAGATTTTCGATAACCAAAGTATGAAGAGATAGGGGACAATGGTAGGTACATGTCGTTAGGTCACAGAGCAGCCTTGATTGATGAAAGATGATCGAGGAGCTAAATGGTCTATTGCTGTTTTAATATTCCTATGAATGATATATTGGCCTTGGGATGGATTTGATTTAACTGGTTTGCCCAAATGTTAAATTATGGGGGAAAATAGCATTAACTAGGCTTGTGTTCCCTTGAGCACTAAAGATTGAGGTACAGTTTGATTATTGTGTTTAAAATAATAAATGGGTCTCACAAATAGAATGAAACTGTTTCTTTTGTTCAGGAATCTCAAACAAGGGGTCAGAATATTGAGGCAGGTATTCAGCAGTGAAATCAGAAACGTTTGTTCACGTAGTCATGGAAATCTGGATCGATCTTCCTCAAAAAGCTGTGAACATTGGGTCAGTTGACATTTTCAAGGCTGAGATTGCTGGATGCTTGTTCGATGCAGGTATCAGAGGATATGGAGCAATGGTTTCAAACCCCAAGTTAACACATTATGAACTTCACTGCTTTGAACACAAATTTCACTACTAACTTTTGTTGTTTCAGATTAATGCCATTTTAAAGTTCAAAGGGCCAGTAGAAAAAGTAAGATTTTAGTATTGCCGTATCTATAATGTGCCACTAGAGGACACTGCAAGCTTTACGTTAACAACATCCTACCTTAACATTCGAACACTGACTGGTGCTAGTATTGCCATTGTGTGCAAAGGGTATGCTTTAAGGTGGTAGTACTGAATTTGGTGCAATAGCTGAAAAAGAATGCAACAGAAAGCCTCTAGTTATCGAGTTACAAAAAACTCAGCATAAAAGTGATGTATTTCTATATTTACTATTCCTATTTTCATGTTTATTTTGTACCACAGCTAAAATAAGAGTACCAACCAGGAATTTAAGCACATTCCTAAACAGCGTTTGTTGTCAAATCCATTAACCAGTTATACCTTAAAATGAGCCTGTTAAATCTTCTGGGGAATTAACACAGTGACCATAAGGATGATGATAGAGATTGTCACTGCAATTTATATAATCAAACTGTGGAATTGGAGAAGGCATATACTGATACATTTAATCTCCTGTTGACGTCAGCTTGCATGCAAAGTGATTTCTGAGATTTTGTTTGTGGAAACTCTTTAATCAAAGCATATTAAGATCCTTACTGAAAAGTGTAAAGTGGCTTGGAAATTCTTCACTCGGGCTGTGGCTTTCACTCCCAGCTAACCTGTGAATAAAGGTCCGTGTGGCAAGCAATAGGCAATAATGATTGATTATGGAACCAATCCTGACAAGCAGGCAACTTCATCACGCTGAGGGAAAGGTGAAATTCTGTGATGGAAAAACAAAATTATTTGGAGATTTGAAGTTAACGCTTGCAGAACACATTATTATGGGTTATTAATATGCAGTAGAAAAGTATACAGGACAAAATTCTGAAAAGGTGATTTGTATTTTCACTGGACGCTTAATTTCATATTAACCTCTTATTTTCTGATATCATCCCCAATAATTGTTAATTTTTGGCACGGCTAATTCCAAAACAGAATGTTCTTGAGAGTTTCGGATAAGTATTGCTCACAGGTTCCCACACAGCATCCCATCCTTGTTTTTGCGTTTCTACTTGGGGAAGCTCTCTTCTTGATTTCTACCCCTTCCCGTTCTTCACCTATCTTGCTGCCTGCCCAACGGCATTTGTGAGATCCAGAGTTTGGCAGGATGGGGTTTTAAACCTGGATCTCCCCTTGGTAATAGCTTATAATTGTAAATAAAGTTATTTTCTTTTGACTCTACAAACTTGTGCTGGATCCTTCCTGGCCCTCTGAAAAGGTAAAGAGTCAGTTGTGGGTGGTTTATAGCCCCCCAACCCCAACAGTAACCACACGAGGAAGAAATGATAAGAGCTTGTGAGAAAGGCACAGCGATCGCCACGCATGATTTCCATCCACGTACAGATAGCCTCCCCAACAGTAACCACACTAGGGAGAAATAATGAGAGCTTGTGGAAAATTCACAGCGATCGTCATGCGCGATTTTAATCTATGTACAGATTGGAAAAATCAGATTGGCAAAGGTAGCTTGGATGATGTGTTCATAGTTATTTCAAAGCAGTTGCTCAGAACAGCACATTTCAGAGCCAATCAGAGAAAGCAGGCTATGCTGGATCTGGTAATGGGTAATGAAATTGGATTGATTAAGCACCTCAAAGTGAAGGTGACCCTAGGTGGCCGTGATCATAATGTGATTGAATTTCACATTCAATTTGAGGGAAAGAAATTTGTCCACGACCAGTGTTTTAAACTTAAATATGGACAATTGATGTGATTTGATTTATTGTCATGTGTACCGAAGTACAGTGAAAAGTATTGTTCTGCATACAGACCAGACACATCATTCCATACATGAAAAAACATAGGACACACATAAATACACAATGTGAAGACTTCCGGTGACGGCGGGCGGGAGGCAGCCGCACGCTGGAGGACTCCCGCTCGGGAAAATAATTTTTGGGGTTTTAAAGCCTGGTTCCCAAGGGCAACGGAGGCTGAAACAGTTCTAGGAAGGCACAGTGAGGAGAAATATTCAAGTTTGGGAAAACAACGGCCGTGAAAAAGGGGGTTAATGAAAGTCCGCCGGGGAGTGGAACGTCAGCGCGGGAACTGTCAGGAAAGCGGAGGCTGGGGCAACAGGGGAGGCCACATTGCTCACGGCAGAAGAAATGACCAAGGTGATGGCCGTGGAACTTGAAAAACAGTTCACATGGAAAGCACATGGGGCGGTATTGGAAGTGCTGGTGGAGGAGGCGATTGCCCCGGTTAGGGCGGTGGTATCAAGCGCAGCGGTGGAGGTGCGGGAGCAAGGTGAGACACTGAAGGAAGTGGAAGAGGCATTATCGCAGCACAGTGATCAACTCACCTTGATAGGGAAGGAGTTGCGGAGGGTGAAAGAGACCAACAAGGGTCTGCGAGCCAAAATGGAAGACCTGGAAAACAGATCCAGGCAGCAGAATCTGAGGATCGTGGTCTGCCTGAAGGGGTGGAAGGCCTGAGGCTGACTGAGTATTTTGCCACGATGTTGGCGGAGCTATTGGGGGAGGGGGACGAACCCTCTCAATGCGAACTGGATCAGGCTCCTAGGTCGTGAGGGCCTATACCAAAGGTGAGCGAGTCGCCAAGAGTAATAACTGTTTGTTTCCGTAGGTACAGCGTGAAGGAGAAGGTCCTGTGCTGGGCAAAGCAGTAGCGGGTGGTGCAGTGGGTTCGAACTGGTATACACATATACCAGGGCTTTACGGTGGAGTTATCGAGGAGGTGGGCGGCCTACAGCCAGGTGAAGAAGGCACTGTACTAAAGCAAGGTGCAGTGTGGCATAGTGTATCCAGCTAAGTTGAGGGTGACCTACAAATCCATATTTTGGGGCAGCGGAGGGGTTTGCGAAGGCAGATAGATTGTGGCAGAATTGAGAAATGGGACTGAGAGCGGGTCTTGTACCGATGTAGCCTCATGGAACTTTATTTTTTCACTGCGTGTTGGTGTATGTACTGTGGCACCATCGATAACACACGAGGCAAGACGTAGAGAACTCAATCGAGGCTTTATTGAGCAGACATGTTCCCCAGCAGCTCAGTTACAGAATGCGGCTGCTGGGAGAAACTGGGTACTTATACCCCGCCTTTCTGGATGGAGCCCAGTAGGCGGCAGATCCAATCAGGACCCAGTATCTGTCCACCAATAGCCCCTCGGCATCATGGTGTACCGTATTACCCCTAATACATACCACCACATTCACCCCTTGTTAAAAAGGAACCCGGCGGGGTAGTGGATGGTATGGTGGTAGGAGTTTACAGGGTCGGCATGGTGCCTTAACCATTAACTATATACAACAATGCCGCTTTTACTGGGCCACTGAATTATTTACATCTTAAACCAATTCGATGAGCCGAGAGGGTGCCCTGGTCGCCCTTTCCGATCGTCTCAGCCCGGGTAGTGGTGCTGGCTCGGGTCCGGTCGACTCTGGGAGCATCGCGCTGTCCATCCCTGTTTCCTTACTCCTGGGCGGGCCTTGGAGGAGAACCGATCCCCCCGGGAAGGGGGTGGCTGTGGGGTGCACCGGCGGGAGTGAGGGGGTGGTGATTGGTGTTGGGGGGGCTGTGGGGAGCTCCGGTGGGCGCCAGGTCTTGCAGAGAGACCGTGTCCGGTCGGACTTCTGGGTACGCCACGTAGGCGTACTGCGGGTTTGCGTGGAGGAGATGTACCTTTTCCACCAGCAGGTCTGATTTGTGCGCCCGCACATGTTTCCGGAGCAGGATGGGTCCCGGGGCTGCCAGCCAGGTCGGAAGTGACGTTCCAGAGGCGGACCTCCTAGGGAAGACAAGGAGGCACTCGTGAGGCGTTTGGTTAGTGGTGGTGCACAGCAGGGACCGGATAGAGTGAAGGGCATCCGGGAGGACTTCCTGCCAGCGGGAAGTTGGGAGACTCCTAGACCGTAGGGCAAGTAGGACGGTCTTCCAGACCGTTCCGTTCTCCCTCTCTACCTGCCCGTTCCCCCGGGGGTTGTAGCTGGTCGTGCTGCTCGAGGCTATGCCCTTGCTGAGCAGGAATTGACGCAGTTCGTCACTCATGAAGGAGGACCCCCTATCGCTATGGATGTAGGCGGGGAAACCGAACAGGGTAAAGATGGTGCAGAGGGCTTTAATGACCATGGCCGCGGTCATGTCGGGGCAGGGGATGGCGAAGGGGAAACGGGAGTATTAGTCAACGATGTTAAGAAAGTATGTGTTACGATCGGTGGAGGGAAGGGGGCCTTTGAAATCCAAACTGAGGCGTTCAAAGGGCCGGGAAGCCTTTATCAGGTGCGCTCTATCTGGCCTGAAAAAATGCGGTTTGCATTCTGCGCAGATTTGGCAGTTCCTGGTGACTGTTCGGACCTCCTCGACGGAGTACGAGAGGTTGCGGGCCTTTATGAAGTGGTAGAAACGAGTGACCCCCGGGTGGCAGAGGTCCTCGTGGAGGGCTTGGAGACGGTCCACTTGTGCCGCGAGATAGGGCATCGGACGGCTCGTTCAGCTTTCCGGGACGGTACAAGATATCATAATCGTAGGTGGAGAGTTCGATCCTCCACCGCAGGATCTTGTCGTTTTTTTATCTTGTCCCGCTTTGCATTATCGAACATGAAGGCTACCGACCGTTGGTCAGTGAGGAGAATGAATCTCCTACCGGCCAGGTAATGCCTCCAATGTCGCACAGCTTCCACTATAGCTTGGGCCTCCTTTTCCACTGAGGAGTGGCGGATTTCTGAAGCGTGGAGGGTTCGGGAGAAAAAGGCCACGGGTCTACTCGCTTGGTTGAGAGTGGCCGCCAGAGCTACGTCGGATGCGTCGCTCTCGACTTGGAAGGGGAGGGACTCGTCGATGGCGCGCATAGTGGCCTTTGCGATATCCGCTTTGATGCGGCTGAAGGCCTGGCCGGCCTCTGTCGACAGGGGAAAAGTAGTGGACTGGATTAGTGGGCGGGCCTTGTCTGCGTATTGGGGAACCCACTGGGCGTAATAAGAAAAGAAGCCCAGGCAGCGTTTCAGGGCTTTGGCACAGTGGGGGAGAGCGAACTCCATGAGGGGGCGCATGCGTTCAGGGTCGGGGCCTATCACTCCATTACGCACTACGTAGCCCAAGATGGCTAGACGGTCGGTGCTAAACACGCATTTTTCCTCGTTGTAGGTGAGGTTGAGGGCGTTAGCGGTCTGCAGTAATTTTCGGAGGTTGGCGTCGTGGTCCTGCTGGTCGTGGCCGCAGATGGTGACGTTGTCGAGGTACGGGAACGTGGCCCGTAAACCTTGCTGGTCAACCATTCGGTCCATCTCCTGTTGGAAGACCGAGACTCCGTTCGTGACGCCGAATGGAACCCTTAAAAAGTGGTATAGCCGCCCGTCTGCTTCGAAGGCAGTGTACTTGCGGTCACCGGGGCGAATGGGGAGCTGGTGGTAGGCGGATTTAAGGTCCACGGTGGAGAAGACCTTGTACTGTGCAATCCGATTGACCATGTCGGATATGCGGGGAAGAGGGTACACATCTAGCTGCGTGTACCTCTTAGTCTGACTGTAGTCTACGACCATCCTCTGCTTCTCCCCGGTCTTCACAACTACCACCTGGGCTCTCCAGGGACTATTGCTGGCCTGGATGATGCCTTCCTTCAGCAGCCGCTGGACTTCGGACCTGATAAACGTCCGGTCCTGGGTGCTGTATCGTCTGCTCCTAGTGGCGACGGGCTTGCAATCCGGGGCGAGGTTCGCAAACAAGGAAGGTGGTTCAACCTTGAGGGTCGCGAGGCCGCAGACAGTCAGACAGGGCTGCCAAATTTGAATGTTAAGCTCTGGAGGTTGCATTGGAAATCCAACGCCAGGAGAGTGGGAGCGCAGAGGTGGGGGAGGACATACAGCCGGTAATTTTTGAACTCTCTCCCCTGCACCGTTAGGTTTGTGATGCAGAACCCTTTGATTTCAACGGAGTGGGACCCCGCCGCCAGGAAAATGTTTTGGGTGCTTGGACGAATTACAAGGGAACAGCGTCTTACCGTGTCCGGATGAATAAAACTCTCCGTGCTCCCCGAGTCGATCAAACACGGCGTCTCGTGCCCGTTCACCAGCACCTTTGTCATTGCTGTCTGGAGAGTCCTGGGCCGCGACTGTCCAGGGTCACCGATGCCAAACGTGGTTGCTGCATCTGGTCATTGTCTTCAGGCAGCGTGGAGCCGTCCACGCTGGGGTCCTTGCCTGTCAGCCAAGATGGCGGCGTCCATGGATCGCACGCAGTCGGGGGTGGACAAAATGGCCGCTCCCATGGGTCACATGCGGCCGGGGGTGGACAAAATGGCCGCTCCCATGGATCACACGCGGCCCGCGGGTAACAAGATGGCGGCGCCCGCCCCCCCCCCCTCGGGGCGTCCGGGGTCCAAAATGGCGGCGCCCATTGGCCGCATATGGGTCGCTGGGGGGGGGGGGGGGTGAGTCTGTGGTCCCGTTTCTTCCCCGGAGATAGCGGCGACCCCACGGGACAGGCACACCGCTGCGTAGTGCCCCTTTTTGCCGCAGCTTTAACAGGTGGCCGAGTGGGCCGGGCAGCGCTGGCGGGGGTGTTTCGGCTGCCCGCAAAAATAGCAGCGGGGCCCCCCCGGGTGGTCTGGGATTCTGGCCGCGCACTCTTGCGGAGGGGTGGGGGGTGTCGGGGGATCGATCGCGGCGGGGGTCCACAGAGCCCAAGGGGCTGTAGTGCGGTCAGGGGCGTAGGCGTGGGCATTTTGGGAGGCCACGTCGAGGGAGGCCGCAAGGGCCCGTGCCTCAGTGAGTCCGTGAGAGTCTTTTCCCAAAAGTCTCTGGCGAATTTGCAATGATGCCAAACCTGCTACATACGCGTCTCTGATCAGGAGCTCCGAGTGTTCATTCGCCGTTACAGCTGGGCAGTTGCAGTTTCTTCCCAAGATCAGTAGAGCATTGTAGAATTCGTCTAGCGATTCCCCGGGGATTTGTCATCTCGTCGCGAGCTGATGGCGTGCATAGACCTGGTTGACCGGCCGAATGTAGGTCTCTTTCAGCAAGGTGATCGCCGCTGGGAAATCTTCCACGTCCTCGATGAGCGAGTAGATTTCGGGACTCACCCTGGAATGTAGGACCTGCATCTTCTGGTCTTCTGTTGGTCTGCCGGGAGCCGTTCGGAGGTATCCCTCAAAGCATGCCAGCCAGTGCTTAAACGCCGATGCTGAGTTAGCTGCTTGGGGGCCGATTCACAGGCACTCCAGGGCGATCCGGAGCTCCATATTCCTTTTTAAGTCTACTCAATAAATTGTGGCACCATTGATAACACACGAGGCGAGACGTAGAGACCTCAATCGAGGCTTTATTGAGCAGACATGTTCCCCAGCAGCTCAGTTACAGAATGCGGCTGCTGGGAGAAACTGGGTTCTTATACGCCACCTTTCTGGGTGGAGCCCAGTAGGCGGCAGATCCAATCAGGACCCAATATCTGTCCACCAATAGCCCCTCGGCATCATGGTGTACCGTATTACCCCTAATATATACCACCACATGTACTAAATGAGTCGACGCTGTATATTTGGACAAGGGAAGAGTTGGGACTTTCATTTGCAACAATGGTTCTTTGGGGCTTGGGTGTTTATGCTGGAGTTGTGTGCTAAAGGGGATTACTTTGTTTTCCTGGGACCGGGCAAGGGGGGAAGGAGACCCGGGCAGGGGCTTCCACGCTGACCGGTTTAAGCCGGCCAGTGAACGGGAGTGAGGTGTGGGAGGGGCTGCGGCCATCGGAGCCTGGTAGAACAGGTTTCGGTGAATCTAGCCAGGGTGAAAGGTTGGGGGAAGGAACCGAGGTTGGGGAGGAGTTTACAAGAGGAAGTGGAGGGAGGAGTCTATGTGGGGGGGGGGGGGGGGGGGGTGTCCACAATTCACGGGTGTCCACAATTCACGGGTGTCATTCACAGTACTCTTTCGGGGATTGGATGGTGGTGAATATTAGTGGTGGTGGGGGGGGGGGGGGGGGGGGGGGGGTTGGGGGTGGACTGTATTTGTCAATGGTGACCATAGGCGATTCATGATTCCTTTTTCTTTTTTCTTTTTTTTGGGGGGGAAGTTTTGTTTTATTTGATGCCCTCAGGTGGGCCGTTGTTTGGGGGGGGGGGGGGAGGATGGGATCGTTGTTGTTAAAAAAAAGGATTGTATTCGTTACCGTTTACTGTTTGTTGGTGGGGTGTACATTTTGAAGAAAATGTGAAAAAGGAGAATAAAAATATATTTTTTAAAATACACAATGTGAATACATGGACACAGACATCGGGTGAAGCATACTGAGTGTAGTACTCCTCAGTCGAGAAGATGCGTGAACGATCAGCTCAGTCCATAAGAGGGTCATTCCGGACTCTGGCAACAGCGGGGAAGAAGCAGTTTTTGAACTTGTTAGTGTATGTTCTCAGATTTTTCTATCTCCTGCCCGATGGAAGAGAGAATAATTCGGGTGGGCGGGGTCTTTGATTATACCGCCCTCTTTACCAAGGCAGCAGAAGATGTAGACAGTCGATGGATGGGAGGCGGGCTCACATGATGGACTGGGCTGTGTTTGTGACTGTCTGTAGTTTCTTATGGTCTTGGGCCGAGCAGTAGCCATGCCAGGCTGTGATGCAGCCAGATAGGATGTTTTTTATTGTGCATCTGTTAAAATTGGTAAGACTGTATGTGGACATAATACATTTCCATAGTTGCCTGAGGAAGTATAGGTCCTGTTGTGCTTTCATGATCATAGCATCAATTTGGGTGGATCAGGACAGATTGTTGGTGATGCGCACACCTAGGAATTTGAAACTGTCAACTATTTCCACCTCAGCACCTTTTGATGGAGACAGGGGTGTGTGTGATATTTTGCTTCCTGAAGTCAATGACCAGCTCCTTAATTTTGCTGACATTGAGGGAGAGATTGTTGTCATTACACCACACCACTGGGCTCTCTGTCTCCCTCCTGTACTCTGACTCAGTGTTGTTCGAGATCTGACCCACTACAGTCATGTCATCAGCAAACTTGTCGATGGAGCTGGAGCCACATTTTGCCACACAGTTGTGTGCGTACAGGGAGTATAGTAGGGGGGGTTAAGTATGCAGCCTTGCATGGCCCCGGTATTGAGTACTATCGTGGTGGAGGTGGTGTTGTTTATATTTACTGATTGTGGTCTATGGGTCAGGAAGACGAGGAGCAAGTTGCAGAGAGAGGAACCAAGTCCAAGATTTTGGAGTTTTGATATGAGCTTTGCTGGGATTATGGTGTTGAAGACAAAGCTGTAGTCAATTAATAGGAGTCTGACATAGGAGTCCTTGTTGTCAAGATGCTCCAGGGATGAGTTTAGGGCCTGGGAGATGGTGTCTGCTGTGGACCGGGGTGTGACGGTATGAGAATTGCAGTGGATCAAGTCATTCTGGAAGTATGGAGTTGATGTGCCTCATGACCAACCTCTCAAAGCACTTCATAATGATGGATGTCAAGGCCACCGGATGGTGGTCGTTGAGGCACGTTGTCTGGTTCTTCTTTGGCACCAGTATGATAGTGGTCGTCTTGAAGCAGGTGGGAACCTCAGAGGTGAGTAGGGAGAGGTTAAAGATGTCCCTGAACACATCTGCCAGTTGGACCATGCAATTGAGGGTATGAAGATAGAATTGGCTAAAATAAACCAAGAGATAGGTCAGCAGAGATGCAGCAGCAGACACTTCATTGAATCATAGAATCCCTACAGTGCAGAAAGAAGGCCATTCAGACCATCAAGTCTGCACAGACCATCTGAAAGAGCACCCTACCTGGGCCTAATCCCCTGCCCTATCCCAATAAACCCCTAACCTAAACTGCACATCTCTGGACACTAAAGAACAATTTAGCATGGCCAATTCACCTAACCTGTACAACTTTGGACTGTGGGAGGAAACCGAAGCACCCAGAGAAAACTCACACAGAAACTGGGAGAACGTGCAAACTCAACACAGGCAGCCATCCATGGCTGGAATTTAACCCTGTCCCTGGCGCTGTGAGGCACCAGTGCAAACCATTTAAGGAGATGTTTCAGAATTCTCATAAAAGATGCATACTAGTGAGAAAGAAAGTCTAGAAGGAAAGGATTCACCATTCATAACTAACTAAGAAAATTGGTATCAAATTGAAAGATAAAGTGTATAATGTCACAAAGATGTGTGGAGAGTCAGAAGATTCAACAGAATATAAAGAACAACAAAGGGTGACTAAAAGAGGGAGAAATTAGAGTACAAGAGAAAGCCAGCTGGAAAGAACAATAACAGACAGTAAGAGTTTCTACAAGTATTAAAAAAGGAACAGAGTAAGTGAAGTGAGCTATGGTCCTGTATGTGGCACCAAGGGTGAGGACGAATGATGTGAGCTCACAAAGCTTTGATTTACACAGGGTACAAGGCAGAGTGTCCCCTGTCACCGCTGCTGTTTGCGCTGGCCACAGAGCCATTGCCGATGGCTCTCAGGGGGTCGGCAGAGTGGCGGGGAATTATGAGGGGACAGAGGGAGCATTAGGTGTCGCTCTATGTCGATGACCTATTGCTGTATGTTTTGGATCCGTTGGAGAGTATGGGAAGGATTATGGGCCTGTTGTGGAGGTTTGGAGGGTTCTCCGGGTACAAGCTGAATGTAGGGAAAAGCGAGGTATTCCCGGTGAATGAACTGGCACAGTGGGCTAATTTAGGGGGGTGATGCCATTTACGGTAGCGAGGGATAGGTTTAGGTACTTGGGGATTCAGGTAGCGAGGGAATGGACGGGGCTCCATAAGTGGAACTCAACGAAGCTGTTGAAGGAGGCGAGGGAGGATCTTAAGAGGTGGGATATACTGCACCTAACACTGGCAGGGAAGATCCAAGTGGTGAAGATGAATATTCTACCGAGGTTATGGTTTACTTTTCAAGCTCTCCTGATCTTTATACCAAAGGCCTTTTTTCGGAAAGTGGACACGATCATTTCTGACTTTGTATGTGCAGGGAAGGTGCCATGGGTGGGGAAGGACCCTGCTACAGAGGCAGAAGCAGCAGGGGGAGGTTGGCATTGCTGAACCTGCTTCATTATTATTGGGCGGCGAATGTGGACAAGGTGCGGCAGTGGTGGGAAGGGGAAGGGGTAAAGTGGGTTAGGATGGAGGAGGAACCTTGTAAGGAGTCTAGTTTGAGGGCTATGGCGACAGCAGTCGCTGCCAATGGCTCCGAGTAGGTATTCAAGGAGCCGGATGGTGCAGGCCACGGTGAAGATATGGAATCAGTTGAGGAGGCATTTTAGGGTGGAAGGGATGTCGGTGCTAACGCCGCTGTGCGAGAATCATGAGTTTGAGCCAGGGGCTGGATAGCGTATCCAGGAGGTGGAGGGAAGTAGGGGCTGGTCAAGGTGAGGGATCTGTATTTGGAGGAAGGGTTCGCCAGTCTGGAGGAGCTAAGGGAGAGGGTAGAGCTGCTGAGGGGGAGTGAGTTCAGGTATCTGCAGTTTAGGGACTTTGCGCGAAAGGTCTGGAGGGGGTTCCCTAGGTTGCCAGGATACAACCTGCTGGAGCAACTCCTGCTCCCGGATGTGGATGGGGAGGGAAGAATAGGGGATATATACAAGTGGCTGGGGGAGCAGGGAGGCGAGCGGGTAGTGAACATAAAGGAGAAATGGGAAGCCGAGTTGGGAGGGGAGATCAATTGAGGAGTATGGAGTGAGTCACTGCGTAGGGTAAACGAGACCTCTTCATGTGCAAGGATGAGTCTGACATAGTTTAAGGTGGTGCACAGGGTGCATGTGACTCGGTCGATCAGGGGGATAGCAGATGAGTGTGAGAGGTGTGGACGGGGGCCAGCGAATCACGTGCACATGTTTTGGGATTGCAAAAAATTGGGAAGATTCTGGGCGGGAGTGTTCGCAGTCTTAGCCAGGATAGTGGGGGAGGACGTGGAACCGGACCCTTTGGTGGCGATATTTGGGGTCTCTCAAGAAGCCGAAGCTCATGGAGAGGAGGAAGGCCGATGTCTTGGCCTTCGACTCTCTGATTGCATGGTGGCGAATTTTACTGGAGTGGAGGTCGGCATCGCCACCAGGAGTAGCGGTTTGGTTGGGTGACCTGTACGACTTCCTGCGATTAGAGAAGATAAAGTATGAGTTAAGGGGCTCTTCAGGAGGTTTTGAGGAAAGGTGGGGGATGTTTGTGACCGTGTTTGAGGGGTTGTTCGTCGCGGGGAAGGGGGGGGGGTGACAAAGAAGAAAAATCTGTGCAGACTACATAGTTGATTGTTGGGAAGCATGTTTCCCGGGGTGTTTGTTCGCTGTAACTTGTTTTGTTACATATTTATAATAAAATACATTTAAATTAAAAAATGGAATTGGGGTATGGTGGTTATCATATGAGGAAAGGTTGGACAGGCTGTATCCATTGGAGTTTAGAAGAATTGAGGTGATCTTATTGAAACATATAAGGTCCTGAGGAGACTTGAAGTGAATGCTAAAAGGAAGTTTCTTGTGGGACAGATTAGAGCTAGAACTTTCTCTATCAACATCCTAGGACTTACCATTGATCAGAAACTGAACTGGGCTAGCCATATCAATACTTTGACTACCAGAGCAGGTCACAGGCTAGGAATCCTATGGTGAATAACTCACCTCCTGACTCCCCAAAGCCTGTCCACCAACTACAAGGCATCAGGGAGTGTAATAGAATACCGTCCATTTGCTTGATAAGTGCTGCTCCAACAAAACTCAAGCTCACACCATCCAGCATAAAGCCCACTTGATTACAACCCCTTCCACAGACATTCAATCCTTCCACCACCAATGAACAGTGGCAGCCATGTGTACCATCTACAAGATGCACTGTAGGAACTCACCAAGGTTCCTTAGGCAGCGCCTTCCAAAACCATGACCACTATCATCTAGAAGGACAAGCGCAGCAGTTATCTGGGAACCCCACCACCTGGAGGTCCCCCTCCAAATCACTCACTACCCCGACTTAGAAATATATCACCGTTCCTTCACTGCTACTGGGTCAAAATCCTGGAATTCCACCTCAAACTGCATTTGGGTGGTGCAGCTCACCACCACGTTCTGAAGAGAAACTAGGGATGGGCAATAAATGCTTCCCTAGCCTGAAACACACACATCCCAAAAATGAATAAAATAAGGGCTCTCCCATTAATCACAGATTATCACAGAATTTACAGTGCAGACGGAGTCTGCACCGGCTCTTGGAAAGAGCACCCTACCCAAGGTCAACACATCCACCCTATCCCCATAACCCAGTAACCCCACCCAACACTAAGGGCAATTTTGGAGACTAAGGGCAATTTATCATGGCGAATCCACCTAACCTGCACATTTTTGGACTGTGGGAGGAAACCGGAGCACCCGGAGGAAACCCACGCACACACTGGGAGGATGTGCAGACTCCGCACAGACAGTGAACCGAGCCGGAATCGAACCTGGGACCCTGGAGCTGTGAAGCAATTGTGCTATCCCCAATGCTACCGTGCTGCCCAGATTAAGATTCAGATGAGGAGAATTTTTTTCTCTGAAAGTCATGAGTCTTTGGAACTCTCTTCTCGAGAAAACAGTAAAGGCAGGATGATTCAATATTATTAAGACAGAGGTAAATAGACTCTTGTCTAACAAAGGAGTCGAAGGATATTGGGTGAGAATGTGGAGTTGAGGCCATTATCAGATCAGCCATGATCTTATTGAATGGCTGAGCAGGCTCTTGGGGTTGAATGGCCTACTGCTACTCTTAATGTGTATGTTCGTAAATGGCAATAGCAGAATCATTATCAACCACTTGATCAAGAAAGTGGGCAGGGTAGTTATGATCACAAATTGTTGCCTTCACTATTGAGTCTGGAAGACTAAAGAGCTAATCGACAGGTTCTGCTGAGCTTCATTGAACATTGTAGGAGGCCAACGATAGAGAAGGCTGAGTATGAGGGAGCAGAGAATTAAAATTACAGGCGACCAGAAGCTCTGGATCGTGCTTGCGGACTAGATGCAGACATTCCCACGCCATCAGTTAAACCAACGATGATAGATATTTTCTTTGTCAAAACTTTTAATAAAAGCTCAAGTTCATATCTCCTCTTCTAAAAAAAATTGAATGTTTGCTTTGCAGAAGAAAATAGGTCCTTGTGCAGTTAATAAATTCTGCAGTTTGTTTTGCCTGCATGGTTCCAGAAACAAAAACAACCCAAAGATTAATCCACAAACTGATGACACCTTACTGCAACATTGCCAAGTGCCCACAATGTTAATGGTGTCACTCTGAACACATTATCAATAAAATTATTGTAATCTTTAGCATGTGATTTATCGTTCTATAAATGTTCTCTTTTCCATGGCGTCATCCAGTGGAAAGGCCTACTGTGCAAACGGTTTTGTTGGATTTAAGTGCTGTAATGTGTCCCTTGGAACTGATGATACCAAAGATTTTGGCTAATGTATGTGTACTACTTGGAGAATAATGAATTAGGACAATCAGGCTTGTTGACATTTAACTTTGCTGGGAGCCATGTTAGTGCATTGTATTGATCAAGTGACATTTTAGAAATCATTCTGTTCAGAACAGTATAACAGTTACTGGAGGCCTTCAATATAAGATAGTCAGCAAGAATTTCATTAGGGAATTCGGAAAAAACCCGTTATCGCAGGGAGTGGTTGAAGCTAATTTTATAGATACACTAAAGAGGAAGCTGGGCATGAATACATGGGACAAGGGAATATACATGGTTACTGTGGTGATATGCATCACTGTAAATACACAAGGGGTTAATGTAGATACACTAGGACTGAGTGAACACTAAAGGGAGCACCGGAGACATCATGACATGCAGACATACAGCTAATGAACACATAGAATAGGTTACGACCAATGGGCAGTCAAGACACCCAGAGGTGACACTACCACAAGGGGGCAACCCATATAAAAGGAAAGGGCACACATGCTCTGTCTCTTTTCCACAGGCAACACTCAGAATGACAGGGGCAGATCGGAAGCATCACACCCACCGCATGGCTTAGAGCAGACTGGTTAGTTAGACTGAGTTACTATAGCAAGATAAGCAGGAGAGTTGAACTCAAGGAGGAGAATTGTTAACTGTTCAATAAATGTGTTAAACCTATTTCCAAGTCTGAACCTTCCTTTGTCAGAGCATACATCAAGGAAGCAGCTTATGCAACATGAAGAAGCATAACACAACATGGTTCCAGGAGTGCCCTGTTGAATCTATATTGTTCCACTCAAGATCCGTGATGACCAGCAACAGCACCCAGGCAAGATGTTCGAGATTTCGGTTCCGCAGCAGCTCAGGTACCATGGCAATCTCAGTGCCAACTGGCGTGCATTCAGGCAGAGATCTGAGATCTACCTGGTAGCGTCCGATCTAGATGGCGTGGCGGATGCAGAGAAAATAAAGCTGCTACTCACCATCGCGGGTGCAAGAGCAGCAGAAATCTGCAAGACCATCAAATACTCAAAAGGGCAAGACAAGAGAGACTTCCAGACAGTCCTGGACAAGTTTGAAGAATACTGTGAGGAAAACACAAGAGAGAACGGTAAAAGAGGCACCAATACTCACCACGAGGTGAAGGTAGGCCTGCAAATGCAGAAAACGGCAGTTTTGATTGGCAGCCATCTTGGGAAAGGAGCCACACATGCGCAGTTCCCCAAAAGAAGCGTACCAGCAAAAGTGTTTTGTGCATGCGCGAGAAGCCGCAGTTGCAAAAATGGCGCAAAGTGCAGGCACAGCGATCTGCGCATGTGCAATCCATTCCTACGCTTTGCGTCAGAAGAGACATGATATCAAAGGCCCTGGATCATGCCCACTTAAAGGGGAAATGCCCGAAAATAAGGAAAACATTTTTTAAAGCCGTAAAACACAATTCTTTCTCCTGGAACGACAGCCTGAACTTTGACAAGTAGCTGAAAGTAACCTCAGCAGAACCCTGCAACAAGCAGTGAGCACCGTCCTAAGAGATGATTTAGTCCTTGATGACTACGACTCAGACTTGATTACTTCTTTGGACATTGCGAACACAATGACAGCTCCGACACAAAAAGTGATGATATGGTCCTTGAAGACTACGACTTAGAAGATGATTTCATCATTGGACATGGCGACCTCAGTACCAAATCCGAAACTCAACGAGATGTGTTGTACAGTGAAGAATCCGACACAGACATGGACACAGACCCAAAAGTACAGATTCTGCTGCGGCCTGACGCCAAGAGACAGAGAGCGGTACGAGCCCACAAAGAGCAGCCTGGCGCCAAACCAGTGGTCCACACATCACGAACAGTAATCCACGCACCACGAAGAGTCCCCGACTCCGCACAGAAAGCGATGACAGACTTCACAGCGAGACCACTGCATGTCTCCACACAGAGAACACAGAAAGACTCCACAGCGAGACCACTACACGACTCCGTTGTGAGCGCACAGATCGACTCCACAGCGAGACCACTGCATGACTCCACACAGGGAATGATGCCAGACTCCATAGAGAGAGCGGTACAAGCCTCCACAGCGAGCTCATTGACAGACTCCACGATGGAAGCAATGCAAGATTCCAGAGTGCAGTCCTTGCATGAACAAGACCATGAGGGTCTAGCAACCTTATCTGAGCAACCAGCAGCAGACGATGCAAGTCTGCCACGCTCACGTGAACAACAAAAAGACTATGACAGTCTACCCAGATTACTTGAGCCACCAAAAGAAGATTCTGACAGTCTACCCAGCTCATCTAACCGACAAGAAGACACTGACGATCTACCCACTTATCTATACAGTATGTGTGACAAGTGACAAAGGCTTCACAATTCCCATACAAGATATGCAACATCTCAGCGAGACTGACAGACCTCCGCTAGTATGTACAGAGGCACTCGACAATCAAAGTGAGGCTACTAGTGACTCCAGTGACACAACGTTATTTCAAACCTCATCCACTCCAGCCACTCCACAAGAAAATGCATTCCTGAACATTTTGACTCCGGAAGGGGAGCTTCAAGACACCTCAGATGATTCGAGTGAACCTGAAATGACTCCGGACTCCTGAAATGACAAAGACAACAACAAGAAGTGTACCAAAGGCACCGACGTCAACAACAAGTACAACAACACTGGAACAACGACTGATACGACATGGTACAACTCTGCAAATGCAGGACAATGTAACGGCACAGCAAACACTGGCAAGAGTACAGACATACCATGGCATGACGGCACATCTCACCGATTCAAGTTTGCTCCACTACAAACAAGCAAACCAGCTTTCAAGGCAGACGAGTTTGCTACACTACGAACAAGCAAACCAGCTTTCAAGGCAGATGCAATACTGCATCAATACCGCAATCACAAGAAGCAGTCCAGGCCGGAAGACACAGATTACATATTGCATCACTACCACAAGCATAGAAAAAAGAGTCCAAATCAGACAACAAAGTGATTTGACCATTTGCACACCTCCTGATCACTTCTTGGTTCCTTAAGCACAGGGACACTGATGGCGTTCACAAGGACATGCCACCATCAACATCACCACTTCACCAACAAAACAAGAAAGCCACTCGACCATATAAATTCATGAACTTTGGACTCATACATATTATTTGGTATTGTGTAATCATCACTGTCATCATGATTTGTACATATCATCACTTATCTACCTATTTTGTTCAATTTTCTTTAACACTGTACAGAAAATATGTAACACGAAAAAAGGGGGGATGTGGTGATATGCATCACTGGAAATACACGAGGACTGAGTGAACACTAGACGGAGCACCGGAGACATCATGACATGCAGACATACAGCTAATGAACACATTGAATAGGACACGACCAATGGGCAGTCAAGACACCCAGAGGTGACACTACCACAAGGGGGCAACCCATATAAAAGGACAGGGCACACATGCTCTGTCTCTTTTCCACAGGCAACACTCAGAATGACAGGGGCAGATCGGAAGCATCACACCCACCGCATGGCTTAGAGCTGACTGGTTAGTTAGAATGAGTTACTATAGCAAGATAAGTAGGAGAGTCGAACTCAAGGAAGAGAATTTTTAACTGTTCAATAAATGTGTTAAACCTATCTCCCAAGTCTGAACCTTCCTTTGTCAGAGCATACATCAAGGAAGCAGCTTATGCAACATGAAGAAGCATAACACAACAGTTACGGTGGTAGATTAGGGAAGATAGGAGGAGACTTAAGTGGAGCATAAAAACCAGCCTGGATGAGTTGGGCTGGATGGCCTATTTCTGTGCTGTAAATCCTTGATTTGAAAAAAATAAAGCTGTGGTCTTTGTGAAAGGGATAGAGAATGGTGTTACCAAGTCCATTCCAAATCTTTAAGGCATGTTAATATTTATCCAGGGGTCATTGCTATCTGCAGATGGTCTGAGATTAAGGCAGAAACTGAAAGAAATTTGGATTGGTGATCTGCTGTCTTTGTACAGTTTTCCCTTCAATTATTCATACTCTGGGTTTCTTTCTCTTGCTTTCTCCTTTTGTATTCACCTTCATAAAACTTTTATCTGTAATCCTGAGGCCGCCATCACATGTCGATTGCCCAACTGCACCAGGCTGCACATGGTTAACAGCAGGATCAAGTGCAAGATAAATGAATCCTATTACTTCTTTGTCATTGCTGTGCTACAATCTGACAATCATGTCAAGATTAGAGAGCAAGGCATGCTGACTTACTCTGATGTTGACTGAACTCCGTTCGCCTTTCAAAATTGGTTTCCTACCTTGATCCCCCCCCTATTCCTCTTTAATAGCACTTCACAAATGGGTTTCCAATGAGAAATATAAATGAACAATTCCAGACTCCTGACGTCAGATTTTCCATGGCACCTGGGATGACAGGCCAGAACCACTGTGCCCATATCTCTGTGCTGAGTGGGAAGGCAGATGGTAGCAGTAAGATTAGATCTGTTTCAAACTGGTATTTTCTGACTCTGCACATCCTTTAATGAGCAACGGACTGTAGTAACCGCTTGATAGATTACAAACCAACAACAAGCAAAGAGCAATATGCCAGATAAGACTTTAATTCTTCAAATAAATTAGAAAGCAGGAAACCTTGGCAATACGTTTTAATTATTTTTTATCAATGTTTTGTTTAAGCGGGAACTTACTTATCTCCAATCCACTCTGTGCTATCTTTCGCATTGTGACCCCTGAGTCAGGTGCTGTGATGGACCCAACAAAGGACATTGGCACTGATGCCTGTATCATTCACTCCAGGTAAGAAGGAATAAAGCATAAATTCTGACATTGATGGGATAGCAGAGAATGTATCTTAATAATTTGTCACAGTTATAAATTAAAAATCTATAAATTTTAGTATTTAAAAGCTTTTGAACAAAAAAAATATTCACAGCACTTATTGCAATATTAAAACCAATGAAACAACTAAAAAAAAATGGAAGTAAGAAAATTACTTGCAGCTCCTTGCTTTTAAGATCGTGATTGCATTTGACATCAATTCCAATTTCCTGCCCTTTCCCTATATTCCATGATTCCCTTAGAACCCAACGATCTATTGATATCATTATTGGATGCTCAGCTGGTAAATATATTCACAGCCCTCGAGTAGAAAATTCCAAAGGTTCACAACCCCTCTGAGTTACAAAATATCTTCTCACCTCAGTTCTAAATAGCTGAGCCTTGATCTGAGACTGAGACCTGTAGTTCTGGACTCTGCAGACAGAGAAAACAGAACAGCTCTCTGAGTAGCCTTCCTATAGCCCGTCTGCCTGCCCCCAATCTGTCCAGAATTTTATATGGGATGGGTGAGATCTCAGACAACCCTCCCACCCTTGCCCCAATTGAAACCCTTAAGTAACCAATAATTAGATGCCTTCTGTTTTGTCTTGGAAAATAATGGTTTAATTGTTATGGTAATGAGACAGTGATGTCCTTCATGATGTAACAGGGTAGATTGGGCCACAATATAAACCACAAACACTTTGGGCTGGCTTCTCCGTTTCTGAGGCTAAGTGCTGGCGGCAACGGATAATCCATGGTGCTCCACAACGGGAAAATCGGCACAAATCCCTCACCGATTCTACAACTGGTGAGGGGCTAGCACCGGCGCCACGTGGAAGACCCACGGATCACGCAGAGAACGGCCGGAGAATCGCGGGTCCTGGGCTGCGCATGCAGGGCTGGCAAGCCGCAGTCATGCATGCCTATACAGCCAATGGCCCCACCGGGAAACATGGCACCGGCCGTGGTGGACCGCGTACCTGCCCATCCCGATCACAAAGCCCACCACCTGGCCACACTTCCCCGAAGCCCAAGCAGAAGCCCCCCCCCACCCCCCCACCCCCCCGCCCCCCCCGGCAGCGGCACGGATCTCGGACGAGTGTGATGAAGCTGGACACTGTCTGCAGCCGGCACGCCAGGTTTCCGATGGCTGGGACTACATGTGGCCCGAGCCATCAGGAGCTCGGCCCATCGGAGGCGGAGCATCGCGGATGGTCCGGCTGATGACCCGCCAATGGCGTTGCGGCTGTGCGTGCGGCGCATCCCTATGATGCCGATTTGGAGGGGGCGGGGTATCACAAACCGGCGTCAAACCGGCGCCTGCCCCAATTCCGGCATCGGAAGCCATTCTCTGCCCAATCACCGATCCCGAATTTGCTGTCGGGCTACGGAGAATCCCGTCCTTTGAGGCTGATTGAAGGAGTTCAAGGCGTCACTCTGCACGGGACTTGGGTAAGAAAATGGGAATGGGGGCTCTCTTACCACATAGATCCCCTCCCACAAAAGTTTTGCCTTCGCCCCCAAAAATCCCCAACTCTCTCCAAACCCCCCCCCCCCCCCATCTGCTCCCAAGCCTCACCTTCCCTCCCTACCATAAGAACTCCCATGCGTACCTGCTCTGGCACATTGTATTTGGGGACTGCTTGTAACCTCAGTCCTGGCCACAGCTGCCACTGGCAGTGCTGGGGCTACAGAGCTGCCAGTCAATCAGATTTCCTCACCCTTCTGAAGGGTGGATATCCCCTCTCCAACCCATTAAACTCTTCGCCTGTGGAGCTGCTGTGATCCCTGATGACTCTTTGGCTGTGGGGATGAGTAACCTTACTCTCTAAATAATTCTGTCTTATGTCCCTTTATAGCTTCCATCCTCCTCACAGCTCATTTCCCACCTAATTTTGTATCATCAGTAAACATGAATGTACTATTCTCAGTCTCTTTATCTAAGTCATAGAGCGAAATTGTAAATAATCAAGGCCCAAGCAATGATCCTCTGTTAGTTGCTGCCATCCAAAAACTGCCTATTTATTCCAACTCTGTTTGCTGTTGTTAACCAGTTATAAATCCATGTTAATATACTGCACTCACTGTCATGGGCCTAATCTTGACTAACAACCACTGGTCTGTCACTTCGCTCCTTGCGTGTATCATTGCTGATGCAACCAACATTATAAAAATGAATATCAGCTCTTTTCCAACTTAAAGTTCATGTGTGCCACAAATGTTGTGACTGCTGAGGCTACATGTCTTGATTGTGACCTTTTCCAGCAGATTTTCTGTGGATAATTAGAATACTAGACCAAAAGTTGTTTGTGTTGTGATAGGCTCTTGTGCTGTGATACACTCTTGTGCGTTTTTTTATGAAGAGTGCACTGCTGACCCATGAGCTATCTTTGGTGAAGTAACTTATTTCCATAAATCTGCTTTCTTGTATTTCATAAAAGCTCTCTCAGTAGGAACTTGTATGTGTGAAGGATCGTCCAAAAATAGATATGTTTCATACCAAGTTCTATAATTCAGAATAAATGATATCTAACAGTTTGCCCTTGATACTCCTCCCACCGTGCCAACGTGAAAAGTAGCAAAAGTTGACCCAATATACACATGCCAAGTGAATAGAGGTAGGTATACTGAACTGCCATGAGACCCAAATTCGTCATAACCTAAGCTGCAGACGTGCTCAACAATCTGTCACTTGCATCACAGGAAGAAAAGTGTCTGCACAAAGACACACAATTTACAGCAGTGATAGGTTTAATAATTTCTGATGGGATATGTGGCTGCTGAAAGTGTGCAAGATTTATTTTCCAGAAAGATAGGAAGGCAGTCTCCCCTTCCAAAACTACCTTATTAATGCTTTTATTTCTTTGGCACTTGATTATGGAAATTTATCAGCATTTTGGAAGTTAACTGTTTGTTTTTTGAAGCAAATTCTCAAAGTGTTGGGGATATTTAACTTTAAGTACAGACTTC
Organism: Scyliorhinus torazame; assembly: GCF_047496885.1. Lineage (NCBI taxonomy): Eukaryota > Metazoa > Chordata > Chondrichthyes > Carcharhiniformes > Scyliorhinidae > Scyliorhinus > Scyliorhinus torazame. Next base: position 212,936,419 of record NC_092716.1, read on the forward strand.
AATACAGCTATGGTGATCTACTTTTAGATTCACCATGTTTTTTTAAAAAGCTGAAGTCATTCACACCACATGCAGTATACCCAAATATCTTACAGTTCCCAACAGATTTCATTAATCATATTGTTGGTAATCTGCAGTATTACAACACAGCAAAGTTTAATTTTTCAGAGCTCTATAGAGTTTTGCCCAAAAATGCCAATAATATCATGTCGACTGCCATCTTCCAAGCCTGTTATCGACTAATATTTCTTCTTTGGTTGCGATGATTAGTCAACAATTCCTTTAAAATTTAGTCACGCAACTACTACCAGGATGGTAGAAGGCAAACAAAATGGATTCAGGGCCGGGATTCCCCCCCCTATCCGGCGGTGCGGGAACCACTCCGGCGTCGTGCCACCCCAAAGGTGCGGATTTCCAAGCCCTCACCGTGAGGGGCTAGGAGCGCGCCGGAGTGGTTTCCGCTCCACCGGGTGGCGTGGAAGGCCTTTGGCGCCACGCCAGCCTGGGCCGAAAGGACTTTGCCGGCCGGCGGAAGGCCGCACATGCGTGGGAACGTCAGCGGCTGCTGATGTCATCCCCGTGCATGCGCAGGGGGAGGTGTCTCTTACGCGTCAGCCATGGTGAAGGCTGTGGCCGAGGCAGAGGGAAAAGAGTGCCGCCATGGCACAGGCCCACCCGCGGATCGGTGGGCCCCGATCGCGGGCCAGGCCACGGTGGGGGCACCCCCCCGGGCCCAGATCACCCTGTGCCCCTTCAGGACCCCGGAGCCCGCCCGTGCCACCTAACGTCGCTGGTAAGAGAGGTGGTTTGATTTTCGCCGGCGGGACAGGCATTCCAGCAGCGGGACTTCGGCCCATTGCGGGCCGGAGAATCGCCAGGGGGGGGCCCCCGACGAATATCAGGTGCCGGAGAATTCGGCAACCGGCGGGGGCGGGATTCACGCCAGCCCCCCGCGATTCTCCGACCCGAAGGGGGGTCGGAGAATCCCGCCCCAGGTCTTTTTTCATCGAGCAATTCCTATGTTAGAGGGAGAATGCTGGAAGGTAGTTCTGTCATCTGGTCTAATCTTCAGCCAGGATGCAACTTGGGAAAAGTGAATATAAATTTTTAAGTTATTATTTTCAGAGTATTATATTACCCAGTATTCGAATCATAGAATAGTTAGTGCAAAAGGAGGCTATGTTGCTGTCAAGACCATCCTGCGTCCTTGCAAGAGCAATTCAGCTACTTCCATTCTTTATCCTTTCCCCATAGCCTTGCACATTTTTTCCATTCATGTACTTATTTAATTTTGTTTTGATGCCCACAATTGAACTATCTCCACCATCCTTTCTGGCAATGTATTCCAGATCATAACCATTTGCCATGTACAAAACCTTTCCTCGTGACACCTTTAGTTTTTTTGCCAATCACCTTAAATCTGTCTCTTCTGGTTTGTGGCCCTACTGCCAATTGAACCAGTTTCTCTTTAGTGTCTAGATTCCTTGTGATCTTGAACACCTCTATCAATGTATTCTTGACCTTCTGTAATCTGTGGGGAATTACCTCAGTTTCTTCAGTCTATCCACATTTCGGAAGTCACTTGTTTTCGAAACCATTCTGGTAAATTTCTTTGCACCCTCTCCAAAGCCTTCATGTCTTGCCAAAGATACAGTGCCCAGATTTGGACTCTCAATTCTAAGTGTGTCCCAAATCAGTAACATAGGATTTTGAAACAGGAAGCGGCCATTTGGTCCTTTGGTCCTTCTCCACCATTCAACAAGATCATGGCTGATCAAATTGTGGCCTCAACTCCACTTCCCTGTCTGCCCATAACTCTTGACTCACTTGCCTATCAAGAACCTATCTAACTCAGCCTTCCGTTTATTCAATGGCCCATCCTCCACTGCTCACTGGGGAAGAGAATTCACAGTCTAATGACCCTCGGGGAAAAACATTCTACTCATCTCCATCTTAAATATGAAACGTCTAATTTTTAAACTGTGCCCCCTGGCTCTCGTCTCCTCCGGAGAGGAAACATCCTCCAGGTATCCACGCTATCAAGTCCCCTGGAGGATGTGATCTTATTGAAGCATATAAGTCTAATTTTGTAAAGTCCAATGGGTGTATTACAATCCCAGACCAGACCCCAACAGCGGTTAGGATACTGGACTGAATCTCCAATATTTTAGTTTATTTTAAGACTGAAAAATTGATTCGCTCCAGGAGTGATTGCATGAAAAAAAAATAGGGATTTGGTATTTCTAAAACAAACTTTATTATAAATATAATATTAAACTTTTCAACTTTGCACCCAAAAAGCACAGCTTACAATTGCCATAATTGCCCCTTAACACTATTGCACAATTTCCCAATGAACAACAAGAAAAGAAACATACAGTTCTCAATCTATCGTAAAAGTAATAGGGCATAGGGCAATGCTTGCAGTACAGAACATATTCTAGCTCTAGTTACAACCACTTGATACTGTGGCTAAATGTCTTCAAATAACTGGTTCCACTGGGTTGTTTCAGCCTCTTTTTTTGACTTTAGACAAGACTGCTCAGCTTTTAAAATAGTATTACTCTTGTTTTTAAACTCTCCTACGTGAAAAGAATTGTGGACTCAGTGTTTCCTCATCCTTCCTACCAGACGTCTTTCCTCATCCTTTCCACCAAATGTATTAGTTCATGCTTCTTAGTATGAAATTTCATCTGCCGATATCCACATATTCCATTAACCATGCCTTCCTCCAATGCAAGAAAACAACCATTCAACACTAACTTCTGTTTCCTGTCATTAAGTCATATTCGTATCACAAGTCCATTTTGTGGCACTTTATTAAACACCTTATCAAAATAATTTTTGCACCCCCTCTAGTGAGAGCAAGTGAGCGAGAAACCGAATGAGCATGCGGGTTACACCAAATCGCAGGGTACCCCTTATTCTTTTTATAATGTGGAGACCAGAACTGTTCACAGAACTCAAGTGTGGCCTAACTAAGATTCTATAATGTTTATGCCTTTCAGTTTCACCCCTCAAGAAATAGACTCCAGTGCTTTTACTGTGGACTTCTTAACATAAGACCATAAGACATAGGAGCAGAATTAGGCCACTCGACCCATTGAGTCTGCTCTGCCATTCAATCATGGCTGATATTTTTCTCATCCCCATTCTCCTGCCTTCTCCCCATAACCCCTGAACCCCTTATTGATCAAAAACATATCTATCTCTGTTTTAAAGACACTCAATGATTTGGCCTCCACAGCCTTCTGCGGCAAAGAGTTCCACAGATTCACCACCCTCTGGCTGAAGAAATTCCTCCTCATCTCTGTTTTAAAGGATTGTCCCTTTAGTCTGAGATTGTGTCCTCTGCTTCTACTTTTTCCTACAAGTGGAAATATTCTCCCCACACCCACGCTATCCAGGTAATGCAGTATCCTGTAAGTTTCAATGAGATTCCCCCTCACCCTTCTAAACTCCAATGAGTACAGACCCAGAGTCCTCAACCGTTCCTCATACGACAAGCTCTTCATTCCAGGGATCATTCTTGTGAACCTCCTCTGGATCTTTTCCAAGGCCAGCACATCCTTCCTTAGATACGGAGCCCAAAACTGCTCACAATACTCCAAATGGGGTCTGACCAGAACCTTATACAGCCTCAGAAGTACATCCCTGTATTTTAGCCCTCTCGACATGAATGCTAACATTGCATTTGCCTTCCTAACTGCCGACTGAACCTGCACGTTAATCTTAAGAGAATCGTTAACAAGGACTCCCAAGTCCTTTTGTGCTTCTGATTTCCTCAGCATCTTCCCATTTAGAAAATAGTCTATGCCTCCATTTCTTCTTCCAAAGTGCATAACCTCACACTTTTCCACATTGTATTCCATCTGCCACTTCTTTGCCCACTCTCCTAGCCTGTGCAAATCCTTCTGAAGCCAGCCTGCTTCAGCAATACTACCTGCCCCTCTACAGGTCTTTGTATCATCTGCAAACTTAGCAACGCTGCCTTCAGTTCCTTCCTCCAGATCATTAATGTATATTGTGAAAAGTTGTGGTCCAAGCACCGACCTCTGAGGTAGACCACGCATCAGTACTTTTACTGATTTATGTATCTGTACCCACAGATCCCCCTGCTCCTCTACCCTATTTAGACAATTATTTTCCAAGAAGGTTATGGCCTCCTTATACTTCCATCAAAATGCGGCAAATCTATATTAAAATTAATTTGCAAATTACATTCAGTTTTATTTATTAATGACTTTCTGTATTTTGTTGCAGTCCTCCTCTTTGTTAAATATATTCCCCAATTTGTTGTTGTCCAATCTGAGTCCAAATCATTTATGTAAATATGGTCCCAGCACCCACATTTCATCAGTTTTGAATTTGATGGGCTCACTTGAGCCTCACTTCAGCAGAAAACCAGGAGAGAAACAGCCTGTGATTGGAGGCGAAACTCCTTACAGAATCTTTCAGTTCATTTATGTGTATTTTGAACACTGGTTCCACAGGTTGGATAGAGAGGCATGGTGAACCGGATCATGGCCCACTGGCTGTATGTTGGACAACCCTGCTGTACCCCTTAGTGTCTCTATCCCTTTCCTGAGTTTTCTTTTGTTATTTATGTATCTGTATGTTAAAGTCATTGTTCATACACTTGAGTAAAGCAGTGTTTGTCAAACTTTTTTCCTGGGACCCACTTTTCCCAACTGCTGACCTTGGTGACACACCATTTTCACGCTTCAATGTGACAGCTACGCCTACTTGCTGCTCACAATCTCAGTCCAATCAGGTTCACAGGAGGAGAGGGCATTACGCAAACCAGGAGCAGAGTTTAGCCGGTTCCTTTGTGCCGTCTTCATCTTTCTGAGGACGGAAAATTCAATCTCGCACATATAATAGCAACAAGATGCTTGCTTTACTCAGCAATGGATACTCCTCGGAGACATTACTCCAGAATGCTGACAGCCTCATGGACTTGTGGTGTGTTTTTAACATGCTGTCACAGGTGAGGCAAAGAGTTCAGACTCTTTATTTGAAGTCAGCTGTAAGTTAATAATTGACTAAGTTAATAATTGACTCTGGGGTCTCAAATGCAAAAGGATTTTTCACCCATTTCTTCTCTTTCACAATCTGAAACTTCTCCTCTGGAAAGTAGCGACAAAATCTGTTGATCAGTGCTGCGACTGAATAAGACAGTTCTCTTACGAACATTGTTTACTTGGATGTGTCCTAGCATGTGGGAACATGGAGTAGTTTTGGGAGTAGTTTTGGCTTTGTATTCGCACTTGCCAAACTTTCAATGACTTTCGGAAAGCATCTATTTCTTCACAGTGCCGAAAGCAATTATCATCCTTCCCTTGCAATTTGAGGTTCAGTTACTTTAGAAGGTGTCTGCAAGGTAAGACATAGTTAGCGTCCAAGGTTCATCACCAAACAAATTGGCCAGAGAGGATGATTGCTCAAGTAGGAATTTCATACCTCAGTTCATAAACTCTGACAAGCATTTGACCCCTTGACAGCCAACATACCTCTGTGCGGAACAATAAATGTGTGTGCTCGGCCCCAATATCAGAACGCACAGCCTCAAAAAGCCTGCTTTGAATGCGATTTGTTTAATGAAATGTACAACTTTCACAATTGGGGGCATGGCAGCACAGTGGTTAGCACAGTTGTTTCGCAGCTCCAGGGTCCATGGTTCGATTCCGGCTTGGGTCACTGTCTGTGCGGAATTTGCACTTTCTCCCCGTGCTTGCGTGGGTTTCCTCCGGGTGCTCCGGTTTCCTCTCACAGTCTAAAAGTGTGCAGATTAGGCAGATTGGCGATGATAAATTGCCCTTAATGTCCAAAAAAAGATTGGGTTGGGTGGGGTTACTGGGTTATGGGGATAGGTTGGAGGTGTGTGCTTAGGTAAGGTTCTCTTTGCAAGGGCTGGTGCAGACTCGATGGGCCTAATGGCCTCCTTCTGCACTGTAAATTCTATGATTCTACGAATTCCTTTCAGCATCACAAGATCGGATTAAATTCCAAACAATGTCCTGACCAGCTGCCTTCTTAATCATTATTATAACTCCGCTATTTTTCCCAGTCATGTTAGCTGCCCAATCGCTTGTGATTCCTCTGCAATGAACCCAGTAGAGCCCGCACTTTCCAATCATGCAAATATTCAATGCTTCAAAAATCTGTGCACAAGTCATGCTGGTTAGTTATGTCCGGCAGCACAGCAAATCCTCAACAAATACATTGCGCCAAACATACCTAATGTAAACTAGCAAGGTTGCACAATCTAAAACGTCTGTATTTTCATCCAGTTGTATTGAGAACTCCAGTGCTGACTTTAATGAGAAATAAGCTGGTCTTCTCAAATTCTCAGCAATATCACTGTGTTAGTGGATGCATTTCAGTTTTTCAGCTGACCTCTCATCTGGGACCGTAGAAGTCATGTCTATTGTTGCAGGGAGAATTAATCTCTCTGCTATAGTGTGGAGCATTTTCTCTTTAACTACAGAGTAAGCTATCATGTAAGAGGCTAATTGTGCTTTGTCATTCAATGTTACATTTCTGCTGAGGATTTATGTTCTCGCTGCACCCTTTGAAAAAAATCAAGGAGGTTGGCCTTGCTTAGTCTTCAAATGCCTTTGAAGTTTTGAGTGTTTTAAACTCATTTGCCAATACCTCCCTGCATATAACATACATGGGCTTTCCATCCTGATTTGCATTGGCACAATTATCAAAGTCATACCTCAAGAAATTATCTTCATACTGCTTTGTTCCCGAATTCAGTTCTTTCTTTGTTGGCTGTACACCAGAGGCCCTGGAACTCTGTACAGAACTAACACTAGCACTGCTTTGTCCTGCCGTGGACTCTCCTGTGCAGCTCACTCCAGAAAATTAAGTTGTGAGATCCTGACCTGTTTGTGACTCCGGCCCCCTCATCCTTATAACAAAATGATCCATCTTCAGTTCTTCTCAGTCCTGCTGCCTTGCCTGATTGCAGCTAGAAAATGGAGGAAAAGCTCCTCCATGGTTTCATGCCAAAAGCACAGATGTACAGGGCACGTGATGTCAGTGTATGTGCCAGGTGCATGATCTGCTCTCTGCTGCTGCTTCTGACCAGAAGACTGCATCGTTTCATTTAAAAGGCGATCCCGGAAGGCATTTTCAATTTAAAAGCTGGTCGTGGCCGTTGGGTGTTTCTCTCACGGTAGGGAACATCATGACCGATCGCTCCGCGACCTTCACAACACCCATCCATGATACACATGAGGGGGTCGCGACCGGCACTTTGAAAAATCCTGGCGTAAAGGGCAAATCTGGATCCAGTCTTTTACTTAACACAGGTTTATTCACAAAACCACTGAGCACAGTCACAGACTCCCCATTTCTTTCCCTATACACCCCGCTGTAAAAATGTTCTTACATTCTTAATAATTCCTTAACCTTTCCTTAGTTCGTAACAGCTGCTATCCCAAACTGTCTACTTATTGTATGCTCTTTCTTTCAGTTTGTTTTCTTTCTTTGTTATTCATCCATTATGTGCCATTACTGGCATTGCTATTCTTTCTTTAGAGATATATTTCTCATTGACATTACTGGTTACCATTTTGGTATTTCGTATTGCTGTTCTACTTCTTTGTCAGTAAACTTTTATAGTTTATTTTTCTTTATTCCATTCTCTAATCCCAAGCTCCCCCTACCCCCACCAAATTTATTCCATTGGTCTTTGGCTTACTAATGTCCTTCCAAATCTTTTTCTTAAAATTCATATTGTGATTGTCATTGCCTAGATCTCTTATGCTTAATCCTTCTACTTGCTCCGGTTCATTTCCCTTTACTAGATCTAGCAGTTCTCCTTCTCTATTTGGGCTTTTTAGAGACCGGATAAGAAAAAGATCTTGCACTTACTGTAAATATCCATTCCCTGACCTATCTGCTACTTCATCATGCCGGTTTATTTGGAGTTTGTTAAAATCTTCCATAATTCTATTAACTTTATTTATTTAGTTTACAACTGCAATGTTTAGTTGCCCCCTTATTCTTTAGGTAATCACGTTATGCTTACTATATCTATTTTCTCACTGCAAATTATTGTTTCCAGTTTTATTTTGGATGCTATGTACATTGTTGTACATGCATTTTAATCATCTTCAATAGTTTGTTTTTCTTTACCTTTGGAAACTGTTTTACACTCTTGTTTATAACTATTAAACTGTAATTTAAAGATGTTTGTGCGCTGCCTCACAAGTCACAGGACACAATAGCTGATGAGCAGCGCTAACTGATTGGAGAAAACATGTTCTGACGTCTAGCTCTCTATCTGGTAGTAAAACGTTATCAGCAATAGCATTAACGTAGTCCTATGAGATTTCTCAGTGTTATAGCCTATGAGCTAATATCCCAAATGCAATTTCCTGGAATTAGTGGCAGCCTAAGAGTTAAAAGTCTTTTCTTTCTTAAGAACATCAGTATCAGCCACTGCAGCAGATAACATGCATGTAAAGAGAATTAGATTCTGTTTCAGTTCAAATCTTGAAAATCTTTGCTAAACGTCCCTTACTGATCTCCTTTAGTTTACTGTAGGTGCCCTCACAGCTCTTGCAAGCAATGAAGGCCCGAGAACCAATTCACATTTTCCAGTGGGACAATAAAGTTAAAGGAAAATTTCTGATATGTGACCCGGAGCAAACAGTGTCACTGCTCAGCAGAATGTCTTTTGTTAGCCACAGATCCCTCAGATAAATTGGTTTACTTGCTATGTGCGATTGATTGCTGCCATAGTAATTCTAGCACAATGCACTATGCTGTATTATAGTCAAAGGCACTATTGCATGGGTTGTCTGGCACTGAAGGGGGCAATTTGGTCCAAATAATTTATGTTGCAGATTATATTTTACACAAGTTTCCTAATATTTCATCTACCTCATCTCAGTCTTTCAGTATATCTTTCTATTCCCTTTTTCTAATGATCTTTATATTGATTTTTTTTTTTTTTTGGAGGCTTCAAAGCAATTTGCTTCCTACACTCCCTGTGGCAGCAAGTTCTACATTCTAATCACTAATTAAGTAAATAGTTTTCTCCTTATTTCCCCTTTGAATTTATTATAGTAATAATAATCGGGCAGCACGGTGGTGCAGTGGTTAGCACTGCTGTCTCACGGCGTCAAGGTCCCAGCTTCGATCCCAACCCTGGGTCACTGTCCATGTGGAGTTTGCACATTCTTCCCGTATTTGCATGGGTTTCGCCCCCACAACAGAAAGATGTGTGCATGGTAGGTGGATTGGCCGCATTAAATTGCCCCTTAATTGGAAAAAATGAATTGTGTACTCTAAATTTATATTTTAAAAATTGTAATAATAATAATCTTTATTCATGTCACAACTAGGCTTACAGTACACTGCAATGAAGTTACTGCGAAAATCCCCTAGTCGCCACACTCCGGCGCCTGTTCAGGTACACTGAGGGAGAACTGTGCAATTCAACTAACAAGCACATCTTTAGGGACTTGTGGAAGGAAACCAGAGCATCCGGAGAAAACCCATGCAGACATGGGGAGAGCAAGTAGACTCTGCACAGTCAATGACCCAAGCCGGAAATCGAATCTGGGCCCCTGACACTGAAGCAACAGTGCTAACCACTGTGCTACCGTGCTGCCCATGAACAACTATCTTGCATTTATAGTCCTAAGTTTTGAATTATCCAACAAGTGGAAACATGCTCTCCAAATCCACTCTGTCCAATCTATTCAGAATTTTAAAGCCCTCCATCAGGACTCCTCCAAGTCACCGTTCTGAAGAAAAAAATCCCAACCTACTCAATCTTCTTGCTACCTGTAATCTCTCCATTTAGTGCCATTCTTGCACTTTTGCCAGAGTTGCAGAGGGTGTTGGTTAGACCACATTGTGAACACTGTGGGTGGCACAGTGGTTCGCACTGCTGCCTTACAGCGCCAGAGACCTGGTTTCAATTCTGGCTTTGGGTGACTGTGGAGTTTGCATGTTCTTCCCGTGTCTGCGTTGTTTCCTCCAGGTGTTCTGGTTTCCTCTCACAGTCCAAAGCTGTGCAGATTGTGTGTATTGGCCATGCAAAATTTTCCCTTAGTGTCAAAGGATATGCAGGTTATGGGGCGAGGGTGCAGGAGTGGGCCGAGGTAGGGTGCTCTTTCAGATGGTCGGTGCAGACTTGATGGGCCAAATGGCCTCCTTCCACACTGTAGGAATTCTGTGTGGATTAACCAGTGTACGATTTTGGTCTCCTTGCTTATGAAAGGTTATTGCATTAGAAGCAGTACAGGGTATTCACAAGAGTGTTTCTGGGATGAAGAGGCTGTCTTATGAGGAAAAAATGGACAAGTTGGTCCTGTATCCTTAGGTTTAGTGGAATGAGAAGTTATCTTATTGAAATACATAAGATCCTGAGGCGAATTAATAGGGTTGACACTGAAAGGGTGTTTTCCCTTTTGGGAGCGAGACTAGAACTAGGGGATATTGTTTTAAAATAATGGATGGGATTCTCCATTCTCATCCGTAGTGGGACCCGTTGTGAGTGGGAACACAAAATTTGTTGTTGTCGCCAAAATTTCATTCATTCTCAGTGGCACCGGAAAGTCCCAGCTTCAAATGAGGGCAGAGGATTTCGGCCAATGCGTCTCCCAGTTAAGATGGAGATGTGGAGAATTTTGATTTTCTCTGAAGGTCATTAATCTGTGAAATTCTCTTCCCCAGAGGACAGTGGAGGCAGGGTCGTTGAATATTTGTAAGGCTGAGTCGTATAGATTCTTGACTGATAAGGAAGTCAAAGGCTATAGCGGAGTAGACAGGAATGTCGAGGCCATATCAGATCTGCCACGATCTTATAAAATGGCAGAACAGGCTCAATGGGTCATATGCTGCAAATTTGTATATTTGTATGTAAGGCTGGAAGTTAGTTGAAATCTGCTTTAGTAATAAAATGGGGAAGTACATTTTACATAATTGTTCACTGGATACAGTATAACAATGATCCAGATGTGTTTCAGAAAAGTACAGATGCAATTAAAAACTATGTTACAAATAACAACAAGTCTCATGCAGTTTACTGTCAGGTGAACACCTCGAGATTGTTGCAGCCTTGAGTGGGCCTTCAGCCATCTAATTGCTGCCACATTTGGTCATGCTGCTTTGCATAATGTGAAAACAAGATAGAAAACAATTACAGATTTAAGTTCTGCTGGGGCCACAGTAAGTGCCAGCTCCCAGCAAGATCATCCCATCCCAAGAAACAAGGCACCATGTACCATGGAAGTGGATATGACATGAAATTGAACTGCACTGCAAATGTTCTCTCTCAGTTCATGACTTTACCTGACTCTTGAACTAAATTGATCATCGGCTAACTGTCAGTGGATTTCCATCATTGACGGCCAATGAATATTATTGGTTTTATAGAGATGTTAGCCATTCTTTTTAAATGAAAAAAGTGTTTTGGAGCAGTGCTATGATCTTTATTGGTAATCATAGATTATCATAGAATTTACAGTGCAGAAGGAGGCCATTCGGCCCGTCGAGTCTGCACCGGCTCTTGGAAAGAGCACCCTACCCAAGGTCAACACCTCCACCCTATCCCCATAACCCAGTAACCCCACCCAACACTAAGGGCAATTTTGGACACAAAGGGCAATTTATCATGGCCAATCCACCTAACCTGCACATCTTTGAACTGTGGGAGGAAACCGGAACACCCGGAGGAAACCCACGCACACACGGGGAGGATGTGCAGACTCCGCACAGACAGTGACCCAAGCCGGAATCGAACCTGGGACCCTGGAGCTGTGAAGCAATTGTGCTATCCACAATGCTACCGTGCTGCCCGTGCTGGTAATGTTGTGGGAAATTCAGAGATGTAGTGATATGCTCCTCCAAAATGTTGAATTTCAACATTCATCAATTTGGCTTCATTTAAAGCACTCCCTTATTTCACTATTAGTGGAATCGAAGTTTAATACAAAGACATTTCAATTTGAATTTTCATCGATATCATCTTTCTGAAATGTTAACTCAACAGAGCCACTGCCCCTCTTCAGTTCACACAGGTCATTTACACTTCCAGATCTAGTTTATGGAGATACTGTACACCTTGCACCTCTTCCTCCTTTCATAGAGATACTCCATTCCTCCTGGCTCTTTCTGCCACTTTTCTCTCTCCCCTTCCTTCAACTCAACTTAATAATTTTGACCCTCTCTGGATCAAGCTAGTATTGAGCTTCCTGTCATCATAGGATCAGGAGGGGATCATTCCCTGAGCCTATTTTGTCGGTGAATTAATCCATGTCTGATTTGCATCTTAACTGCGTCTACCCATCTTTTTATTCAATAACTCTTAATATCCTTGACTAACAAAAAATAATTGATCTCCACTTTGAGATTTTCAGTTGACCTCAACAGCTTTTTGGGGAGAGATTTCCAGATTTTCATTACCATTTCTGTGAAACATTGCTTCCTGATAGCACCCAAGAATAACCTAGTTCTAATTTTAATGCTTTATCCCCTCGTTCTGCACTACCGTACCAGAAGTAATAGTTTCTACCGACCTTTGACCATCTTAAACCTCCTTAATCCTCTATGTTCAAGAGAACACAGTTTAATTTATTTAATCTGTTCTGATCATTTAGCCCTCTTAGTCCTGCATCGTCCTCAAGAATTTGCCCTATACACCCTCCAAGGACAATGTATCTTTCAAGAGCCATGGTACCTGCCAAGAAATAAATACTGTATTCTGAATAGTGTCTGAACACAGCTCTTTACAGCTGTAACATGATTTCTCCCCATTTTTTTGTTCCGGGTCCAGCTCTCTTGCGATAAAGGCCAACATTCTTCTCGTCTTTATAATTATTTTTTTTGTACCTGTTAACCAGCACTTGAATGCCTCAATCCCTCTGCACTTCCACAGCTTCAAGCTTCTCCCCATTTAGAAAGCACTTGGGTCCAAAGCGGATGACCCCACCCTTTCTCAAATTGAACACCATCTTCTAGTTTTTACCACTCACTTAATCTATCAATGTCCTTATCTGCTTCTATCTACACTATTTGCTGTGCCACCTAACTTTGCATTGTCAGTAAACCTAGATATACAGCTCTTTCAGCTCTTCATTATTTATGTTTACAGTGAAAAAGGTGAGACCCAGCACAAATCCCTGGGGCAACCTGCCAATTTGAGTACATACCAAATTCCCTTAATTTGCCTCCTCCCTCCTCACCAATTCTCTACCCAATTCTTCAAAAACAACTTTTTAAAAATAAATTTAGAGTCCTCAATGTTTTTCTTTTCCAATTAAGGGGCAATTTAGTGTGGCCAATTCACCTACCCTGCACATCTTTTTTGGGTTGTGGAGGTGAGTCCCAGGCAGACATGGGGAGAATGTGCAAATTCCACACGGACAGTGACCTGGGGCTGGGATCAAACCCGGGTCCTCTGCACCGTATGGCAGCAGTGCTAAACATGCACCATCATGCTGCCCAAAAATAAACTCTTAAAGACGTCTGCTCTTCACACACTTGAACCTGAAATTTTACTAACCCCCATTGAGGGCGGCACAGTGGCACAATGGTTAGCACTGCTGCCTCACAGCTCCAGGGACAAGAGTTCAATTCCAACCTTGGGTGACTGTGTGGAATTTGCACTTCCTCCCCGAATCTGTGTCGGTTTCCTCCCACAGTCCAAAGGTGTGCAGGTTAGGTGGATTGGCTGTGCTAAATTGCCTCTTAGTGTCCAAAAGATTAGGTGGTGTTACTGGGTTACAGGGATAGGATTGAGGCATGGGCCTAAGTATGGTGCTCTTTCCAAGGGCCGCTGCAGACTCGATGGGCCAAATGGCCTCCTTCCCCACTGTAAATTCTATGGTTCTTATAGATGGAAAATTCCCTGTGAGCCTTCCTGCCACCGCCCTTCCACTCCGCAATTTTACGGAGAGCAGGTGAAGCCAAGGGTGGCCCACCCGCCCTTGCCCCAGTTGAGGCCTTTAATTGTCCAATTATGGTCACCTAAGTGACTGCTTCCTGGTCACCTTCAATGTTCAGGGAGGTGGTCAGGATCGGGGGTCAAACCAGAAAGCTAGCCAGCTTGTGTTTTGGGTGGTAAAGTGGAGTGCCTCCCCCCTCCCCAATCTCTGGCCCCCTTTACCGATTCCCACCACTAGATAAAATCTCTCCATATTTGTCAACATCACTAATAACTCTCTGAATATTGTGCTTTGTATTTTATTTCAGGAAGCCAGATCAATGGTTTAATAGGTGAACTCTTTCTTGGTTTAATCAGTTCTTTTAATTATTGCTGGAGTGAGATTTTAAAAATTGGACCGAAGTTTGCCTATTTTATAACTTCGAAATTCTAATTTTGACTGCTGGATTAATCTTGAATAATACAGGATGACATCATGGTTTTCCTACCTATTGGAGTGGACAGGAGTGTTTGGTGAGCAAGTTGTGCAGTCTTCATTATGAAATAACTTCTTAAAACGATTACTCCTGTAACACTTCAGCCCATGTTATACCATGGATAAAGATGTAAGCATCTGACCATGGTATACAAGATGGTGGGAATTAAAATCCCCGGTTGGGAAAGTGGTCTAGTGAGCAGGAAACCCATTCAGTTTTAATGGCAGGTCTCATTACCATACAGCTGGTAAATTTGCACTCTTGACAGGAATCATAGAATCCCTACAGTGCAGAAGAAGGCTATTTGGTCCATCAAGTCTGTACTGACCATCCGACAGAGCACCCCATCCTATCCCCATAAACCCGTAACCCCACATCTTTGGAATGTGGAGGGAAAACGGAGCACCCAGAGGAAACTCACGCAGGCACGGGGAGAATGTGCAGACTCCACATAGACAGTCACCCAAGGTCGGAATCGAACCCAGGTCCCTGATGCTGTGAGGCATCAGTGCTAACCACTGTCCCACCCAATGGAAAGTTGGACAACATTGGCTGCCAGCTACGGTGGCCAAGACGTGTGCAGGGATGGAGTTTCCAGGGCGATCAGCAATTTGTGAGAAATTGTTAGGAGTGTGGGTTGGTTACGTTTGGCGAGAGATGCCTGGAGCAAAAGAGACCTGACAATTTCTTTCTGGAACCCGAGAAACAGGTATTTCTGACCTCACAAAGGTTAATTGTCCACTTGCCTGCAGCAGTCTCTGCCTTCAATCCTAGTTGTAGGAGGTTGCTGCGGGTGACTCACTCTCTTCTGAGTCAAAATGACATCAGGGTCCTGTTGGTGCAATCAGACCCCAATTTGAATAAACTGATTCAAGCAGGCCGCGAAGATATCTGAAAAATTAAAATTGTAAAATCAGCTCCAGCTCCAGATGGGATTCAATTATTCCCTCAGTTCCAGTCTTGGGTGGGTGGGGGGGGTGCCCGCCCACCCGCCAGCCCCCACCCACCCAAGACTGGAACTGAGGGAATAATTGAATCCCATCTGGAGCTGATTTTACAATTTTAATTTTTCAGATATCTTCGCCCATGTTTTTTCTTTCCATAAAATGATGAATATTTGAACAGAAAGTCCCCTCTCCAGATCTTTCCAACTTTTAATCCTAATATCTACACTGTATCTGAAAATTCCAGAAATATTACATATTATTACTTTAACTTCTTATACATTTGTATACATAAAGCAACTCCTTTAAAGACAAACTTAATAAAAATTTGACCTCCAACATGATGAGATATAGCTGGTAAAAAGTTCAACTCTTGGTCTGTGCCAAAACACATTCTATTACATTTTACAGATCTAGCAGAAGCCATGAGCTGTCACACATTGTACCATATAACTGAGTTGTTGGTGTTGGAGGGTGGTTGGCAACTGGGGCGTGGTAAGGGAGTGACTGGTGAATCCCAGTAGTCATTTAATCATTGCATAATGGACATATTAAACGTTTCATAGTCACACTGAATGCTTTGTCATCTCTATCGGCTGAAAACCTTTCCATCTGATTGCACCTGGAACTGCTTTGAAAGATAAATCCATACGCATTATCTACTGTAGCATAGTTTTCCTGTGGAGGTTAGGACCACAGCCAGCTTTTAATTCTCTGAAGAATTGTATCAGTGATAGATATTGAAGTAGAAAATCAGTGATGTTTTTTTTTTCATTTTAACTGTATTGCTTATTGGGTATAGTGCCAAGCATTTGACAATGGCCTGTTCGAGTTTTCACTTCTAGAAGCACAAAATGCAATTTTGGGGATTGAATATTGGATTTAGTGGGCGGAGTATACAATGTGATATTAATTAATGTAAACATAAGGCAAGAAATGTGGAATAGGAGAGGTGACATTTTCATACTTTCAAAGTGACTTTGAAATATTTCCATCTACTTGAATTAATTAAATTGGGTCAAATTATAGTGACTTAGGCCCAAGTTTAATGCCCTCCCCAAGGCGAGTTTGATAGTGGGGAGAAATTCATACATGGGAGGGTAGCGAGTGGGGACCCTGCTACCCTCCCACCACTGCCACAATAAAGTCCATGGTGGATGGTTCATGGTTGGTCTTCCTGCTCTACAAACAATCGAGGCAGTTAAGTGGGCAATTAATGCCCGCGTAAGAGTCTGATCCTACTGCCGTTCATCATCACCCAGCAGTAAATATGAAGACTTGGAAAATGGGACCCAGAAAAGCAAACCCTGGTGTGTTTGCTTGTGGACTTCTGGGAGGATACATCATTGCCCGGCACTTCATGCCTGCTCAAGGATGGGGGGGCTCTAAAAGTCACTCCCTACCTTTGCAGCTGACCCCCCCCCCCCCTCTCCTGAAACCCTGCCCCCCCACCCCCCCACCATCACTTCCCTATGCCTAGGTCCTTGGTGACCCTATACCTCTGGTAGGTGTAGTGCCCACCTCGCCAGAGTGTGGCGACGAGGGGATTTTCACAGTAACTTCATTGCAGTGTTAATGTCAGCCTACTTATGACAATAATGAAGATTATTATTATTATGACTGCTGAGCTGTCAAAGGGCTGCCAGCTGATTGATCTATCTGTCACTGGCCCGATAAGTGCCTGATTAGTACTTAAAACAGCAGGCCTTCCTGAAACGAAGTGACGTAAGGTTCTCACCAGGTCTTCAGCTAGTGGGCAAGACCCCCCTAGCCTCCATTAAATACTGCCCTTACTCTCTATTTAGAAATATTTTGATAGTTTGTGTGAGGGCATTAACAGATTTATGTTGAGCTGATGATGCTCACTGTGCTCATCAAAGCATTTGGAGAAATGCCAGGAGTGTACATTTAATTATTAAAACTGTCACAGAAATCTGTATCATTGTATAGAAGTTGGTGACGGATTCCAATGGAGTTGAATAGGAAGAAGTTTGATGAATTGAAATTTTATACACTGAAATTGAATGGAAAGTAAATATTTGGATTGGATTTCTACTGTAAACTGCATGTGTATTTCTATGTATTTGAACTTTAGTAAATAAAAGGTGGGTAGCTTCAGCTTCACATTGGCTCCAAGTGTTGTATGTCGGATGAAAATAAACAGTTGCCTATATTGCAGTGGTTCGTATCATTGTAAAATCTGTTTCGTAAATATTCCTCATTGTGAGACTTTTTTATTGGACAGTTTCTTAAATGAATTGGATTGGATTGGATTTATTTATTGTCACGTGTACCGAGGTACAGTGAAAAGTATTTTTCTGCGAGCAGCTCAACAGATCATTAAGTACATGGGAAGAAAAGGGAATAAAAGAAAATACATAATAGGGCAACACAACATATATAATGTAATTACATAAGCACCGGCATCGGATGAAGCATACAGGGTGTAATGTTAATGGGGTCAGTCCATAAGAGGGTCATTTAGGAGTCTGATAACAGCGGGGAAGAAGCTGTTTTTGAGTCTGTTCGTGCGTGTTCTCAGACTTCTGTACCTCCTGCCCGATGGAAGAAGTTGGAAGAGTGAGTAAGCCGGGTGGGAGGGGTCTTTGATTATGCTGCTCGCTTTCCCCAGGCAGCGGGAGATGTAGATGAAGTCAATGGATGGGAGGCAGGTTCGTTTGATGGACTGGGCGGTGTTCACGACTCTCTGAAGTTTGTTGCGGTCCTGGGCCGAGCAGTTGCCATACCAGGCTGTGATGCAGCCAGATAGGATGCTTTCTATGGTGCATCTATAAAAGTTGGTAAGGGTTAATGTGGACATGCCGAATTTCCTTAATTTCCTGAGGAAGTTTGTGCTTTCTTGGTGGTAGCGTCAACGTGGGTGGACCAGGACAGATTTTTGGAGATGTGCACCCCTAGGAATTTGAAGCTGCTAACCATCTCCACCTCGGCCCCGTTGATGCTGACAGGGGTGTGTACAGTACTTTGCTTCCTGAAGTCAATTACCAGCTCTTTAGTTTTGCTGGCATTGAGGGAGAGATTGTTGTTGCTACACCACTCCACTAGGTTCTCTATCTCCCTCCTGTATTCGGACTCATCGTTATTCGAGATCCGGCCCACTATGGTCGTATCGTCAGCAAACCTGTAGATGGAGTTGGAACCAAGTTTTGCCACGCAGTCGTGTGTGTACAGGGAGTAGAGTAGGGGGCTAAGTATGCAGCCTCGTGGGGCCCCGGTATTGAGGACTATTGTGGAGGAGGTGTTGTTGTTCATTCTTACTGATTGTGGTCTGTTGGTCAGAAAATCGAGATCCAGTTGCAGAGTGGGGAGCCAAGTCCTAGGTTTTGGAGCTTTGATATGAGCTTGGCTGGGATTATGGTGTTGAAGGCGGAGCTGTAGTCAATAAATAGGAGTCTGATGTAGGAGTCCTTGTTGATGAGATGCTCTAGGGATGAGTGTAGGGCCAGGGAAATGGCGTCTGCTGTGGACCGGTTGTGGCGGTATGCGAATTGCAGTGGATCAAGGCGTTCTGGGAGTAGGAGGTGATGCGCTTCATGATCAACCTCTCGAAACACTTCATTACGACTGAAGTCAGGGCCACCGGACGGTTGTCATTGAGGCACGTTGCCTGGTTCTTCTTTGGTACCAGTATGATGGTGGTCTTCTTGAAGCAGGTGGGGACCTTGGAGTGGAGTAGGGACAGGTTAAAGATGTCTGCGAACACCTCTGCCAGCTGGTCTGCGTAGGCTCTGAGTGCACGACCAAGGATCTCGTCCGGGCCCGTCGCCTTCCGAGGGTTCACTTTCAGGAAGGCCGATCTGACTTCGGAAGCTGTGATGGTGGGTATGGGTGAGTTATGGGCTGCTGGGGCACTCGACAGCGGATTGTTGGTTACCTGCTCGAACCTGCATTGAGTTCATCGGGGAGGGATGCGCTGCTGCCGGAGATACTGCTCGGCTTCGCTTTGTAACCCATTGTGTTGTTTAGTCCTTGCCACAACCGCCGAGAGTATGTCTGTGACTCTAGCTTGGTTTGATATTCTCTCTTGGCATCTCGGATGGCTTTGCGGAGGTCGTACCTGGATTTCTTGTGTAGGTCAGAGTCGTTTGATTTGAATGCCTCGGATCTGTCCTTCAGTAGGGAGTCAATCTCGCGATTGAGCCATGTTTTCCGGTTGGGGAACGCACGTACTGCTTTCTTTGGCCCGCAGTCGTCCACACATTTGCTGATGAAGTCTGTGACGGTGGTGGCATACACATTTAAGTTGGTAGCTGAGTTCTTAAATATGCACCAGTCCACTGTCTCTAAGCAGTCACGTAAGAGCTCTTCTGTTTCCTCGGACCAGCACTGCACGACCTTCTTAGCTGGATTCTCCCGCTTGAGTTTCTGCTTGTATGCCGGGAAAAGGAGCACCGTCTTATGGTCTGATTTCCCAAAGTGCGGTCGGGGGATGGAACGGTAGGCGCCCTTGATTTTTGAGTAGCCGTGGTCAAGAGTGTTGTCGCCCCTGGTTGGACAGGAGATGTGCTGATGGAATTTTGGCAGTACTCTCTTGAGGTTGGCCTTGTTGAAGTCTCCGGCCATGATGAACAAAGCCTCCAGGTGTTCTGCTTCGTAGTTGTTTATAACTGTGTACAGTTCGTCCAGCGCCTTCCTCACTTCTGCCTGGGGTGGGATGTAGACCGCTGTGATAATGGCTGAAGTAAACTCACGTGGAAGATAGTATGGGCGGCACTTCACGGTCAGGTATTCCAGGTCCAGGGAGCTGAAGGTCACCACATCCATGCACCAGGGGGAGTTGATGAGGAGGCACACCCCTCCACCCTTTCCTTTGCCTGATGACATGGTGCAGTCCGCCCGGTGAATTGAGAAGCCTTCAGGTTGTATGGCACAGTCCGGTGAGGTGGGGGTGAGCCATGTCTCTGCGAAACAGAGCACACAGCAGTCTCTTACTTCCCTCTGAGAGGTAAGTCTCGCGTTAAGTTCATCCAGCTCGTTTTCGATCGCTTGGATGTTTGCCAGAAGTATGCAGGGGAGAGGGGTCTTGAAATCGCATTGCTTCAGTCTAACCTGCAGACCGCGTTTCCCTCACTTCCTCGGTCGGCTGCTGCGGCTGGAGTATCCTGGGATCTGATGGGAGAAGTCTGACCTTGTGGAAGGTAGGTGGTTGCGTCTGGCGGGGTCCAGGGTGCTGGCGGGGACCAGGGCTCTGGTTACGTTTCCGGGGTTGCGTCTGGCAGGGTCCCGGGCGCTGGTTGAGGTGGAGGGGCTGCTAGGATGACATGTTTGTGATCCGGATGGATCCCGGCATTCTGCGGGCACGGGAATACCTTGCAGCGCGTTCGGGCCCTCGCGCAGGGTCTTTGCCATTTTGGGGGTCCTGGGTGATGGGCAGGGGCTTCCTGAGGCAGGTTGGGCTGAGTTCCGTGGTCTGTTCCCTCCCTGGGCCCTCCTGGGGTCGGGTCTTGAAGTAGGTCCGGTCGGGCATTCCACGTGGATTTTTCTTTCTTCCATCACCAGGTAGGTCGGGTTGCTGGGAGGGCCTCTCCGGGTCAGGTCGCTGGGCGGGTCTCTCAGGGTCGAGTTGGGCCGGGTCTCGTCGTCGGGGGTCGGGAGCCCCGGGGACTGGGCCGGGCAATCTGGGGGCTGCCGTCGGTTGTTAGGACACGTTGGGAGCTCCGACGCACGGGTCGGCTCCAAATCGAGGTCGGGGCTTCACTTCCGGTTTGGGCCCGATCCACTTCCAGTTCGTGGAGGTCTGGTCGGGTCAAAAGGCCTTCACGGGCCTCGGAGGATGTTCAAGCCTGCAAGAAAAGATATAAGAGGGAGGTGAGTAATAATGTTAGTCTTCTAATTAAATTTTAAAAGATAAGTTAAGTAAAAAGTGGATCTGTTGGGGTGAGCTCGCACAGTCGCCTCGCTCCGGCGCCATCTTCTTGAGGTCAGTTGAAAGCTTGACTCTCTCCAGGAGTAATGCTGAACAACTGAAGAACTTGCCAAAGACATTGATCTTGAGATAAGATAATGCACACTGCCAAAATATAGTGTACCACCTATTTTGATTTGAAAAAACATTAATCAATTCAGAAAAGGAGCTGATGCACTATCCATTACCACAAAGACGAGAGTAGTGGAATAATCAAGGCTTTATTGAGCAAAGATGTTGTGCCTCCTGTAGCTGCCACCAGAATGGCTGCAGCACCGGCGAGCGCACACATTTATACGCCACCTACTGGGTGGAGCCAGCAGGCAAGGATTTATACATGTACCTCTATTATACGTGTCTTCCCGTAATACATATAAAAGTGCTAGTGGTGACTACCACAGGAGCAACATCTAGATTGGACAGAGGGATCTAGTTCTTAGGCTGAGTAGTTGTCAATAATGCATGTAAAGAATCAATCACATTAAGATTTAGGAAAAAGTGAGCACATAAACAAACACTCTTGTAAATAGTGATCTGTTTTAAAATGCAGCTTGATTTCTCCTTGCAGCATTTGAGAGGCAGAAACCAAATCATCCCTCTCTTGCCAATCCCCTATTCATTTGGCCAGAATTAAGAAATTTAATTTCAAATTCGAAACACAGGGATGCTCACATTACAATATATTGCTTCATGGTTAGAGTTGGCCACTTCCAATTTCTCTCCTGAAACAGACATATCAAAACATTAATTTGCTAAATATATTACTTAAAGTTTTCCTCTGGGGGGGATTGTCAAAATCATTTTACTTTCCACAGAAACTCCATGATGTTTTTCAAGCAATTTTTTAAGGAGACACCCAAATGTTGGCTTTTATCAACCTTCTCTCTCTCAAATTTACAAAATGGTCAGATCCTGCTGTTTTGGGTGTGAAATTTTCAATTTCATGTTGAAGAATAGCAAAATTGCAGAGCACCAGATGTCACTAACGAGGTGGCAACACCTGTGTTAATGAGAATTACATTTCTTGATTGAATAACTTTGCTCAAAGCACTCCAAATATCTGTCTAAAAGTTATATTTGCAATCTTAAAAATATTCTATCCATGCCCCACTCCTCTTCAGAGCCTAGCCATATTTATTATCTTGCCCTTTAGAGCCTATGTTGATATTATTGATAGGGAACAGCCATTCCAGAACTGTGCTTGCAGTTTAAGGCAATCCAGAAACATTCGATAGGCAAGGAAATCGGCTATTAGTTATGTAATCTATGCAGTGATGGGATGTAGTCTGTTGGTTGTGATTCTTTGCTCAGAGTTCCTGCTGTAACTCCTGTGTAACAGGTGAAGAGGGCATTCACGAGCATATATCTCTCCCATGTTGTTAACTCAACATTATTACAATTGTGCACCTCTTCTTTGAGGCTTTTCCTTGTCTAGCTGATGCTCTAACAACAAAGCTGAAAAAAATTAAGAGCTTCCAACACTTGAGGAGCTACTGCACTTAGACCAATCCACATCCAACAATCTGCTCTGAAAACGCTGCTCACATTTTGACAGCTGTGACAAATGCCACAACAGCAGGTGATACAACCTGCAACATTCTGAAACAATCAACGACATTCTAAATCGAACAACCCACAACATTGTTTTTAAAAAGTCAATTTGCCCAATCTTTCAATGTTAATGAGTCCTTTAAAAAAATTCAGCACTGTGTTGATATCTTTGCAAAAAACTAACAGCTTATTCCTTGGGTCATACCCTATCTGTGCACCAAGTTTCATTGAAATCCACCCATTAGTTTTAGAGAGATATTTACATACAAACAGCCTAACAAACATGAGAGAAAACTTTAACTCTGCCCACCTAACAGGGAGGAAGGAAATCTGTCTCGCATCATGCAGATCGGCCTGCAGAAATGTTTCAACATTATTCTTTTTGTCGTTTCACACGACCAGTATCTGCAGTAATTACTGAAGGTGATTTATGATATGAGTAATGCTAGACCATAATCCCTGGGATTTTTGCGTTGTTTCTTGCTGGCTGAAAAAGTTGAGTAGCTAATGTTCATAACTCCAACTGCCAATTGAATCGATGGCGATTGCAAAATTTGTGCATTTATGACAGTATTCTTACCATTGCTCTTATACTGAAAGTTAATGGCGCTGGAGATCTGGCAGCAGCGTGATTTATGTGTTTATGCAAGATTGTTGCTTCTGATGTCATAGTCTCCACACTTAGTACACATGAGATCAATCTGAAGAAACTCCCCTGACGCCATTCTCATAAATCAAATTCAAAGTCTATGAGACTCCATAAGGCATGAAACAAATTCAAGTCTTAATTTTAGTCATAGGTTTTATTATTGACAACTTGTATTTAAAATCGATGAGAAATAACTTAGGCAACAGTTAAATTAAATTATGCGCCTGGCAAAGATGAAGAAAACTTACCCTTGGGAAAATAATACAACAGATGCAATCAAAAACTGAAGTTAGCTGCGCTGGTATTTTAGATTTGTCCAGTTTGGAATCTTTTGTTGCTCTCCGACTGCAATGAAACATTGGCAATATATAAAGTTAAATGTAAATGGAGCTTTTATCACCAGTAAAAATGGCAACATTCACAAGCAGCTGGCCACGTTTTATACAGACTGCTTTCACTGTCCATCAGTTGATGATTTTCTAGTCAAAACTTAAGCCTCATTAAGCAAGTGGAATTTATGGCATTAAAATGTTGTCACATCAGCAAGAGGCACCCAGTGGATATTATCTTAACAATTAAAATTATTTGTAATGCCCTCTTGATGCCACTTGAAACATTTACAACGGAGAACGACAGCAATCCTTTCATTGATGCTGCTGTTTTCTTTTAAATATTGTTATTAAAAAATATTTTTTATCAGAAATTTAATTATTTGTTAGGTGGACTGAAACCACAAATTAAGTTATTTTTTACAAAGGCTAACAGCTGTGTTTTTAAGTGGCTTAAACAGCAGTTCTTAAAATTGCTGAGCATTTACTTGACTTCACCATGCAAATAATAAAAATATCGGAAAGACGATGTGCTGTCTGGAAGTAGAGCACCAGAACAATCAATTTAAGCATGTGTGAATAGCCCATTTTTCTGAACTGCTCATGGACTGCGGGACATAACCTGTTTATTCAGGTAGATGGGGACCGATCAGTTAAACTCATGAATGTGGGTGTTCGCACCCAGCTGAGAAGGCCCTCCACTCCCATTTAATCTGATGGACTCTATCTGAGGAGGTTTCCACCCTGGATCATTCAAATAACTCACTACAGTAAACAATTAACACATAAACAATGGACCTGGAATGAGGGTTTTCCAGCTGTCACCATATTTAGTAACTAGTTAGATTGTAAATGGAGGTCATGTTGTAGCAAGCTAACTCCTTGTGTTATAAAGAAGCTACTTTTCCAGGGTGAGTCGGTCAGAGACTGCAAGTGAGTGGTTAACAGTGAGAAGAGAACCCGTGCGCTCTCTCTCTCTCTCTCTCTCCCACCAGCCATTCTGCATCATGTGCCCTGCCTCTATATGATCAGCCAAACATCCCAGTTTACATCTTCAATGACAACAGCTGCTGACTTCAGAAGAATAGACAGTATTCGTCCATCAAACTCTGAATCGTCTCTGCACAGAATCAAACCTGCAGTATTGATTTATGATTGACTTTCCATTGGCATTTTAAAATCATTTAACTTACCTTCTCTTGCCCCCGCCCCCCAGAACCAATTTCTCTCTGTTTGGGAGTGAGAGATGGAGTCTTTTTTTTAACAATATGCGCTATTTCCTTTCTAAAAACATAGTCACAGCACTTAAACACTCACTAAACTGATGAGTAATTTAAAAACAAAAAAAACTGTTGTGGTCAACCAAGTAATGGAAGAATAGGGGAGCCATTCTACCACTTCTCACCTGACCATAACAGAATATAAATACATTTAATGTATGTAGAGTAGCAAGGAGAAAAACCTCTTCAATATTCCTAAAGTAAGTTGGACATCGGCTGCTCTACTCAGCTTTCCAGCAAATTGTGGCATAAATCTGGTACTGAATGATTGGGGAGCACAACTTATGGCATTTATTAATAATATCACCATCACAATGAATCCCAGACCATTATTACATTGAAAGTTCAGGGAATTTCATGGGCATGCCATAAATAGTAAGTGTGCGATCTGCCATCTTCTGTTATCAGTTCTCCTAAATAGACAAACTTATCTACTTGTTCCGGTGTGACACTATCCACTTCAATCTTTACTCCAGTTTCTTCTAATATATTCGTTCTAACTACCATTGATTTTGTCTTTTTGGTGTTCATACTCAATCCATTTTCTTAATTTCTAGATTTTACTTGATTTATGATATTTTGTATGGCTACTATTTTGTAAGTAGAACTATATTGTCAGCGAACCACAAGTTTACACTCTTGCTGCCAATTGTTACACCTGGAAGTGCATCTAATTCTCTGAATATTTGTTCTGTGTACAGATTGGATAATTTTGGTGACAGTATGTCAGTATGTAGTCATATCGTACTCCTCTTTTCACTTGAAACATATCTGATTGCCCATTTTCTAGCCTGATGCTTGTTATTTGGTCCCAATATAGGTTCTGGATAATGCTCACATCGTTCCTGTCAATATCACATTTCAACACCATATCTGTTAACTTTTGGTCATAAACACAATCAAACATTTTTCATTGCCAATGAAGCACATATAAATATCCTATTTATTTCTAGATATTTATCAAACATTGTTCTTAGGTTAACGGGCTTCATGGTGGCACAGTGGTTAGTGGGTTCAATTCCGGCCTCGGGTGAGTGTGTGTGCAGTGTTTGCACTTTCTCCCCGTGTCTGAGTGGGTTTCCCCCGGGTACTCCGGTTTCCTCCCACAGTCCAAAGATGTGCAGATTAGGTGGATTGGCCATGCTAAATCATCCCTCAGTGTCCAAAATGTTAGGTGGGCTACTGGGTTACGGGGATAGGGTCGGTGTGTGGGCAGAGTAGGTAAGGTATTCTTTCCAAGGATCGATGCAGACTCAATAGGCTGAATGGCCTCCTGCACTGTAGAGATTCTATGATTCTAAATATTCCCTATGTTATCCCATTGGAGATAAAATATTTCCCTCTACTGTGCAAATTTTACAGTATCTCCCTGTGCGCTCTCTCTCTCTCTCTCTCTCTCTCTGAGAATGTGTGAGATAATGCACAATTGCTTCAACATCACCATTTGGATTGGACATTATATTACCATAACAAAGATAGCTACTTTCCCTGATTCACCCTCCTGAATGGGAGAATAAATCACTTTAATGACAGTTACCCTTTTATTTATCACTCTCTGACCCCTGAGTAATTCTTATGGGTCTACCAGTAAGCTCATTAATTGCAATAAAATATCATTGAAGGGTTAACGTGCCAGTTTGTTTTCTTGAACTAATAAAATGCTAGAACTGATATCAATATCGAAAACAGTGATATCACAATAGCTTATGATATTATAGCTGGTGAAGTAACTGAAGTGTTTCATCCTGTGAACCACTTTAGAGATGGTTCCATTCATATATTTGTCCTGACAATCTTTCCATTTTCCCGGAACTGCTCATTTGCCAGACGGTACTTTTTTCTCCAGCCCCTACATTAACATAGAACACACAGTGCAGAAGGAGGACATTCGGCCCATCGAGTCTGCACAATCCCACTTTAGCACTCACTTCTACCCTATCCCTGTAACCCAATAACCCCATCTACCCTTTTTGGTCACTATGGGCAATTTATCATGGCCAATCCAACTAACCTGCACGTCTTTGGACTGTGGAAGGAAACCGGAGCACCCGGAGGAAACCCACGCAGACACGCGGAGAACGTGCAGGCTCCGCACAGACCGTGTCCCAGTGGGAATCGAACCTTGGACCCTAGCGCTGTGAAGCCACAGTGCTAGCCACTTGTGCTACCGTGCTGCCCTCATACTCTAACCTGTATGATTTTGCAGCACAGTGCTTCATGCACTTAATCCTTTAATCTTTTCTGAGGGTCTTCCTTCGGTGGCCCAATGACCATTGTGTGTCCTTGAATTTTCATTCATTCTTGATTGTCATTCCTCTATCTAATGAATGTGCACCCAATTGCAGGTGATTATCCAGGACATACTTTTGATGTATAAATTAATCTGAGTCAAGATATATATATATATAGGTTGTTTTAGATCCATTCGGATTAAGTGCTCTATTGCATCCAACATTCATTTATTAGAGGAGTGAGAAGGAAAATCGACCCTACCATATTTTAGTTTGAATCAGTACAAAGTGAGTTTTGTATCACATCAATGTAAACTGTGTATCTAGGAAAAGATTTAAATCAATGAAGTGAGGACAAGGGGAAAAAGCTGAACTTAAAAAATGGAGAGCGACTGAAGTAGAAAAGATAACAAAGAGGAAAAAGAACTTTAAAATTATGTAGCACCTTTCGTAACCTCAGGTTATCTTAAAACACTTCACTGCCATGTAGGTACTTTAGAAGCACATATACTGTTGCAATACCTAGCATCTAAAACTAAATATTATTGTACCAAGCAGGATTTTTTGTTATTTGTCTTTCGGATAGGATCATTGCTGACTAGGTCAGCATTAATTGCCCTTCTCTAATTTCCCTTCTCTAATTTCCCTTGATAAGTTGGTGGTGAGCCATCTTCATGAATCACCATGGTTCATATAATATAGGTACATCCACATTGAGTTTCCCAAAGTCCCAGAAAGGTATTTTCGGAATCGGGTTCCAAATGATTGTGATGTAGACTGTCCATTTACTTATAAGGCAAAAGGGAAATAAGATCAAGAATAGCTAATTAGAATTTCTACCTAGATACAATGTTGACATTGCCATGGGGAAGAGGGCGGAGGAAGCCATTTTTAGCATTTGTGGTCTATTCAATGCTTGTGGAGTGCCGCATTGTCAGAGGTGTTGTCCTTGAATGAAATGTTAAACTATGGCCCTAACTGCCTGCTGCACTGATTCAGTTGGACATTCAAGATCAAATGATGTTGTTCAGAGCAAAGCAGATAACTCTCTTGGTGTCCTAATCAACATACTCACTCCTCCGCTTCAAACAAATCAATGAACAGATTAATGGGGATTTATTTTATTGCTATTTGTGGTATCTTGCATACAAAATGATCTGCTATGTTTCTCCACATTTCTTACACCATTTTAATCAAATTTGTTGTATACTATATTTATATTATGTTCTTTAAGAAATATTTGAAAGACAAGATGAGGTGCTTCATATAAATCCATTTTTAAAAATAATTTTAAATGACTGATGTTGGCCTGAGATGTTCTTTAGTCACAGGACTATATTTGAAAGTTTTATAGCATCCACTGTAATATCCCAACCCCACCCTCTGTCTGTCATAAGGAAATAGCATTTCTCTTCTGTGAGCAATTATAAAATGTGAGTAAAGTAGGAAATATTACATAACAGTATTGCTTAATGGTTTTGCCTTAATCTAAAAACAGTACAGCAAAAAATAATGTGTGAATAATATTGTGACTATTAATGTTCATGAAAATGAATAGATTTTATTAGTGAGAGAAACAACAAATGGCTTATTACACAAATAGGTTATTTTTACTTATAATTTTATGCAGTGCAATCTTTTCACCATTGAACTGTAGAAAAGAAAATGAGAAGGAGATGAAAGTGGTTGGGCTATGGGAGCACCATAACTATCATTTACAATAATATTTTGTTGGGCCCATTTTCCAGTTGCTGTGCTCAACCTAATATCTCAAGTGCATCTATTGCTTGGGACTTCACTTGTGAGGGTATGCCTCGTATGTGAGGCCCAGATGGTGGGGTGTCAGATGGGTGTTCAAATCTAGGAAGCTGAATAGCGAAATCTGACTCTGTTATCACTTGACACCCTCACATGCGCACTTTGTGGCAGAACCACAATTAGAAACAGGAACATTGAGATGATGTTTCCTGCCCTAGATCAGGAGTGTTAAAGCTAAGTATAGTGCTGGTACTTCTGTTCAACTGAAATGAAGTGACACAGATAGGCAATCAAACCCCGGAGCTTCTGAACTCTCTGGGCCAGGAACACGTAGTTCTTCATAAATGATTCACTCTGGGAGCTCAACCATTAGATTTTAAAATAAAAATACCGATAATAGTGAATTAAATATTCCCAAAAGGGATAAGAAGAATAAACTGTGATTGTGCTTATTTTTCAGTTTAAGAAAATGATAACCCATGACTACTTTATTGGAATGTACATGTTCACCTTATCGTAGCAGTGACCCCAGCTCTCACTGTGGGTGCTTCACCCAATCAGTTTAATATTGAAGATAATTATATCTGCTTACAACAAATCCAGTAGCAACAGAGTACCCAATCTTTTGTAACTCTCCAATCTATCTTGATCCAAGGTCTCCAGGAAATGGCCAGTAAACCTGTTGAATTGGATTCAGTATATCAGTTTTTACAGTGACTATTGAAGAACATTGATCATTGCAGATGCTATTTTGTCGGAAAGGCCAGCATGTCATAGTCTGTCCTGTAAGCAGAGTGTGTGTGGCGCTGCAATACAAAGGCACTCACTCCACTGGAGGACTAAACAGGAGAAGCAGATAGGCCAGTCACCTAGTGGCCACTACAGCACAAAGATGAAGACAGAAAGTTCAGGAAAAACTCAGCAGGTCTGGCAGTATCTGTAGAGAGGGAAACTGATATTTCAAGTCGATTAATGCCCCTTCGGAACTTTTCTTTGGGTTCCGAAGAGGAGTCATTCGTCAGAACATTAACTCTGTTTCTGTCAGACTTGCTGAGTCTTCCAGCATTCTGCTTTTATTCCAGATTTCCAGCATCTGCAGTATTTTGCTTTTATTGCAGCATAAAAATACCAATTTTTTCATCACAATGAATTATAAAATGCCAGCGCTTTAGTGTCAAGTGCCAGTCAGTTTATGGATAATCCTGTATTCCTTGCCTATCCACGTGTCTTCATCCTAAAACATATGCATGATAATAAGAGTTGGCATGCATGATAAAATTGCATGCATTAGTTTATAATAGACCTGATGTAGCTATGGCAACAATTTCTCAGCCTTCTTCACACCAGTGATGTGCTTCAGTGCAAATAAACTCACCTTCTGAAGGTGATTTAAACTACCAAGTGACTGCTGAAGGAGAGTATTCACCAGATGCCGGGCCTTCTGTCTTGCTTGGTATAGGAGAAGATTCCACTGCTTTTTGCTATTTTGTGGAGAGTGGAGAACTAATTGCTAAAACTCCTCGGGGAACAGTTCCTGTGTAAAATTTAGTGAATTTACATGGCACAGTTTAGCAGCACACTTTTCTGTCTGATGCCTTTTATGCCGTGAAATACAAGCAGACTGCATACCTCCTTTCAGTTCCATTTCTATAATAAATAATTTGTCCTACCGTATCTTATCGTTCCCGTCTAGGAACATCAAATTACGTCGCATCACATCTCAAATTTTATATATTTCAGTCATGTCAATCTTTGGCCCAGAGGTATTACAGTAAAGAAAATCTGTAATTTATTTTAAATAGCTGTGCAATCTGCAATTGTATGTCAGAGTGTTTGAGGACTTTTAAGTGAAGGGATCGATTGTAATTTCTTGTTTGCCTGGCAACCCTTGACCTGGAAGTAGTACCAAGAGGAAAAAAAATAAGATCCAGATGCCAGTTGCCAGCCATAAAGGACAGCTACAAGCAGAAGAGGTGGAAGGTAAAGGATCAGATGCAGACTCAAACTACAAAAGAATCAGATGCAGGCACACTGGGCTAAATTGCTGGCTTTTAAAGCAGACCAAGGCAGGCCAGCAGCACGGTTCAATTCCCGTACAGCCTCCCCGAACAGGCGCCAGAATGTGGCGACTAGGGGCTTTTCACAGTAACTTCATTTGAAGCCTACTTGTGACAATAAGCGATTTTCATTTTCATTTTCCAATCAGACAGAGACAGAAAAAGGAACACTTAGAATTCCTCTGAGGAAAGGAAGAAAATCATTGGAAAAGGTCAGTTTTCTGTTTAGTAAAGGAAGGAGCGTTTTGCGATGGTGCATGGGCTGGCTAAAAAGGTCTAAAACCTGGAAAACAGCGAATAGATGCTGCTGGGTATTTTCTGAAAAGTGGTCAAATGTTGTTGGCTGGTTGAAAGAAAGCTCTGTAAAGCTACACCATCAGGTGTAGTTGACATGACCCAAGGGAGACCAGTTTCATAGGACTGTGCCTGCTAATGATAAACACAACTTGTTGAACATGACTCTTAACCTACCATATGCAAGTAAAGAACAGAATATTGGGGGACTGTGTAGCTACGCAGTGCCACATTTGTATAGGGAGTAATGTAGGTGCTTGTTGTTGCTTATGACATATTGTTGTTGCATCGACTATTTAAAGTGAAATTTACATTTTTTGAAGTATTGTTTTTCAAGTATCATATTCTTTAATTTACATTGGTTCTGAATTGTGTCAAAGTAAAAGCTATAAAAAGCCCCCCCCCCCCCCCCCACACAACCTTTTTTTTTAGCCAGTTAAGAAAGTATACTTTTAAGGTATAATATGTAATTTTTGGGGGGGCCATTTGGTAAATTTGGTTATTTTTGCTTTACAGTTCCCCCATGGGGATCTATAGTGTGACCCAATGACTCCATAACTGTCTGACAAAATTTGTCACCAGAAAATTCTGTTTTACAGAAAATTAATCTTTACCTGCAGAAATGACTTGCTGCCCGATTACATGAGATATACAACACGGAAACAGGCTATTCAATCCAACTAATACACACCAACATTTATGCTCCACTTGAACCTCCTCCCATCTTTCTCTGTCTAAATATATAACTAACGTTCCATTATTTTCTCTCTCTTATGCTTGTCTTGCTTTCCCTTAAGTGTATCCAGACTATTTGCTCAAACCACTCTGTGGTAGCAAGTTACATATTCTCATCACTCTTTGGGTAAAGTGGATTTTCCTGAATATCCGCTGAATTTCTTGAAAATATTCTCACTGTATCCACTCAATCAAAACCTTTCAGAATTTTAAAGATCTCTATTAAGTCACCGCTCAGTCTATTTTTTTAAAGAGAGTATAGAGTTACTGCTTACACAGTCTTGACAAAATGGAAATTGGCTATCTACTATTACTTTAGTAAAATCAGCAGTTAACTCAAGAACACATTCATGAGTCCATGGTTCCATCAGCTTACAGTTACACTCATTCTCAGAATGTCAGATCATTTCCAATATGGAGTGCAGCCAGTAGAAACAGACTCTCACATCTATTTTCAGATGCCCTTTTGCAATCTGCAAAACCCAAAGAAAATGACAACTTGGAGGAAAAAAAGTATAATTGGAAGAAAAATCAAAGGCCCATGCCCATGATCAAGGCTACTACTTCAAAGTCAATACGTTGAATTTCTTTTTATTATACTGAATTCCACGATTTTCTTGGTTTTTGGATCATATTCTGTAATTAATTGGTCGATGAAGCTGTATGCGAAGAATTAGGTACAGTGGGATTGCAGTGGTACTTGAACTTACTGCGACTATATCCAGTACTGCATCGTCATTTTATCTTGAGAGGAACAAAACTAATATGCATGAAAGATGTTTCCATGAGGATTTAGACATTTTTGAAAAGCTCTGGTGATGCAAAATTTATCTTCTAGCTGGGTTGAGTCATGCCTTACTTCCACACCCCTCCCAAAGAAAACTTCTGGCTTTGACACTTTGTTGGTGCATTTTTGGCATTGTGAAGTATACTGTGATGAAGTTTTGGACATAGCAAAGGTTGGCAGAAACTCTATCTGCTAAACAGTTCCATTTCCTTGATCAAAATATTCTGTATTTCAAATGTATTTAATCACTTAAATAATGAGTTTATAGTTGAGTCTTTATGCATAATAGGATCCCTACAGTGCCATTCGGACAATCGAGCTGCCCTGACATTCCGAAAAAGCACTCTACTTAGGTCCACTTTCCCGCTCTACCTCTGTGCATTTATTTTGGTCTTTCCCGCTTTTTAGCCAGATCCACGCCGGGCGCAGCGCGGTGGTTAAATCACGCCCCTTAATTCTGTTTCTCTCTTCATGGCTGCTGCCAGAGCGGCGGAGTTTTTCCAGCACTTTGTCTTTATTTCAGATCTCCAGCATCCACAGTATTTTGCTTTAATCACACCTTTCATCACGACCAAATTTAATCACTTTCATTATACTGTGTTTGTCACATCCAGCACTCTGAAGAGCATTTATATTTGAACTGTCCCCCTCGTGGAGTGCAGTTTATCACGGGGAAACAGACTGCACATTCTTGGGCCAGAAATGTGCGTTTCTCCACCCCCTCCCCCACCTCCAATATTTAATCTTCCTCCTCGTCCGCCCCATAATCTGCCCAGTTGCTGAGGCCTCCAACAGCTATTTTCTGGCAGAGGCCCATATCCCAACCTCACCACCACCCCCTAGTCGAAATGATACTATTTTAACCAATTCCCAAAGCAATCCATTTTATCAGCAAATCTTCCCTCTAAGCTAGTTGGGCAGCAGCCCAAAAGTCCACAGAAAGACCATGCAGAAGTTGGCCCCTTTAAGCTGCTGTGAAACAAATTTTAAATGGACTGCACACTTGAAGAAATCACCCTGCAATTTAAATAAAAGGGTACGCTGGGAGCAGCAGCTGCCAAGTCACATGAGCAAAAGTTAAGGTTCACATGCCAACTTAATGCTGAATGTCCACTTAGTTGCAGATCATTTCTGAGGAAGATCCCTTCTAATGACTACTGATATATTGACTTTACAGTGGCAAGTCTGAACTATTTGTTTTTTAAAAATTCATTCTTCACTTTGTGATGATAACATATTGGATTTGAAATAAAAGGCTTGAGCAAAAATAATAAATGAAGGTAAGTAAAATAGCTGCACTGATTGTTGAAAATAATTTCAGGAAACTTAATAATGAGAAAAAACAACAAGGTTATTAATGAATGAATACTTAATCAGTCAATGCACTATAAGCAGTAAATTTTGTAAAGTTTCTTACTGTTTTTCTTATGAAAAGCATTATATAAATGAAAGCGTTATGACCATCAAAAAAAATTCATGAAACCATGAAGTGCTTGCAGAGATGCCAGACAAAAAACACATCAAAGGAATAACACCCCTCCCAAAGAAAACCTCCAGTTTTGACACTTTTCTGGTGCATTTTTAGCATTGTCAAGCTGGCAAACCATCTCTCCACAAACAAGTGGCACGGTAGCACAGTGGTGAGCACTGTTGCTCCACAGCGGCAGGGCCCCAGTTTCGATTCCCGGCTTGGGTCACTGTCTGTGTGGAGTCTGCATGTTCTCCCCGTGTCTGCGTGGGTTTCCTCTGGGTGCTCAAGTTTCCTCCTACAAGTCTTGAAAGATGTGCTTGTTAGGTCATTTGGACATTCTGAATTCTCCCTCTGAATACCCGAACAGGTGCCGTAATATGGCGATTAGGGGCTTTTCACGATAACTTTATTGCAGTGTTAATATAAACCTACTTGCGACAATAAATATTATTCTAAAAAATTCCCAAATTTCTCGAGCCCCATCCCACACCCGAAACATGGCATGGCAGTCTCGGCGGCTCAAATAGGTGATTGGCACAAATAGGAGCCATCCTCGACATGGACCCAAGCTTAAAGTGCTGCCTGAATTGTCTCCATTTCCTTAAGGTGTTCACGACCACCGGGTTCGAACAGTCCCTTGCCGGAGTAAACCGAAGCGAGGCCATCACCAGTGCACCAAGACTAGATTCCCTACGAGCTCTTCTTGGCCCACTTCAGGACCCGCTCCTTCTCCTGGAAGCTATGGAATCTTCCGATAACTGCTTGTGGTTGCTCATTCGCCCGAGGCTTCTACCGGCGTGTTCGATGGGCCCTGTCCAACTCTGGAGGGCACCCTCCCCCATCATCTCGCCGAACATCTGCGAGAAGTATGCAGTAGGATTCGGACCCTCCACACCCTCCGGCAACCCCACAACTCTGAGGTTTAGTCTCCTCGACCGATTCCCAGGTCGTCCACCTTCACCCTCAGACTCTTATTTTTCTCCGCAACCAACGAGATCTCAGCCTGCAACAAGGCAATTTGTTCGCTGTGCCTCAACAGAGTTATCTCCACCCACTTCAGCACCTCACCATGCTCCTTCACAGCCTCCAAAGTTCTCTCCAAGTTTTCTCGGACAGGACAAGCACGCCTCGATCGGGTTACGGAGGGTCCCAAACATCACTCTCCATTGCTTCAAAATGCTTGTCAAATTCAGTAGCCAGTACCCCAGTTAGCACGTCTACCATGATCGGGGCGGCCGCAACCGCCGGAGCTGCCGCCACCATCTTCCCTGCTGAGGCACCATGCAAAACCCCTGAGATAGCCAAAGAATTTCCGCCTGCAGACTTCTTATTTCCAGCCTTTTTGACATTCTTCAACAGTAGTATCCTTCTACTTTAATATGGGTAAAACTTGTCCACAAAACCCCCCAGGAACTGGGCAAAAAAGGGCAGAAAATAAGTACCCTGGTAGGAGCTACCTAGTGCATGACCTCCTCCTGCATGTCATCACTGGAAGTCCCTTGGTAACTACCATCAGCTTATTTAACTGTTGATGATACCACAGACAAATCAGACCTTGCACTTCTCTGATCTTCACACACTCCATTTAAGCAAGAAGCACTGAATCACACTCTCTGTTTTTTTTCTGACCTGATATATCCCATTTATCAAACGTGTTGCCTAGATGGGCAAAACAGGGGCAGGCCAAGAGTTGGGAATCATCTCAAGTGATTAAATACAAATCATATACATTTAAAAATGTTCACTTTGTGGCCTTTAAAACAGGCTAATAGCCACCTCCATTTGGGCACCAAGGACAGAATGTTATGTTGCTCAGGCGGGTGTGCACCCAATCCAGAAGCTCATGAAATCGTGTAAGAAGGTGTTGGGCGCTGTCCCGACATCTTTGTGCACTCGCGAAATATTTTTGTCAGACGGCGTGGGGTCGCCGAATATCAAGCAGGCAGTTTAGCCCATTGAGGGGCCAATTGAGAGCAATTTTACATGGCCCGTCTGTTTTTACAGTTGGCGGGCCAGCTGATTGTCCAGATGGCCTTTACGTTTGAACTGCAATCTGAATCCAGAGCGGAATGAATGGTCAGGGCTGAAATAATATTAACAAATGTGTCTGGGGACTGAGGTTGTGTATGATTGTGCTGCCTAGATACCCGTGGCATAGTTTCAGCAACAACATTTTTCACAGGTCAACAACTCCCTGAGGCTGTCCCTCTGAGGAAGCACATTAGAAACACCAACCCCCACTCTCCCTGATCCTGGTACCCACCGTGTTCCCACCCTCCTTGGCCATGCTCAACCTTTCACAGAACACGTTTCATGCTGGGTGGTTGGTAATTTGCCTGCCGGTGTGAAATTGCACTTCGGGGCTGACCGTGGCTAGGAAGGTGTTTCATTTCCAGACTTGACAAATGTGTTTGCCTAACAGGCAAAAGATTCAGGGCCAAAAGTTCCTACGTCAATAGAGATTGAAGCACTTCTCTATTACAAGACACTGCATTCATATTTCGAAACAGAGCTTTTGAGATTTGCTTGTATCATTTATTCATTGAGAAAATTGAGTTAGTTGGAACAGAGATGCATCAAATATTTATGATTAGGTAATGCCAAGCTTGGGTTTTAAAAGTGTTGTATGTTGTTGGAAGAAAGGAAACTGAAGGAGATCGCGAGATTGAAAATTCAACATCCTGGACTGAATGAGTAAATTACATGAATTCAACACACTGAGATTGCAGAGGGAGTAAGATATTGTACTTGAAATAGAAAGCAACAGGAGAGTTATGTTCCTCGTGCAATAAGAGGTAGGGCTTCTGCACTCCTGTGTAATTGCATTACGTCAATGTTTTTCAAACATTTTTTCCCGGGATTCATTTTTACCAACTGGCCGACCTTCGCGACCCATGCCACATGAACTTCACGACCCACGCCACCCGACCTTCGCGACCCATGCCACCCGAACTTTGCGACCCATGCCACCCGACCTTCGCGACCCACGCCACCCGAACTTCACGACCCACGCCACCCGACCTTCGCGACCCATGCCACCCGACCTTCGCGACCCATGCCACCCGAACTTCACGACCCACGCCACCCGAACTTCACAACACCATTTTTGCTTAACTTTAATGTGACAGTTGAGCCTGCTTGGTCCTCACAATTTCGCTTGCTTTGTCATTCAATGTTACATCTCTGCTAAGGACTTCAGCTGATGATTTAATATCTCACTGCATCCATTTGTCCTCGCACTTGCTATGCTTAGTCTTCAAATGCCTTTGTAGTTTTGAGGGTTTTCATCTTTAATTTGCCAAAACTTCCCTGCATATAACACACATGGGCTTTGCATCCTGATTTGCAGTGGTACAATTAATAAACCCACACCTCAAGACGTCATCTTTATACTGCTTTGTTCCTGTTTTCGGCTGCTTCTTCATGGGTTGTTCACTAGAGGCCCTGGATGTCTCACCAGCACTGCTGGCAGCTACATAATGGAAGAATCGCTCTCGTGCCCAGAGTACGTGATATCAGTGTATGGGGCACGTGACCTGCTCTCTGTCGCCCCTTCTGGAGAGAAGACTCCCATCAATTTTTTTAAAGAATCTGCTCCTGGATCAGTGCATTGATGTCAGGAGGAGGCAATCTGCCTCGCTGGGCTCTGGGCTGCGCACTACTGAGGGGGCATGTATGCACGGGACGGCCTCCATTCTGAAAGCCAGTCGCGGACAGCATTTTTAAAAACCAGTCCCGGCCGATGGGCGCTTGTTCCCGCGATCAGGAACGCTGAGATCGATGGCCCCGTGACCCTCCCAATACCCGCCTGTGATCCACCTCTGGGCTACGACCCTGAGTTTGAAAAGGACTGCATTACATCGTTTGAATATCAATTGATCTCCTGTTTGTTTACAAAGCTCATAACACACTGAGTTAATGATACTTCTGCCTCATTGTTTTGATTTTACACCAAAGGTGTATTGAAGCAATTTCAGAGATCTTGGAGTATGAGTGTAAGCCTATAATCACAGTACTTTGCTAAAAAAAAATTTCAAGATTATTTCCTAAACAGGGAATGTAATGCCTTTTTCATAGTCTCAGTTTGGTACTTTCAGTTTTGACTCAGGTGCATTCCGATGATACATTGTTCTGTCTGCAGAACTCGTTGGGATCTAGCTTGAGATAACTACATGCATTCTGGAGCTGAATTAACAATTAATAACTTCTATATTAATGGTAAGAAGTGTTTGATTTGCAGTTGTTGACAATTTATCTTTGGGTACAGTTTCTAATAAATGTTTGGAGGTCAATTAAACTAATGGCTTTGTGACATAAGCTGGAATGTATTTATCAGGGTTCGTTCTCTGTCAAGATATTATTGCATGCATTTTCTTTCTGTTTTTCCTTTAGACTGGCTCTCATAAATTGGGTCATTGGTACCGGAAGGTCTCCAGTTTAGAAACTATTTGTATCAAAGGTTTTTCAAAGTCCGTGATCATTGATAGGTGCCTACAAACTTATGCTTAGAAAGGAGCATGATTGAATGTTAGTTAAGAACAGAATGGGACTTGGTCCTTCAACAAGTAATTTGCAGTGTAAATCTACCATGTGACTGTAGGTCGAGGAGATTGGCATTAGTGGATAGTCATACTTGCAGTAGCTCTAGTTTGTAATATATTTATTATAGTTATCTTTACCATGCATTTATTTTCTAATAAAATACTTTTACTAGTCAAGAATTATATGTTCTTCTGCGCATCATTCACACCGGCCAAGCACAAGAACGTTTCATGGTACCAGGAATGAAGATCTGCAAGAAAACAAGATTCTTTGAAGACCTGAACATCTAAAGATAACTCCGAAGGAAAAAAGAAAAAAAATCTCCTACTAACCTGGTGAACTACTGGCAACTTGCACTCAACGTATAGAAAGACTTCAAAGTCCAGGATGGAAGGTTTGAAGGCACCACACCAATTTTGAGTCACTGGTAATGTAGATAGCATGTATTCAAACAGCAATTTACTCTCTATGTTGCAGCTCTTGGTCTGCAGGCACAGCCTGATGAGAGACGCATAGCATTGCTGCTCACTGTAGCAGGTCCACAAGCGATAGAAATATTTAATACATTTTTGGTAACGAGGCGGATAGCAAGAACTCCAAAGAGGTTGTAAAGCAATTTGATCGGCATTGCACTCCAAAGAAAGATGAGACTTTCGAGCACTATATATTTTGCATGTGCACCCAGAAGACAGGCGAATCGTTTGATAGTTTTCTGACTGATTTGAGACAGAAGGCGCAGTCGTGTAATTTTGCTAACCTACAAGCATCGATGATATGCGATCAGATCGTATTCGGGATTTGAAATGACAAGGTACGCGATAGGTTACTGAGAGAAAATGAGCTTCAGTTTGATGATGCTATCAAAATTTGTCATGCCAGCGAGCTCGCTGCAGAGCAGATTAGCAAGTTGAATCTCAAAACGTTTTGGCACAAAGATAGGAGAGGTAGCTGACGCCATTAGTGTAGTGACGCACTCGAGTTCAAAACGCGGTCCCAGCGCCACCAGCACCATTTTAAGGACCAACTGAAACCTCCATTTCATGTAAGAGAAGCAGCAATCGACATTTGCCACGACAATGTCTAGCGTTTGGAAATATATGCTCCAGATGTAAAGGCAAAATCATTTTGGTAGGCAATGCTATACCAGTAAAAAAACAGAACAAACAAAATCAATCAACATGGTTGATGAAGTATGCCTCGGAGACACTTTCTTCGTCGACATGATTTCTAGCGAGGACAAGGATAGTCAAGACATGCAAAACGACAATGTTTTAATGATAATTTGCAGCAACAAAAGTAAATGCAGAAACCCCAAAAGACAAATGTACAGTTCCATTGATGTTTAATGAAGTATTAGTTAACTTCAAACTTGACACGGGAGCGAGAGCCAAGCTTATCAGTTTGTCAGATTTAAATGAGCTGAGATTAAAACCGCAAGTGTTAAATAAAGCAGTACTATTGAAAGACTACAACGCAAATTAAATTACCACACTAGGAGCATGCGAGCGCGATGTAAAAGTGAAGAACAAAGCTCATAAAGTAAAATATTCCATTGTAGAGGTCGAATGTGAATCTCTACTGGGAGTGGAAGCATGTGAGCACTTGAGCTAGTTAAGCGGGTTTACAGTGCAGACTCTACTGTAACCAGACAAAATGCATCAGTATATTTCATACTGAAGGAATTCCTGGGACTTTTCAAGGCTTTGGCACTCTACCTTTCACGTATAGAATTCAGTTAAAAGAGAACGCGAAGCCAGTATTACACACAGCAAGACGTGTACCAGCTCCATTGAAAGACCAATTGAAGGATGAGCTAGATGACGGCTCTAGGCGTAATCAAACGCACAGAAGAACCTACAGATTGGGTAAATTCTACGGTCTGTGTCAAGAAGAGGAAAATGGAGCTACGAATCTGTATGGCCCCCAAAAATCTGAATCTCGATATTAAAAGACAACGGTATCTGATTCCGAAGAGGGAAGAAATCACAAGTCAAATGTCAGGAGCAACCTGTTTAAGCGAGTTAGAAGCTTCGCAAGGTTTTTGGCAGCGTAGGTTCTCCGTAGCCCGATGCCGAAATCGAGATCGGCGATCGAGTGGAGAATGGCTTCCGTGGCCGG
Source organism: Scyliorhinus torazame (assembly GCF_047496885.1). Taxonomy (NCBI): domain Eukaryota; kingdom Metazoa; phylum Chordata; class Chondrichthyes; order Carcharhiniformes; family Scyliorhinidae; genus Scyliorhinus; species Scyliorhinus torazame. The sequence continues at coordinate 212,977,482 of NC_092716.1, forward strand.
ATTCGTGGCAGGCGCCTGTTTGACGGCAGTTGGCGATGCTCTGCCCCCTCCAAATCGGCGTCATCGGGACACGCGCCGTGCGCAGTCGCAAAGTAATTGGTGCATCTTCAGCCGGCCCACCCGTGATGCTCCACCCCCGCTGGGCCCAGTTCCCAATTGCACGGGTCACGTATGGTCCCAGTGGTCTGGAACCTGGCATGCCGGCTGCAGACAGTGTCCAGCGCTGCCACACTCATCTGGGATCCGTGACACTGGCCGGGGGGCTGCTACTCGGGCTGAGGGGAGTGGTGGGGGGGGGGGTGTCCAAGGGATGGACTGTGGGGTTGGGGTGCACGAGTTAGTGTTTCAACATGGACGCTATGTTTCCCGATGCGGCCGGTGTAGCTCGTCAGCCCTACACATGCGTGGCCCACGACCTGCCGATTCTCCGGCCATTGTCCGCGCAATCCACGGGTGTTCCTCGCGGTGCCGGTACGAGCCCCTCATCTGTACTGGAATCGGTGAGGGGTTTGTGCCGACTTTCCTTTGTGAATCACCCGCGGATTCTCCATTGGCGCTAGTACTTAGCCTCAGGAAGGGAGAATTCCGCCCATGATATTCCAATGGTCCACTGGGCATGAGCAGGAATGGCAAGCATTACAAGAAGCTTTGACTACAGCGCCAGTGCTCTCACTTTTTGACCCTACCAGGAAGATGAAAGTATCGACAGATGCATCAAAAGATGGGTTGGGAGCGGTGTTATTGCAACAAGACAATAATGAAAATTGGCTTCCAATTGACTATGCTTCCAGGTCAATGTCCGAAACAGAGCAATGGCACGCTCAGATTGAAAAAGAATGCTTAGGTTTAATTAATGGTCTTTCTAAGTTCCATGACTATGTATATGGTCTAACAACATTTTTAGTCGAAACTGACCACAGACCACTGGTAGCAATAGTTCAAAAACGTTTAATGAGATTTCCCCTAAGATCCAGGGGATGAAACTAGAAAGATATGATTTTGATCTAATCTACATGCCAGGCAAGCATCTTGTCATAGCTGATGCACTATCTCGAGCCACAGACATGGAAGAGATAGACCAGATGGATGAGGATGTTGAAGTTCATGTGAATATGGTCACCCCTAAGTCCCTACCGGCATCAGATGACAAATCACGATTGATAAAAGAAGAAACGACCAAAGTCACTGGGCAGGATTCTTCATTGCCTGACGAGGAAATCGGGAACGGCCATCAGGCGGGGAATGACTCCCGACGCCGAGATCGCGGCAGGCGCCAGTTTGATGCTGGGTCGCAATGCTCCGCCCCCTCCAAATCGACAACATCGAGACGCGGGCCCCGCGCAGTCACAGCCTCGTTTCAATATCATTATCAGGCCCACCCGCGATGCTCTGCCTCAGGTGGGCAGAGTTCCCGACGTTGTGGGCCACTCTGTGGCTGCAGAGAGAGAGAGAGAGACCAGACAGACAGATAGACAGACAGAAGCAACGGGTGGCCAGGGGCTGTGCTGTGGGGTTGGGGTGGATGGTTACGCAGTCCAGCACAATCTGCGTCATCTTTTCAGACGCGCTCGGTGGGTGTGTGGGAGGTGTAGGCGTATGCGCCTTGCCAGCCCTGCACATGTCCAGCACGAACCCAGCGATTCTCACACGTTTCTCAAACGGAAAATCCAGCCCACAGTATTACAAAAGGTGATAAAATATCTCCATGAGGGATGGCCTGCTCCAGCCATTACAATGTTAGGGTAGAATTAAGTGATGCAAATGGTATTTTGCTTTGACAACAAAGGATTGCAATTCCACAATCATTAAGGTCGATGATTCTTCAAAAACGTCATGCAGGGCACTTGGGAATAGAGAACTGCAAGAGAAGAGCCAAAGACACAGGGCGGGATTCTCCGAAAACTGGCGCGATGTCCGGGACACGGCGCCAAAAACGGCGCGGATCACTCCGGCGTCGGGCCCCCCCAAACAACGCAAATTCTCCGGCCCCGAATGGGCTAGCAGTGACGTGGCCCGACAAGATGGCCGACCGCCGCGCAGCCCCGAGATTCCAGGACCGCGACATCGAGGCGCTCCTGGACGTAGTGGAGGAGACGAGGGTGTCCCTGTACTCCGGACACGGCCACAGGGTCGCCCCACGCCGCAGCCGGCATCTGTGGAGGGAGGTGGCAGAGGCAGTCAGCGGTGTGGCTCTGACACCACGGACAGGCACCCAGTACCACTAGAAGGTGAATGACCACCTCAGGGCAGCCAGGGTGTGTCCCCCCACCCCTCTCCCTGCCCGATGTGCGGCACACCCCCAGGTGAAACCTAACCCTAACCTCTGCACTATACGCGCAACAAATGGCGTGCATTCATATACCTGTCTAACACTGTTGCCTTTTTACCCCTGCCACCCCCCCCCCCCCCCCCCCAGGAGAAGCGCGCACACAACAATAGGGAGCATGAGAGGACTGGAGAGGGCCCAGCTGATGAGAGGCCACTCACCGTACATGAGGAAAGGGCCCTGGAACTGGCTGGCGGACCTGAGGACCAGGAGGTTGCCAGTGCAGAGGTCGGAGGTCGGGGGCCCACCAGCAAGTGAAATGAAATGAAAATGAAAATCGCTTATTGTCACAAGTAGAACATAGAACATTACAGCGCAGTACAGGCCCTTCGGCCCTCGATGTTGCGCCGACCTGTGAAACCACTCTAAAGCCCATCTACACTATTCCCTTATAAGTAGGCTTCAAGGAAGTTACTGTGAAAAGCCCCTAGTCGCCACATTCCGGAGCCTGTTCGGGGAGGCTGATACGGGAATTGAACCGTGCTGCTGGCCTGCTTGGTCGGCTTTAAAAGCCAGCGATTTCGCCCAGTGTGCTAAACCAGCCCAGTGAGCCACCGATAGCCCGTCCCCATATCTCCTCTCCCCCATATCTCCCCTCCCCCATATCCCCCAAATCCCCCCTCCCCCATATTCCCCCTCCCACGTATCCCCCATATCTCCCCTCCCCATATCACCTGATCACCGCCTGCGTGTCTACCGGTGCGTGACTGCGTGTCTGCGTGAGCACCGCCATGCATGCTTCATTGTGTATCGCAGGAGCAAACGTCGAGGCATCCATACCCGCAGATGCCGACCGCCCGCAGGATGCCCCAGGGCGACCACGGGAGATGGAGAGACCCGGACCCTCTGGCACGCGACGCCCGCAGGATGCCCCAGGTCGACCACGGGAGACGGAGAGAACTGGAGCAATAGGGAGACGACGCCCCCGTCTCGTGCGGGAGCGGCGACGCAGGCGTGTGCCACCCAGCGATGAGGGGGGCAGCCACAGGCCCCCGTCGCAGCCGAGCCACGAAACCACTACCCAGGACAGCCCTACCCAGGACAGCCCTACCCAGGACAGCCCTACCCAGGACAGCCCTACCCAGGACAGCCCTACCCAGGACAGCCCTACCCAGGACAGCTCTACCCAGGACAGCTCTACCCAGGACAGCCCTACCCAGGACAGCCCTACCCAGGACACCCCTACCCAGGAGACCCCTACCCTGGAAACCGAAATACAGGACAGTGACACAGAGTGGATGGGTGGAGATGAACCGCCACCCCAAAGTACCACGGACTCAGAGTCGGACGATGCACAGGACACAACGCCACTGCTGTCTCCAACACCCTCCTCCATCGCAGAGACACTCACCTCGGTTGGGCACTTTAGTGATGAGGCGCCTGGTACATTCACTGGTGCGCACAACACAGCCATACAGGTACAGCAGGTGGAGGTAGGAGCAGCAGAGGGGCCGGGAGGTTGGGGGGCATCCTGGCACAAGCGAACGTCTGCCGCCCAGATGGATCCCAGGTTCCTGGAGTTACCACACCCACCCATAGCCCCGATGCAACCACCGAACCTGGGACGAGCGAAGAGGGTGACGGCCGGCTTGCAGCGGCTGCAGTCGCAGGTGGAGGAGTGCACCCGCGTCCTTGAGCTGGGAGTGGTGCCGGTCATGCGTGCCACCCAGGCCAACACCCAGGTGGCGCCCGCGGTGGAGGCAATGGGTGTGACGGTGTCAGACATGGGGAGCAGTATGCGAGGCCTGGGGCTTTCCATGCAGGCGGTGTCTGGGGCCCAGGACATGGCTGCCCTCTCACAGGAGGCCATGAGCCAGCGCCAGCAGCAGATGGCAGTGGCGCTCAAGGCCGTGGACCTGTCTCAGCAGGCCATGGCCCAGTCTCAGCAGGCAATGGTCCAATCCCTGCAGGCCATGGTCCAGTCTCAGCAGGCCATTGCTGAGGGGATCGGTGCCATTGCCCATGTGCTAGCTGGCGTCGCACAGTCACAGACAGGGATGGCCAACTCCCTGAACTCCATGGCTGCAAACCTGCAGACCCTTGTCGATACCAGCACGGGACTCCAGGACTGGCAGCGCCAGGTGCCGGAGGGGCGTCGGATGGCCGGTCTGTTTGAACCCCCGACCAATGTAGAGGCCTGGGGGTCAGTGGGCACCCCGAGGGAGGAGGGGTTGCTGCCGCCCGTCCCTGGTCCCCCTGTAGGGGAGGTCCAGGAACAATGCAACACCTCGGACTCCGGTAACGGTGGACAGCCACCCGCCCATGTCTAGCCCATCTGCCCTGACCATTGCCCCCATCCCCCTCATCTGGGGAGGACTGCACCTCTTCCTGCGGCTCCTCCACTCCGCCCTCCTCTGCCTGCGGAACATCGCCCCTCTGCTGGGCTTTGTTGTGCAGGACGCAGCACACCACAATGATGCGGCCAACCCTATCTGACGGATACTGGAGGGCGCCCCCAGAGAGGTCCAGGCACCTGAAACGCATTTTGAGCACGCCAAAGCACCTCTCTATTACACCCCTTGTCGCTGCATGGGCATCATTGTAGCTGTTCTCCGCGTCATTCTGTGGCCTCCGTATAGGCGTCATCAACCATGACCGCAAAGGGTAACCCTTGTCGCCCAGCAACCAGCCCCTCAGCCGGGGGTGGCGTCCCTCGTACATGCTGGGGATGTAAGACACGTATGAGTCATGTACACTTCCCGGGTACCGGGCGCAGACGGCAGGATAATCATGCGGTGATCGCAGACCACCTGGATGTTCATGGAATAGGTCCCCTTCCTATTGGTGAACACGGCCCTGTTATCTGCAGCTGGCCGCACGGCGACGTGCATCCCATCGATCACGCCCTGGACCATGGGAAACCCGGCCATGGCAGAGAAGCCCACGGCCCGGGCATCCTGGCTGGCTCGGTCCACAGGGAAGCGGATGTAGCAGTCCGCAACGGCATATAGGGCATCTGTCACTGCCCGGATGCACCGGTGCACCGATGTCTGCGAGATGCCGGACAGGTCCCCACCTGGCGTCTGGAATGACCCCGTGGCATAAAGGTTCAGGGCCACCGTAACCTTGACGGACACTGGGAGAGGGTGTGCCCCCCCCCCCAGTGCCAAGTGGTGCCAGAAGATGTGTGCCACGGTTTCCCGGCTCATCCGGAGTCTCCTCCTGCATTCCCAGTCCATGAGGTCCTGGTGCGACAGCCGGGGCCGGTACACATGGGGCCTCCTCGGGTGCCCCCGTTGCCGTGGCGCTACAACGTCCTCCTCCCCCTCATCGTGTTCCTCCTTGTTATACAGTTTACATCAAAATGTTGGAATTTGAGGACAGTTGGAAGATGCCTTTATTAATTTGTGGGATCAGGGAATCACGGGCTAGGCAAGCAGTTATTTACCATCCCTAATTGCTGCTGAGAGAGTGATGAAGAGCAATATTCTTGAACTTCTGCAGCCCATGTGTTCTGGGTACATCCACAGTGCTGTTGGGGACAACGTTCCAGGATTCTGACCCAAGTACAGTGAAGGAACAACAAAGTAGTTCCAAGTTAGGTTGATGGTGAGTTGAAGGGGAACTTTCAGATCTTTCAATGGGTCTACTGCCCTTGTCCTTCTAGATGGCAAGAGGTCATGGATTTGGAAGGGGATTGGTAAGTTGCTGCAGTGCATCTTGTGTTGGTGGTGGTTGGGATACCATTCTAGTGGCCTGCTTTATTTTGTATCATGTCAAACTTTGAGTGCTGCTGGAGCTGCACTCATCCAGGCAAGTGGAGAGTATTCTGTCACACTCCTGGCTTGTGCCTTGAGGGTGGACAGGATTTGAGAAGTCAGTATGTGATTTTCTTGCTCCAGAATTTCCAGTCTCTGACCTGCTCCTGTAGCTGCAGTTTTCATAAGGCTGGTACAGTTAAGATTCTGATCAATGATAACCCCAGGATGCTGATGGTGGAGGATTCTGTGATGGAATGCCTTTTAAACATCCAGGATAGAGGGTTGGATTCTCTCTTGTTGGCGATAATCATTGCCTGGTCATTGTGTGACATAAATGTTACCTTCCATTTATCACCCCAAGCCTGAATGTTGTCCAGGTCTTACTGCATGTAGGCAGGGACTGCTTCAGTATCAGCGGAATTGTAAATGATACTGCACAAGATAATGGACGGCATGATTGCACAGTGGTTAGCACTGTTGCTTCACAGCGCCAGGGTCCCAGATTCAATCCCCAGCTTGGGTCACTATCTGTGTGGAGTCTGTATGTTCTCCCCATGTTTGCGTGGGTTTCCTCCGGGTGCTCCGGTTTCCTCCCACAAGTCCCAAAAGACGTGCTCGTTAGGAGAATTGGGCATTCTGAGTTCTCTCTTTGTGTACCCGAACAGGCGCCGGAATGTGGCGACTAGGGGATTTTCACAGTAACTTCATTTCAGTGTTAACGTAAGCCTACTTGTGACAATAAAGATGATTATTATTATTACACTGTGTACATCTTGTATATATTTCAAAGGCGAAGATTTGAAATGGGAGCCTTGTTGTTTCCCTAGCATCTCTTTTGCTGGGGAACTCTGAAGTTAAGTGTAGCATCCCTATTCATCTCATGGCTGAGATCAGATAAATAACCACAGACCAAATTTTAGTACCCCACGGCTAAACTGTAGGTTTCGGTGTGTGGGGTGGGGTCGGTCTCCTTGGTTTATTTATTTATCCAACATTGAGAGGAGTGGCTCATATTTCTTCAGAGCTTCCTAGATGGAGACCTTTAGGCCGGGATTCACCGATATCGTGGCCACGCGTTGACGCCGGCGTCAGAACCGGCGCAAGCGACACCGGCATCAAGGGGCCTCCAGGCCCAGTAATTCTCCTCTTCTTCGGGGGCTAGAATGGCACCGGAGTGCTGTGCGCTGCTCCGGCGCCGAAAGCCAGCCCTGCACAGCCGGCGCGGGTCCGCACATGCGCACCACGGTCGGCACGGGTCTGCACATGTGCGCCATGGCCGTCTCTGCGCCAGCGCATGCGCGTGGTTGCCGTCTCTGCGCCGACGAGGAGCAACATGATGGTGACCGAACAGCAGGTCCGCGCGGCAGGAGGCAGGCTCCCTCCAGATCGCGTCCGCCCGACAATCTGAAGCCCCCGATTGCGGGCCTGGACCCCGTGGAGGACCCTCCCCCCCCCCCCCCCCCCCCCCCAGGATGTCCACATTGGCCACGGGTCCGGGCTCCCACAGGGTGGTACCAGGTCTGAACCACGCCGGCGGGACTCGGCAGAACTCGGCGGGGGTTCAACCCGTCACGCGCGGAGAATTGCCGCGGGGGGGCCTATTTCAGCGGCCCCCGACCGGCGGTGCAGTGACCGGGCAGGTGCAATTGCCGCTGATTCTCCGGTCGCCGGAAAACGGCGGCCCGGCATCGGAGCAGCGTGGCGGGATTCTCGTGCCCACCCCCGCGATTTTCCGACCCAGCGCGGGCTCGGAGAATCCCGGCCATAATCTTCCATTTTAATCAACAGCATCATTTATCTCAGTGCTCTTTTTGGCACCTTGTTGTGCGCAAATTGGTTGTACTGTTTTCTGACACAACTGCACTTCAAAAGCAGCACGGCGACACAGTGGTTAGCACTACTGCCTCACAATGCCAAGGACCCGGATTCGACCGCAGCCCCAGGTCACTGTCAGTGTGGAGTTTGCACATTCTCCTCGTGTCTGCGTGTGTCTCACCCCCACAACCCATAGATGTGCAGGGTAGGTGGATTGATCATGCTATATTGCCTCTTAATTGGAATTTTAAAAAAAAAATAACGACACTTCAAAAACTAATTTACAATCAAACAAAAGTTCCGTGTGAAAGTATAAATTGGATCAGATTACAGCAATCAATTCTTTCCTCTGGCCTAAATTAAACTAAAACATATTATTCCATTCAGTCGTGAACAAGTACACTCATTCAAAATGTTAAAAAGTCAAAATGTATTCGAGGCTCTTTTGCAGAGATATGCAACCTTAAAAGTTCTATCAATTAAGCACATCCATGAACATGAATGCTAAGAGCTTTCAAGTACTGCATTTCATAAGGGATAAATTGCTGGCTCTGTAGGCAGAGATGGAGAAGAGAAAAGGATCAAAGAGCATGTTCACTGTAATCATATGAAATCAGATCATTCTGCGTAGCTACCCCACTGCCTTCCCCATTTTCAACCTGTCAAACTGCCCCTGTAACCTCTTTCTCTCCGCCAATCCCTCCTTGCTGGGGGCACTCAAATATTTCCTAACCACCTTGACTATCTCATCCAACAACCATCCATTCTCCTCCTTGTATAGTTTTAGAGGTCTGCTGCAGATTTACTGAAGCAGGTACTGCAATGAAATGTGGTCCTTTTTCCAGTAGAGGCGCATCTTGTGAAGTTAGTAAGAATAAAGACAGTTTTCTCTATGACAGGATTCAAGGAGCAGTTGAGGAAGAAGTTTACAGGATTCCAATAAGTTGCGAAAGTAAATATATTCACACTTACAGTGCGTCCCGATGTCCAGGTGGTCTTATCACTGGAAAAATATCCCATCTCTTCACTTTAAGTGATTTGATGATTATCTGAGATCATTGGATCTGTGGATATGACCTTGTGTCCTTCTCTGTGGAGCTTTCATGTTGGTACTGTTATGACTAGGTGGGAAGGGGTGACCTGGCTCCCCTCTATTTAACCTCATTGGTTGGTCTTCTTTACCAGGATTTGCATTTTCCAAATCCAAATATAGGGAACTATTTAAGGTGTGAGCAATCGGAGCCAATTAAACAAGACTTTTTTGAATCAGAGAAAGAGCAAATTTGTTAACCACAGCAAATTAATAACCACTAAACTGGAGGGAAAATTAATGTAACTCATGCACATGCACTCACACGTATCAGAAATAAAGGAAGTTGGAGTCGATAAATAATGGCTAGAATAATCCACACCTAACAGTCCATTGTGCAGGATGTATAGATTTTTAAACATTGCGGCCGATTTGGATTAGCTGGTTGTGTGGGTGTGGTCAGATGTAGAAGATGTTGTATTTATTGCAAAATCTTAGTTCGCCGGTCAAATTCTCGTAAAGTTTGCTTCTGAACCAGGTAATACACTTATTCCAAGAGAGAGGGAAAGAAAGAGAGACTAGCTTTCAGCCTGTTTCATCTGCTAAAAACATTTTCCCCAGCTCTGCAATGGCTGCAGCCTGGCCGTAAAATATTGCAGATGCTGGAAATCTGAAATAAAAGCAGGAAATGTTGATAAACTAAACAGGTCATGGCAGCATTTGTGGAGGGAGAAACAGAGTTAATGTTTCAAGTCCATACGACTCTTCTACAGAACTGCTGAGTTTATGCAGCATTTTCTGTATTTGATTTGCATTTTAATGTTAATGTCTCTTCCTTAGACAGTGATGGATTTTAATGGGCCTTTGAATTATAGGAAATGTTTCCCTTTTCACACGTCCCCTGAAGGTGATTTGTTTGTTTTCCACCTTCACTTTGGAAGATAGTCCAAGTAGTTTGTGCTGTCTCATTTCAAACTGCAAATTTCAGTCAGTTGAACAAGTGGAACTCATTTTCAAAAATAAAGGGGCATTGGCCAGTGACAGTGCATCTATCTAGTCCAGCAAGGGGTAACAAAAGTCTTTAAAAAGGAAGTCTGTTGTATGACATTATGATTTCAGCAGAAACTGGAGGAATCAAGCTGGAACTGTGGTACTCTCTTTATATTTAGCATAAACCTGCAAAGGTACAGAAAATACAGGGTTATGTGTTAGATGTCGTATTCGACAAGGTCAAACAGCAAGCTTATTTATTGGATTGAACTATTTCTTATGAGGTATGTGATCTAGCCTCAGAGCTGGTATAAATTATGTTCAGGTTTGCCTAGCAGTAATAATGCTTATGTGTGATTATGGTAGGCTCTGCTGAGGGACATATCTCATTACCTGTTGATAAACGGCTGCAACCAGTCTGATTTTGAAGGTGACAAAGGTCTGTATTTCACAGTATGCTTTGTAGACGATTAGACTGCAAGTTAATAGGGTGATGGTGGAGGACACTGAACCACAAATCAAAAACTAGCTCAGCCATTGTTGTTAGGTCCAGAAATTGATCAAATGATCTTTGGCTTTAAATTAATCTGACAGGGAGGTGGGATCCAAGATGTAGCGTAAGGAAGGAAATACAAAAGGACAGGGTGCTCTCGGGGGGGGGGGGGGGGGGGGGGGGGGGGGGGTTGGAGTGGGGAAGATCTCGGAAACTTCCCAGATGATGCAGGAGGAGGAGGAGGCCTTGGTGGTGGAGTTGAAAGGTAAGTGGGAGGAGGAGGAGATCGAAGAGGGGACGTGGGCAGATGCCCTAGGGAGGGTCAACTCTTCCTCTTTGTGCGCGAGGCTTAGCCTCATATATTTTAAGGTGCTGCACAGGGCACACATGACCGGGACAAGGATGAGCTGGTTTTTTGGGGGCGAGGACAGGTGTGTTAGGTGCTCAGGGAGCCCAGCAAGCAAATCACACCCATATGTTCTGGGCACTCCCAAAGCTGGAGGAATTTTGGAAGGGCGTAGCGAGGACGGTGTCGGGGGTGATAGGATCCAGGGTCAAGCCGGGCTGGGGGCTCGCGATATTTGGGGTTGCAGGGGAGCCAGGAGTGCAGGAGGCGAAAGAGGCCGGTATTCTGGCCTTTGCGTCCCTGGTAGCCCGGCGAAGGATTCTTCTTCAGTGGAGGGATGCGAGGCCCCCAAGTGTGTAATCCTGGATCAACGATATGGCGGGGTTTATCAAATTTGAGAGGGTGAAATTCACCTTAAGGGGATCGGTACAAGGGTTCTTTAGGGGGTGGCAACCATTCTTGGACTTCCTGGCAGAACGGTAGACAATGGTCAGCAGCAACCCGGGGGGGGGTTCTATTTTATTTTTGTTTATTTACCCTGGGTGATCTGAGGGGGTGTATATATTTGCTATGTTTGCTATGTGTTAATTCGGGGTGTTAATTTATTATTTATGTATAGGGGGGAGGGGGGCACGGGGGTTGTTTTACTTTGTTCTGTACTTAATTCTATTGGGTTCCTTGTTCATTCTATTGTTGATATTTTGTGAAAACCCCAATAAATTTTTTTTTTAAAAAGGAAGGAAAAACAAGATGCACAAGAAATACTAAAGTGTAGCTAGGCTAAGATGGGTACAAAAAGATTAATTTCAGGCTTACATTGCATCTGCATAAAGTGTGATAAATAAGCTTGGGAAGCTGCAAGCATAAATAATCACATGGGATGGTTATGCTGTGGTGATGACCGAGACCTGACTCAAAAAATGTCAGGGCTGGGTAATAAATATTCAAGGCATTTAAGAAAAATTGAGAAGGAAAGTAGGGAAGAGGGGCATTAACGTTGATCAAGGGGGGCTGATGTCCTAGCCTTTGCCTCCCTGATCACCCACCAGAGACTGCTGCTCGGCTGGCGATGGGAACCACCACCCAAGATTGCAGACTGGCTGTCCGACCTGGCAGAATTTCTCAGATAAAGAGAAGATAAAGTCCGCCATCCATGGGCGGAAGGTTTTCACAGGATGTGGAATGGAAGTGCCTCATAGATGTACTGAAATGGGTTAGGTTTGGGCCAGGGTTCACCACCTGAGTGGAAGTACGGACAAACACCACCAGCTCAGGATACTTCCGGCTGCCCAGAGGCACGAGGCAGAGATGACCATTGTCCCCACTGCTGTTTGCTCTGGCAATTAAGCCACTGACGATCACCCTCAGAGCAGCGAAGGGATGGAGAGGTATTCAAAGGGGAGACAGAGAGCACAGAGTCTCACTCTATGCAGATAACTTGCTCCTTTACATCTCAAACCCCCAGGCCAGCAAGAAAGGAATAAGGAAACGCCTGAAGGAGTTTGGAGGCTTCTCTGGTTGCAAGTTTAACCTGAGTAAGAGCAAAATCTTCCCTGTGAGACCGCAGAGGGGGGGAGGATCACAGCTGGGGGGGCTACTGCTGGGGGATTTCAAACTGACCCAGGCCAAATTCCGCTACCTGGGGATCCAAATAGCCCATGACTGGACACTGATCCACAAGTGGAACTTGACTAGTCTGGTGGAGGATGTAGAAAGGGACCTGCAGAGGTGTGGCTCACTCCCAATCTCCCTGGCAGGGAGAGTGCAGATGATATGATGAACGTGCTGCCCAGGTTCCTCTTCCTGTTCAGATCCCTCCTGATATACATCCCCTCTGCCTTTTTCAACACAGTTGATAAGTTAATCATGGCTTTTGTTTGGGAGGAGTGGGGGTGGGTGGGGGAGAACCCAAGGATTTGAAATCCTTAGAACTCTGAGGTGGCAGGGTAGCACAGTGGTTAGTACTGTTGCTTCACAGCGCCAAGGCCCCTGGTTCGATTCCGCTTGGGTCACTGTCTGTGCGGAGTCTGCACGTTCTCCATGTGTCTGCATGGGTTTCTTCCGGGTGTTCCAGTTTCCTCCCACAAGTACCGAAAGACATGCTGTTGGGTGAATTGGACACTCTGAATTCTCCCTGTGTACACGAACTGGCGCCGGAGTGTGGTGACTAGGGGATTTTCACAGTAACATCATTGTGGTCTCAATGTAAGCCTACGTGTGGCAATAATAAAGATGAAGAAGGCCCTGCAAAAGAGGAGAAATGTCTGAGACCTGGCCCTCCAGTTCTACCACAGGGCGGACACCACAGAAAGAGTATGGGGATGATTCAAGGAACCAGGAGCAGAGTGGGTTGAGGATGGAGGAAAGTCCCTGTGCTGACACATCCCTCCAAGCGCTAGTCACAACCGCACGCCCATTCCCTTGGCCAAATACTCAGAGCCCAGTGGTAGTATCTATGCTCCGAAAGTGGAATCAAATGAGACAGCACTTCGGACTAACCGAAATGGCCACCATGACCCCCATCTGCAATAATCACAGGTTCACTCCTGCAATAATGGATGTCTCCTCCAAGAGGTGGAGACAGGACAAGGGGGCATTGACGGCTAGGGACATATACACGGACGGTAGAGTAGCGACTCTGGGGGAACTTATCAAGAAGTTTCAGCTCCTGAGCGGGAATGAGCTGAGGTACGTTTAGGTTAAAAATTTCCTCTGTAAGGAAATGACTACGTAGCCCCAGACGCCAGAACAGTCACTACTAGAAAGACTATGGAACGTGGGCGACCGAGGGGAGGGGATTGTTAGAAGAGGTACGCTCACCCCTGGATGAGACAAAGAAGAAGTGGGAGGAAAAACTAAGCAGGGAGATAGGGGAAGGATTCAGGATCGAAGTGCTGCACAGGGCAAACCTCACTTCCACATGCTTAGGGCAGAGCCTAACAAAACAAGGTGATGCACAGGGCGCATCTAACAAGAACACGAATGAGCGGGTTCTTCCTCGAGGTGGAGGACAAATACAAATGGTGCCAGGGAGGCCCAGCCAATCACATTCACATGTTCTGGGCATGCCCCAGACTTGTCGGGTACTGGACGTCCTTTTTTAAGGCCATGTCCAGGATTGTGGGAATGAGAGTGGAGCCTCGGCCACTATTGATGACCTTTGGGGTGTCAGAGCAGCTAGAGCTATTCATGTGGAGAAGGGCTGATGCCCTAGCCTTTGCTTCCCTGATCGCCCGCCAGACACTCCTGCTCGGCTTGCAATGGGCAGCACCACCCAAGACTGCAGACTGGCTGTCCGACCTGGCAGAATTTCTCTGATAAAGAGAAGATGACGTCCGCCATCCAGGTCAGAAGAAGGCTTTCACAGGATGTGGAAGCCGCTCACAAACTTGTTTTAAGACTTGTTCATACCCAGCAACCAATAAAGCAACCAATAAAGGGGAAGGACACCGAGCAAGTAACAGAACAAAGAAGAGAAAGATAGGGGAGAGTTTGGGGGAAGGGAGGGGCAAATGAAATGAAATGAAAATCGCTTATTGTCACAAGTAGGCTTCAAATGAAGTTATTGTGAAAAGCCCCTAATCGCCACATTCCGGCGCTTGTTCGGGAAGGCTGGTACGGGAATTGAACCGTGCTGCTGGCCTGCCTTCGCCCAAGAGGAGCACTGGGGATCGACGGAAGGGAGGAAAATTGCAAGAGACCAGTTTTCCACACTGTACATAAACCACTGTCAATATGTGTTTTGGTCAAGTCTGGCAATGTAAAGTCCGCAAGAGAAGTATATATTCGTTTAGGGGGACTATTGCTACATTTGTCGGTTGGAACTTCTTTTGTTGTTTAATGTGTCAGTTTTGTGAATTTTTGATATGAAATGTAAAATGCTGAATAAAACTATTTTCCAAAAAATGTTATTTTGGGCAGCATGGCGGCACAGTGGTTAGCACTGCTGCCTCACAGCGCCGGAGACCTGGGTTCAATTCTGGCCTTGGGTGACTGTCTGTGTGGAGTTTGCATGTTCTCCCAGTGACTGCATGGGTTTCTTCCTGTTTCCTCCCACAGTCCAAAGATGTGCAGGTTTCGGTGGATTGGCCATGATAAATTGCCCCTTAGCGTCCAAAAGGTTAAGTGAGGTTACTGGATTACGGGGATAGGGTGGGGGCATGGACTTAGTTGGGGTGCTCTTTCGGAGGGTTGGTGCAGACCCGAAGGGCTGAATGGCCTCCTTCTGCACTGTTAGGATTTATGATTCTATGATTAGTGTTGGAGAAAGAGAGATGATGTCCTGGAGCAGTGAAGTAAGAATCCATTGAGTTAGAGTTCGGAAATATTAGCGGCACTTTTCAATTGCCAGACATGTTCTATTCTGAGGTTCTGAGAATGAGGTGGATCAACTGTCTCCAAAAGCGCAGGTTCAGTTCCTGTACCAGCTGAGGTTATTCATGAAGGCCTCGCCTTCTCAACCACGCCTCTTGCCTGAGGTGTTGTGACCCTCAGGTTCAATCACCACCAGTCAGCTTTCTCTCAAAAAAATGGTCCTCAGGACAATGGTGACTTTCACTTCCACTTCACTTAGAGAATAGTGATCATAATATCATAGGGTTTAAATTAGAAGTGGAAAATCACTAGGGGCAGTCTATAATACAAGTAATTGGAGGAGGGACAATTATAGTGAGTTGTAAACAGACCGATCCTGTAGTAAATTAGAATAGAAGATTGACAGACAAAATTGTTGACGGACAACTTTACTGAGGAGATGGCTTGGGCACAGTCAAGGTTCATTCCCAGAGGAGGAAAGCTAGAGCAAGCAAAGCCAAATCTCCGTCGATGACAGAAGTGATGGGGAGCATGTACAGGGTTAAGAGAAAGGGCATGGAAGTGGGACTAGCTGAATTTCTTTTGCAGAGAGCTTGTGCAGACTCAAGGACCAAATGGCCTCGTGCAACCAAGTTGACACTACAACCAAGAAAGCACAAGTACGCCTATACGTCCTCAAGAAACTAAGGAAATTTGGCATGTCCACATTGTCTCTTGCTAATTTTTACAGATGCAGCATAAAAAGCATCCTATCTGGCTGCATCATAGCCTGGCATGGCAACTGCTCATTCAAAGACGGAAGAAACTACAGAGTCGTGCACACAGCCCAGTTCGTCACGCCACTCGTCTCCCATCCATTTACTCTGTCTACACCTCCCACTTCCTTGGGAAAGTGGACAGCATAATAATCAAAGACCTCTCCCACCCGGGTTATTCTCTCTTCCATTGGGCAGGAGGTACAAAAGACTGAGAACACACAAGAACAGATTCAAAACAGCTTCCTCCTCGCTGTTACCAGACTCCTGAATGACCCTCTTATGAACTGAACTGACCTCTCCACGCATCATCTCTACTGAGTAGTACTACACTCCATATACTTCACCCAATGTCTGTGTCTCTGTATTTACATTGTGTATCTATCATATGTCCTGTGTTTTTTCATGTATGGAATGATCTGTCTGGACTGCATGCAGAACAATACTTTTCAATGTACCTCGGTACATGTGACAATAAATCCAAATCCAATCCTGTGCTGTAACCATTCTATGATTTAAGTACAGGTAAACTTTACCCAATTTGCTTTACCCAATTTATTAAATATCCAATGTATGATTCTGGAACTGCAGACTAACTTGAATGAGAGTTAATAATAATAATCTTTATTAGTGTCACCGGTAGGCTTACGCTGCAACAAAGTAACTGTGAAAATCCCCCAGTCGCCACACTACAGCTCCTGTTTGGGTACGCAGAGGGAGAATTCAGAATGTCCAATTCACCTAACAAACACATATTTCGGGACTTGTGCGGGGAAACCGGAGCATCCAGAGGAAACTCACAAAGAAATGGGACGAACATGCAGACTCCGCACAGACAGTGACCCAAGCCAGAAATCAAACCCGGGTCCCTGGTGCTGTGAAGCAACCACTGTGCTACCGTGCTAAATTAAAGTACAGCACTGTAATAAATTCACTTAACTACAATTCTTATAGAATAATGGGCTGTCATGAAATTTAATCCTCACAAAATCTGTAAAATTCCCAGAGCATGATTCAATACGAATTGAGTTTGACTTATTCAGTCAACTGTAAGTGAGTTTCCCTCTGGTTTCTCTATATTAATAAAGACTCTTATTGTTAAACAACACATTTTCAGCCTCCCAATGAGCATTGCCATGGGAAAACAGTTGAAATTCAGAAAATTCTGTTCCCATTCAGAAATAAATGGGAATTAAGCAAAATAAAAGTGAAAATCTAAATGTGAAAAATCTGAGATTGCGTTCTTACTGGAACATCTCAAAAATGATGTTTCAAAACATGCAGTCTTCCAGTTAGGTCTCATTCCGATGCATTTCAACAGTTTTAATTGCAGAGGTGTTGTTCAAGAAAATACATTGATGATTTCAGAAAGTTTTTGTTTAAGAACTGAACAAATTTACTTAAAGCAAGGTGGAACACCAATTTGTAGTACCTTCTCACCTATTTCATGAGCAATTTCTTGACTAATGTTTCAAGTGGATTATTTTCTAATGTTCGTCCCCATTCTCATTAAGGCCCTGACTCCTTGTATATGATTACACAGGAGCTGATGATGCTCGCTGCGTTGTACAAATGATTGCCTTTCATGGGTGAGTCTAGACATTAACTGCCAGCAGATTATTCAACCAAGCAGTGGGTCATAGCTGAGTCCAGTTCTATGCTCAATGACATTCATATATGGCACATTAAGATTTGTGATGTGCACTCACTGACGTCACATTTCCAAGTACTTACACCAGCGAGCAGAAAAAATCTTTGCGCTTGAGAATAAAGAAGACTAATTGAGCATTCAAACTTTGTACTGCAATACTAAAGAGGATTGAGCGCTCTTGCGGTAGCCATTTTTAAAAGATCTGGTTTAAATTGCAAGTTCATATGCCACTGTACCTTAAGTGTAATTGTGATAACAAAGATTTCACAAAAGTTGCAGAAATGATTCATAAATGTGGGAAAAGCTTTCGATTACATCGCTGAAACTATCCATCAGCTTTTGTAAGTTGACCAGATGGGTATTTATGCCTGAGGCATTGAATGAAAGTGAGATAATATTTGTCTTTCATGCGATACACAAAAATGGCAGCCAAACTAGAGGACTCTGGTTCTGATCTGGCTACAAAACCTCCTTTCATTGCTTGACTTGACATAATTTGGAACATTTACAGTAGAATCTTGTTTTATGTATATAATAATGGGACTGAACTCCCAATCTCTGGATGGTCGTACCCCAGAGGTACCCCTCATAAGAACATAAGAACATAGAACTAGGAGCAGGAGTAGGCCATTGGGCCCTTCGAGCCTGCTCGGCCATTCAATGAGATCATGGCTGAACTTTTGTGGACTCAGCTCCACTTTCCCGCCCGAACACCATAACCCTTTATTCCCTTATTCTTCAAAAAACTATCCATATTTACCTTGAAAACATTTAATGAAGGAGCCTCAACTGCTTCACTGGGCAGGGAATTCCATAGATTCACAACCTTTTGGGTGAAGAAGTTCCTCCTCAGCTCAGTCCTAAAGAAATTCCTCCTAAGCTCCATCCTAAAATTTATGCACTTGAAGTCTCCATGCACTGGCTGTGTGAGAAGTGCCTGAGGTTTGGACCGCCGATGGGCAATTCCCCTGTATCTGGCACCCTGAGTTGGAGTCAGAAATTTCAGATGGTTCCAACTCCCTTAACCCAGGAAAGGTTCAAAGGATTAAAATCAGTTGTAACGCCTGGATAACTACACTATTCTCCACTGGATCCCTAACCGACTCCCACGACCAAAGCGCCAACCTCAACCCCTGACTACTCATACCTGACCCCCCTCGGGTCCCGCAACTACTACCCTGACCACCCCTCCCCGACCCGCCAACCACCCCGACTACCCCCTCCAACACCCCAACCATACCCCCCTGACCACACAAATACTCACCCCCAACCAACTGTCCCCGAATCCCCCAGATACTACCCAACTACCCTCCATCCTCCACCAAATCCCCAACCGCCTCTGACACAGATTGCCCCTTAAGTCCCAACTACCTCCTGACACCTCGCAATCACCCACTGAAATCCCAATTACACCCACCCCCTACAACTAGTGCTGTAAAAAAGGGGGAGGGGGGGTGGGGGAAGGCTTCCCTGAAGATTCTCTGTGCTACTCCCTGTGAGGATTGCTGCCTGGGTTTAGGAGGATCCTCCATCGAAAGACGCCCCTGTAAGATCCTAGGAAGGGAAGTCAGTAGCATTTTGCATGATCTGGGTCGGGAATATGGATTGCATAGACTGGAAATGGAATATAAGTGAAAATAGACTGCATTGCCTGAAACTGTCCAGATTGAATCCCACCTCCCCCAACACTAGTACACAAACTTTGGGCAATACCTCACATTCTGAAATTGATGATTTTCAAAGCTCGGGACAAGAGTGCTTGTAGGTTGAGTTTCCCCATTCTTCACTGTCATTCTCATATGATTGACGGTGGACATCCAGCAATGCCACAAGCTCGAACAAAAACCAAAATATCAGATTGGAAGGAAATTTGATTTGTTATCCATTCTACAACAAAGTTGAATGCATACTCATCTATCTGGCAAGGAAACATGTTGACTCATTATTTGCAAGCTTTGTTGTAACCTTTACATTGTCTAGCACTGTATTTATTGCAAAGTAATTCTGTGGCGTTTGTAGTTTCTTTCATTCTTGTGCAACATGTATTATGCAACATGGGAGTGAAAACAGCGCGAGAGGAGAGACAGCCAGGGGAGTGAAAACAGCGCGAGAGGAGAGACAGCCGGGGGAATGAAAACAGCGCGAGAGGAGAGAAAGCCGGGGGAGTGAAAACAGCGCGAGAGGAGAGAAAGCCGGGGGAGTGAAAACAGCGCGAGAGGAGAGACAGTCGGGACATTGAAAAGCAGGAGAGGAGCCGGTGATTTAAAAGCCTGGGACAGGAGCCAGTGATTTAAAAGTGATCGAGGAGCCAGAGAGTTAAAAGCGCAGGAGAGAAGCCGGAGATTTTAAAGCGGGCGAGGAGCCGGAGATTTAAAAGCGGAAGAGGAGCTGGAGATTTAAAAGCATGAAGGAGCCGGAGATTTAAAAGCGGGAGAGGAGCCGGAGATTTAAAAGCATGAAGGAGCCGGAGATTTAAAAGCATGAAGGAGCCGGAGATTTAAAAGCGCAGGAGAGGAGCCGGAGATTTTAAAGCGGGCGAGGAGCCGGAGATTTAAAAGCATGAAGGAGCCGGAGATTTAAAAAGCGGGAGAGGAGCTGGAGATTTGAAAGCGGGAGAGGAGCTGGAGATTTAAAAGCATGAAGGAGCCGGAGATTTAAAAGCATGAAGGAGCCGGAGATTTAAAAGCGCAGGAGAGGAGCCGGAGATTTTAAAGCGGGCGAGGAGCCGGAGATTTTAAAAGCATGAAGGAGCCGGAGATTTAAAAAGCGGGAGAGGAGCTGGAGATTTGAAAGCGGGAGAGGAGCTGGAGATTTAAAAGCGGGAGAGGAGCTGGAGATTTAAAAGCATGAAGGAGCCGGAGATTTAAAAGCGCAGGAGAGGAGCCGGAGATTTTAAAGCGGGCGAGGAGCCGGAGATTTAAAAGCATGAAGGAGCTGGAGATTTAAAAGCGGGAGAGGAACTGGACATTTAAAAGCGGGAGAGGAGCTGGAGATTTGAAAGTGGGCAAGGAGCCGGAGATTTAAAAGCGCGGGAGAGGAGCTGGAGATTTAAAAGTGGGCAAGGAGCCAGAGATTTAAAAGCGCGGGAGAGGAGCCGGAGATTTTAAAGCGGGCGTGGAGCCGGAGATTTAAAAGTATGAAGGAGCCGGAGATTTAAAAAGCGGGAGAGGAGCTGGAGATTTGAAAGTGGGAGAGGAGCTGGAGATTTAAAAGCATGAAGGAGCCGGAGATTTAAAAGCATGAAGGAGCCGGAGATTTAAAAGCGCAGGAGAGGAGCCGGAGATTTTAAAGCGGGCGAGGAGCCGGAGATTTAAAAGTATGAAGGAGCCGGAGATTTAAAAGCGCGGGAGAGGAGCCACCTCCTCTAACCTAAGGAGTTGAGTGAATATCAGGTAAGCTCTTTCTTTCTTTCTTTTTCTTGTTTTATTCGAAAGTTATCTAGAGGGGATGGCTGGGAACGTAGTGCGATGTTCCTCCTGCAGAATGTTTGAGGTGAGGGACACTGTCAGTGTCCCTGCTGATTGCACCTGTGGGAAGTGCACTCATCTCCAGCTCCTCAAAAACCGAGTTAGGGAACTGGAGATGGAGCTGGATGACATTCGGATCATTCGGGAGGCAGAGGTGGTCATAGATAGAAACTTCAGGGATGTAGTTACTCCGAAGAATGAAGATAGATGGGTGACGATGAGAGGGGCTAGGAGGAAGCAGTCAGTACAGGGATCCCCTGTGGTCATTCCCCTTAGCAACAAGTATACCGCTTTGGATACTGGTGGGGGGGACGGGGGGGGGGGGGGGGGACGACTTACCAGGGGTAAGCCATGGGGTACAGGTCTCTGGCACAGAGTCTGCCCCTGTTTCTAAGAAGGCGGGAGAGGAGTAGAGCATTAGACATTGGGGACTCCATAGTTAGGGGACAGATAGGAGATTCTGTGGGAACGAGAGATACTCACAGTTGGTGTGTTGCTTCCCAGGTGCCAGGGTCTGTGATGTCTCGGATCATGTTTTCGGGATTCTTAAGGGGGAGCAGCCCCAAGTCGTGGTCCAGATAAGCACCAACGACATAGGTAGGAAAAGGGATGGGGATGTTGATGTACTATCAATTACGACGAGACGACGAGACGAGGGTAGAGTGTAATCGAGGCTTTATTACGCAGAGATGTTTTGCCTCCCGCAGCTGCTGCCGAAATGGCTACAGCTCGGAGAGCCCACACATTTATACTCCGCCTACTGGGCGGAGCCAGCAGGCAGGGATCTACCCCCGTACTTGTAGTACAGGGGCCTTACCGTAATACTCGTCGTATGTGGTATATACAATACAACAGTGATGACTACCACATTCACGCCCTGTTAAAAAGTGTCCAGCGGGGGTGGTGTTTAACATTTTAAGGAAAAGTTTACAAATTCAGACGATCGGGCGCCTTGATCCGTCGTTGTGAGCGCCGCAGTTCTGGTGGCGATTTTGGCGTTGGGTCGGTCGTCGGTGATTCCGGGAGCGCGTCGACCTCATCTTCATCCCCGGGTGGGACCAAGGGGAGGACAAATCGTCCTAGAGCGGAGGCTGTGGTGGGGTGCGCTGGGGGCAGGGAGGGTGGTGCCGGGGCATAGCGTGGGGCATGTGGGGACCCAGCTGGTGCCAGGTCCCTGAGGGAGACTGTGTTTTGGCAGCCGTCGGGGTATGCTATGTAGGAGTACTGCGGGTTCGTGTGAAGGAGCTGTACCCTCTCAACCAACGGGTCAGCCTTGTGTAGCCACACGTGCTTGCGGAGGAGGACGGTCCTGGAGCTGCCTTGGGAGCGAAACCCCGGAGGTGGACTTCCTGGGGAAGGCAAAGAGACGTTCATGGGGAGTTTTGTTCGTCGCAGTGCAAAGGAGCGACCGAATGGAGTGAAGGGCGTCGGGGGGCTCGTTGAGCTTACCGGGTCGATACAAAATCTCGTAATTGTAGGTGGAGAGCTCGATCCTCCACCTCAAGATCTTATTATTTTTGATGTTACCCCGCTGTGTGTTGAACATGAAGGCAACTGACCGTTGGTCAGTGAGGAGAGTGAATCTCCTGCCAGCCAGGTAATGCCTCCAATGCCGCACAGCTTCAACGATAGCTTGGGCCTCCTTTTCGACGGAGGAGTGCTGAATTTCGGAGGCATGGAGGGTGCGGGAAAAGAATGCCACGGGCCTGTCTGCCTGGTTGAATATGGCGGCGAGAGCGACATCTGATGCATCGCTCTCGACTTGGAAGAGGAGCATCTCGTCGACCGCGTGCATCACGGCCTTGGTGATGTCGGCCTTGATACGGTTGAAGGCCTGGTGAGCCTCGGCCGTTAGGGGGAAAACAGTGGAGTGAATAAGTGGGCGGGCCTTGTCCGCATAGTTAGGGACCCACTTGGCGTAGTACGAGAATAAGCCCAGGCATCGGTTGAGGGCCTTGGGGAAGGGGGAGTTCCATGAGGGGGCGCATGCGATCGGGGTCGGGCCCTAGCACTCCGTTCTGGACCACATAGCCAAGGATGGCTAATCGGTTTGTGCTGGCGTGACTTCTCCTTGTTGTAGTTTAGGTTGAGGAGTTTAGCAGTGTGGAGGAATTTGGAAAGGTTAGCGTCATGGTCCTGCTGGTTGTGGTCGCAGATGGTGACGTTATCCAGGTACGGGAAGGTGGCCCGCAGTCCGTACCGGTTAACCATTCGGTCCATCTCCCATTGGAAGACCGAGACCCCGTTAGTGACGCCAAAGGGAACCCTAAGGAAGTGGTAAAGGCGGATGTCCGCTTCAAACGCGGTGTACGGGTGGTCTGCCTTGCGAATGGGGAGCTGGTGGTAGGCAGATTTAAGGTCCACTGTTGAGAAGACCCGGTACTGTGCAATCTGTTTGACCATATCAGATATGCATGGGAGGGGGTACGCGTCGAGCTGCGTGTTCCGATTGATGGTCTGACTGTAGTCAACGACCATCCTGTTTTTCTCCCCAGTTGTCACAACAACCACTTGGGGTCTCTAGGGGCTGCGGCTGGCCTCAATAATACCTTCCCGTAGCAGCCGCTGGTCCTCAGACCTGATGAAGGTCCTGTCCTGGGCACTGTACCGTCTGCTCCTGGTGGCGATGGGTTTGAAATCCGGGGTGAGGTTTGCAAACAGAGAAGGCGGGCCGACCTTAAGGGTCAAGAGACCGCAGACAGCAAGGGGTGGTAGAGGCCCGCCAAATTTCAGGGTTACGCTCTGGAGGTTGCACTAGAAGTCCAGGCCCAGTCGCAAGGCAGCGCAGAAGTCCGAAGCGGCTGATCTCTACGCCCTGAATGGTGAGGGTGGCAGTGCAGTACCCCCGGATCACCACGGAGTGGGATCCAGAGGCCAGGGAGAATTTCTGGTGAATGGGGTGTACCGTGATGGAGCAGCGCCTTACCGTATCGGAGTGGATGAAGCTCTCAGTGCTCCCGGAGTCCAGAAGGCAGGATATCTTGTGCCCGTCGACCTTCACTGTTGTCGACGCGGTCGCGAGGTTGTGCGATCGGGACTGGTTGATCGCGATGGAGGCGAGACGCGGCTGGTCGGCAGCAGTTGCAGGCTGTGAGCGGCCCGATGAGGTGGCTGACGAGCAGGGGTCCTGAGGCGGGGAAGATGACGGCGCCCACGGGTCGCACGTGGGGGGGTGCAGGGACAATAACAGCGATTGAGCAGGCCTGGCACACAGCAGCGAAATGTCCTTTCTTCCCGCAGGCCTTGCAGAGCACGCTCCGTGCCGGGCAGCACTGCCGGGGGTGTTTTGTCTGTCCGCAGAAGTAGCACTTGGGTCCCCCGGGGTTGGTTGGCTGCCGCGCGTCGCAGGCCTGGGGTTGGCTGGGGGCGGTCGCTGATGGGGTCCACGATGGGGTGTTCGCTGGCGGGGTCCATGGTGCCCAGGAGGGGTGGGCCGTGCGATCGGGGGCATATGCCTGTACATTGCGTGAGTCGACTGTGAGCGAGATCGCTAGTTTCTTGGTCCCCGCGAGGTCGAGGGTAGCCCCTTCTAAGAGGCGCTGGCAGATGCGTCCTGGAAGAGGGGAAAAATATCGGACCTCAGCCGCGTCTAAAGGATCTGGAGCTTCTGTGCCTCTGAGGGTGGTTCTGTCGCAGATCCGATGTATGCTTCAAAGCAAGCTAGCCAATGTGCGAAGACCGACTTGGCGTTGTCTGCTTGAGGGTGCAGCTGCAGGCGAAATGGCTTGATGCGGAAATCCATCGTTGTAAAACCTCTGCGTAATAAATTGCTGCACGATCAATTACGACGAGACGAGAGTAGAGTGTAATCGAGGTTTTATTACGCAGAGATGTGTAGCCTCCCGCACCTGCTGCCGAAATGGCTGCAGCTCGGGGAGCCCACACATTTATACTCCGCCTACTGGGCGGAGCCAGCAGGCAGGGATCTACCCCCGTACCTGTAGTACAGGGGCCTTACCGCAATACTCCTCATATGCGGTATATACAATACAACAGTGGTGACTACCACAGGTGTAAGGCAGATATTCAGGGAGCTAGGGCGGAATCTTAGAGCTAGAACAAAGAGTTATTATCTCTGGGTTGTTACCCGTGACACGTGCTAGCGAGACGAGGAATAGGGAGAGAGAACAGTTGAACACGTGGCTACAGGAATGGTGCAGGAGGGAGGGATTCAGATACCTGGATAATTGGGGATCATTCTGGAGTAGGTGCGACCTCTACAAACGGGATGGTCTACACCTGAACCAGAAGGGTACCAATATCCTGGGGGGGAAATTTGCTAATGCACTTCGGGAGGGTTTAAACTAATTCAGCAGGGGGATGGGAACCTGAATTGTAGCTCCAGTGTACAGGAGGTTGAGGGTAGTGAGGTCATGAGTAAGGTTTCAAGGTCGCCGGCAGGCAGGAAGGTGGTTTGAAGTGTGTCTACTTCAACGCCAGGAGCATACGGAATAAGGTGGGTGAACTTGCAGCTTGGGTTGGTAGCTGGGACTTTGATGTTGTGGCCATTTCGGAGACATGGATAGAGCAGGGACAGGAATGGTTGTTGCAGGCTCCAGGGTGTAGATGTTTCAGTAAGCTCAGGGAAGGTGGTAAAAGGGGGGGAGGTGTGGCATTGTTAGTCAAGGACAGTATTACGGTGGCAGAAAGGACGTTTGATGAGGACTTGTCTACTGAGGTAGTATGGGCTGAGGTTAGAAACAGGAAAGGAGAGGTCACCCTGTTGGGGGTTTTCTATAGGCCTCCGGAAAGTTTCAGAGATGTAGAGGAAAGGATTGCAAAGATGATTCTGTATAGCAGCCAAAGTAATGGTAGGTGTTATTGGGGACTTTAACTTTCCAAATATTGACTGGAAATGCTATAGTTCGAGTACTTTAGATGTGTCAGTTTTTGTCCAATGTGTGCAGGAGGGTTTCCTGACACAGTATGTAGCTAGGCCAACAAGAGGCGAGGCCACATTGGATTTGGTACTGGGTAATGAACCAGGCCAGGTGTTAGATTTGGAGGTAGGTGAGCACTTTGGTGATAGTGACCACAATTCGGTTACGTTTACTTTAGCGATGGAATATACTCCAGGGCAACAGTTCTAGCTGGGGGAAAGGCAATTATGATGCAATTAGGCAAGACTTAGGATGCATAGGATGGGTAAGGAAACTGCAGGGGATGGGATTAATTGAAATGTCGAGCTTGTTCAAGGAACAGCTACTCCCTGTACCTGTCAGGCAGGGAGGAAGTGGTCGAGCGAGGGAACCGTGGTTTACTGAAGTAGTTGAATCACTTGTCAAGAGGAAGAAGGAGGCTTATGTAAAGATGAGACGTGAAGGTTCAGTTAGGGCATTTGAGAGTTACAAGTTAGCCAGGAAGGACCTAAAGAGAGAGCTAAGAAGAGCCAGGAGGGGACATGAGAGGTCCTTGGCAGGTAGGATCAAGTAAAACCCTAAAGATTTCTATAGGTATGTCAGGAATAAAAGAGTGACTAGGGTAAGAGTAGGGCCAGTCAAGGACAGTAGTGGGAAGTTGTGCGTGAAGTCCGAGGAGATAGGAGAGGCGCTAAATGAATATTTTTTGTCAGTATTCACACAGAAAAAAGATAATGTTGTTGAGGAGAATACTGAGATACAGGCTACGAGACTAGATGGGATACAGGTTCATAAGGAGGAGGTGTTAGCAATTCTGGAAAGTGTGAAAATAGAGAAGTCCCCTGGGCCGGATGGGATTTATCCTAGGATTCTCTGGGAAGCTAGGGAGGAGATTGCAGAGCCTTTAGCTTTGATCTTTATGTCGTCATTGTCTACAGGAATAGTGCCAGAAGACTGGAGGATAGCAAATGTTGTCCTCTTGTTCAAGAAGGGGAGTAGAGACAACCCCGGTAACTATAGACAAGTGAGCCTTACTTCTGTTGTGGGCAAAGTCTTGGAAATAATTACATTTGATTTGGGATAGTCAACACGGTTTTGTAAAGGGTAGGTCGTGCCTCACAAACCTTATTGAGTTCTTTGAGAACGTGACCAAACAGGTAGATGAGGGAAAAGCAGTTGATGTGGTGTATATGGATTTCAGTGAAGCGTTTGATAAGGTTCCCCACAGTAGGCTATTGCAGAAAATACGGAGGCATGGAATTGAGGGTGATTTAGCGGTTTGGATCAGAAATTGGCAAGCTGTAAGAAGACAGAGGGTGGTGGTTGATGGGAAATGTTCAGCCTGAAGTTGTTACTAGTGGTGTACCACAAGGATTTGTTTTGGGGCCACTGCTGTTTGTTATTTTTATAAATGACCTGGAGGAGGGCGTAGACGGATGGGTGAGTAAATTTGCGGATGGCACTAAAGTCGGTGGAGTTGTGGACAGTGCGGAAGGATGTTGCAGGTTACAGAGGGATATAGATAAGCTGCAGAGCTGGGCTGAGGAGTGGCAAATGGAGTTTAATGCAGAAAAGTGTGAGGTGATTCATTTTGGAATGAGTAACAGGAATACAGACTACTGGGCTAATGGTAAGATTCTTGGCAGTGTGGATGAGCAGAGAGGTCTCGGTGTCCATGCACATAGATCCCTGAAAGTTGCCACTCAGGTTGAGAAGGTTGTTAAGAAGGCGTACGGTGTGTTAGCTTTAATTGGTAGAGGGATTGAGTTTTGGAGCCATGAGGTCATGTTGCAGCTGTACAAAACTCTGGTGCGGCTGCATTTGGAGTATTGCATGCAGTTCTGGTCGCCCCAGTATAGGAAGGATGTGGATGTATTGGAAAGGGTGCAGAGGAGATTTACCAGGATGTTGCCTGGTATGTAGGGAAGATCTTATGAGGAAAGGCTGAGGGACTTGAGGCCGTTTTCGTTAGAGAGAAGAAGGTTAAGAGGTGACTCAATAGAGGCATACAAGATGATCAGAGGATTAGATAGGTGGACAGTGAGAGCCTTTTTCCTCGGATGGTGATGTCTAGCACGAGGGGACATAGCTTTAAATTGACGGGAGTTAGATATAAGACAGATGTCAGAGGTAGGTTCTTTACTCAGAGAGTAGTAAGGGTGTGGAATGCCCTGCCTGCAACAGTAGTGGACTCGCCAACATTAAGGGCATTTAAATGGTCATTGGATAAACATATGGATGATAATGGAATAGTGTAGATGGGCTTTAGAGTGGTTTCACAGGTCGGCGCAACATCGATGGCCGAAGGGCCTGTACTGCGCTGTAATGTTCTATTGTCTATTGCTGACATCTTTTCAGGAGTGTCGTCGCCAGTATACACAGTCCTATCTTTGGTTTATGATCTCTGTAGAGATTGTTAACATTTAGACGGAAGTTTGAATAACCAGTTATACTGTGTGTAAAAAAAGTACATAGAGCAAGCACTACTGATTTAACACAATATTTTGTCAAAACACAGTATAAATCCAGTTCCCCTTTTACTTCCTAATTCCACCAAGCGTCGACTTATACATTGAAATCTTGAGCGTTCATTTACTTCTCTTATGGGGATCAAACCAAGTATCCCACAGCTCTCCAAAATTCATTTGATTTCTACTCGGTGTTCCAGTTATTTTCCGGGGGATGAGATTTTATGGAGATGCCCACGACACAAGAGGCACACTACACAAAACCAAAGCTGCAGCTATCTTTGCCAGTGGTAATCCTGGGTTTATAGGAAAACCTGCAACTCGATCCCAGAAATGGCTTCCCCTTACGCCTTCTCCACGACAATGGAAACTTCTTGGACATCTCTCCAAGTAGAGCTGTTTCTTAGCTACCTTTTAACCACAACAACTTTTCAATTGAGAAGCAAAGGGAAGGGTTTCAACACAACTGTTTACAATCTTGATACCAGTAACATCTTTCAGGACATGTAAAATATTTTGATTGCGGTGTGGATCCCACCCCCACAACTCAAAGATGTGCGAGGTAGGTGAATTGGCCATGCTAAATTGCCCCTTCATTGAAAAAAATGAATTGGGTACTTTAAATTTTTTATAAAACACTGCCAGGGATGCAATGATTCATTTACCCTAAATTTCAAGATACAGCCCCAAACTATAATCCTCTAGCAAATCAAAAGACACAGCACGAAAACATAATCATATAAACTTCACCATTGTAAGTGTACACAGTGATCCCAATGCGGAGTTAAAAGAGACGCATGGAAGTCACATCCCCAAAATTGGATATTTGACCCGATGTTTAAAGCAGTTAAAGGGAAATCCCCTTGTGTCTGAATTTTAGAGCTAGGCTCCCTTCTTGGACTTCCTTTACTTCTTCAGTTCGTCCTGTTTTTCTTTATTGCAGCCTTAATTTAGGTTAGTTTAAAACTGAGAGAACCTGAGGACAGTGCATTCACATGGAAGATAATTTTTTTAATGAAAAACATTTATTCAATTAGATTAAAAATTGAAGAATAGAGAAACTTTTCATAAAAATACCTTTTATCTCTTTGGCATGGTTTGACTAAAAAGAAACTGCTAAAAACTTCAGGGAACGATGTATTCCTTTGAGCTCGATGTCTCATTAAGTGAACACTTCACAATGGTGACACTGAGGGGAAAAACAATGTTGCATAATAAAATCATTCAGATATTAGTAATAACTTTATGTAAATGTTAATCTCTTTCAATTTATTATAGATTGGAATGAAAAATAAATTTATTTCTACCTGTCCTCCTTCATTTCTCTGCTTTTCATTCACTTCCTCTTTTTAACTTGTATCACATTTTTAACTAATATTTGCTTTATTCACTATTCCACTTTCTAAAAATTGCTGTTTTGATGATAGTGGTTTAAATTATATTCCTCTGTTTGCTTTTTCAAGAGTCATTGACATATATAGTTTAGGGGGGGCAATGACTTTAGCCCAGATTTCATTTTGTGTGTTCACCTTCTAATTTAACCAACAGTAGTTCATAGACACGTCTCGTTTCATCTGTATTTTCTTTTATAATCTGCAGTTTCTAGGCCTTGCTACCTACATTTGAAGATGGAGCTCACATTGGAAAAATTGGTATTTGATTGGTTGTGTGCACTAGTTTCCATGGCACACCTCTAAACTAGGTTGAGATTTGGTGCGTTTCAGTTTCAATGGGCAAGTTGTTGAATCAAGTGCTTGGCAGTCTGATTGAGCCTGGACAAGATAACAATGAGAGTTAACTCTTGTAAAATCATAGCAGGGTGCCTGTAAAATGGGAGCAATGCTAGAACTGAGAAGGTTCAAGGGTTACCTCCGAGAGGTTTTCCAGATCACGAAGTGTTATGATAAATGCTGATAGATAATTTTCATTGATTGAGGAGATGCTAATGAGTAGGTATTTAAGGTAATCACAAAAAGAAATAAAGGGACTTTGAAAGATTCTTTACACAGTGGATGGTTAAGATGTATAATTAGGGCCAATATTTTATTTTCCAAGAGAAGTAAATGTTTACTTGTCAAATTAGCTTAACAGTGGTATTGGATTAAATATGGAGGACATCCACCAGTACAAATTTGATCGTCTGATGGCCTATTTTTACGGTTCTGTTACACTGATATTTTCTGTATTGAGATATTTAAATTTAACTACAGTTGGATTAGCCTTCATGGTAGATTATTTATGCTGGATCAAAAAGGTAGTACTTTGTTAAAGTATTCCTGTCTGAATGGAAGCTGAAGAATTATGAGTTTTGGCTTTTGGTGGTATATAATTCAACTAAAATGAGTTGAATTATTACAAGAGTTTAAATGAGGTTAAATAATTAATTAATCTCCAATTGAACCTGTTGTGCAGGTCAATGCAGAAAGCATTTTGTCACTGTGTTCACTGCAGAATCATTTCACATATTACTTCAATTTTGCGTCACAGAGCACTTAACCTTCCCAAGACCTAGATACAAGTGGCATTGGAAGGGTAGTTTGCCACTTTTCCAGTTTCGAATTGTAACAGCTTTGTTTTGAAGTAGGCATCCAGTTGTTTAATAATCAACAACTAGACAGCAAAAGAACAGTAAGGTGCATTCTTGAAAATAGGCTCATATGCCATTAGAACTCTGTGCATAATTTTTCTTTTAACATTAAACATCCTTGTCTTATTTTGGGTTGTTCCTTCCTGGCTTGTTGTCTCATTTTATTAAATATTTAAGACTTTCTATACGTTAAATTTGAGTTGTCAGAGAAATCAGAGATTAGTATTGACCTTGGGCAGTACCCTGCGACCCTGTTGACTGTAAGAGAGTGTAGCCATTAGTGAAGAGAGACACAAACTGCGACCATGCCCTCCAGCTCCAGGTTCACATGAATAAATCACATAGATGAGGTCTAGTGAAGTCTATGGAAAAACACCTCAGAAAAAGGGAAGCAAATTAAGGGCAATGGTGGAAGAAAGGCTTAAATTCCTAACCTAGTAACATTTTTAAACAGTGGTACACCATGCAACAGAGTGGAAGAAAACGATAATGTCGGAAAACCAGCTATTCTTGTATTGGTGTCTCATAGATTTTCTGGACTTTTTCTGCAGTGAGATTGTTAGTGGATCAGAAACAAGTCAGCTGCCTGCCCTGGTAGGTGTGATTAATGAGAACCACCTGCGGAAACTTAAAGCACAGCAGGGGAAAAGGTAACCCGGGCCAATTTTCTCCACACTATCCTAGGATCACTCATGCCAGTTATTCTAACCTTCCTACCTCCACACACACACACACACACAGACAATTTCCGAACTCACTGCAAATATATTATCAAATCTTGGGCATTCTGGAAGCTTCCTGTTTCTAAAGCAGGACATAGACCTTATTTTTGGTTCCACTTTTGTTTGTTCTAATCTATTAATGAGCAAAGTAAGTGAAAAGATGATCTCAACTGCACTCCATGAAGTGTGAATTCTTTTCTAATATGTTACTTACTTTAGGCACATCATACTCTTCCTCACCTTTTCTTAATTTACATTTTTTCAATTCTGCTTTTGCACCTTTTAAAATAACATCCTTGTTGTACACTTGCCTCTTGATTCATTTTGTTCCATGGTTCCTAAGTTTTGAGAACTGAAAAGCATGTGACTTTTTAAAGCTCTTTTAATAAAGCACAGCAAAAACCCTTTGAGGCAGATCACAGGATTGCAGTCCCAGGCTTGGTGCAGCCATAAGCCTATTACAAGGTAGGATTTGCATATAATGTTACAATTGAAATTACTGATATCAATTCTAACAGTAAAGACAGCATTAAATAAAGAGTTGTGTTGCTTTAAACATCTCCACAGGAGCCCTTTATTGGAAATCAAATCTAATATTAATTATTATATAATTTTTTTGTGCAGTGAGTTGACGGCAAAACTGGCAGCCGTTTTGTAACAGCAAAAGTCAAGGTATGGTGGTATAATGGTAATGTTCCAGATGAGTAATTCTGAAACCTGCATTAATGATCACCATATCCACTGGGGAATTTAAATTCAATTAATTGATTAAATCTGGAATTAATACTTAGTATCATTAATAATGATTGCTTTACTCTCCTTACCCAGTCTGGACTGTTTCTGACTCCAGATCCAGACCAAAGTGATGAGCTCTTAACTGCCCGCTGAAATGATCCAGCAAGCCATTCAGTTGTATTCTCGAAGCTGGCACCCCAACCAACTTAGCACGGTCAATTAGGGATGGCAAAAAATGCTGCTCTTACCAATGACCTCCACATCACTTGAACGAATGAAAAAAGCACTGCTGAGGTGAACAACCAGCTGATTTACACGGAATTCTTGCTTGTTTGTCAGAATAAGGGTTACTCACCAGGCACCTGGATAGGTTTCCTGTTTATTCAGTAGAACTTGGTATGGGGTTCCTTCAGCAGGATAAGGTTAACTCACTGTATAGCTACCTGGAATGTATTTAGTCAGGCTGGTAAAGATTATTCACTGTGTAACACAAGAATTTCTTTATAGCCAGCTGCTTTTATACTACAATTGTAGGATTGATGTGAGGCAGATTTGCATTCCAGCAATACTGAAGTTGTACTGTAAGCCTGGAGTTTATAACAATAATAATCTTTATTGTCACAAGTAGGCTTACATTAACACTGCAATGAAGTTACTGTGAAAAACCCGCAGTCGCCACATTCCGGCGCCTGTTCGGTTACACGGACGTAGAATTCAGAATGTCCAAATTGCCTAATAACATGTCTTTTGGACTTGTGCGAGAAAACACCCACAGACATGGGGAGAACGTGCAGACTCCGCACAGACAGTGACCCAAGCCGGGAATCGAACCTCGGATCCTGGTGATGTGAAGCAACAGTGCTAACCACAGTGTCGCCCATTATCGGGAGCAAAGTGGAATAAGAGGGTCGATGTGGCATGGTCAGGCTGACTGAATTACACTACAACTTTATGTTCAGCACAATAACGAAAAGGCTTTGGAGTGATGTTGCAATGATAGTATAAATTCAGTTGTAATTCCTTTTTATTCAATAGGGTAGAAGTTTGAATAAGTAAATTCAGACACTTCTCATTTCATTTGTATTTTGTTTTAAAATTTGCAAAATACACTTTACTATATTTCCTTCATCTTCTGTGTCTTGAGTAGGAACCCATGTGAAAAAGGTTGGACCTTGATTGGCAAAATACTAGTTCCTGAGACAGGTTTATAAATATGGTTACACCACATTCACAGGTCCAATTTATTTTATTGTTTCAAGTTTAACGGGTAAGTTATTGTGCCAAGTGCTGGTTGGACCAGGTCAGACTGCCTAAAGTTAGGGAGAAAAGTCAGCCTTTGTTCTTCTGAGTCTGTCCAGTGATCCACTGTTAGATAGGACGTGTATGGATATCAGGAGAATAAGGTTGTGTTCATGCCCTCGCTCGTAGAATATTGTACCTCGTCACAAATGAAGAATTATTAGCTGGATGTTGTCCCAGGTTATGAAGTGAAGTCATAACGGAACTTGCATAAACACCTTCAGAAGAGGAAGCTTGAGGTGATGAGAGAAATAAAGTTACTTTCTTTCAATGTTCTCAAAATGCTGCAAATTGTCTAAATTTTATTTCATTTGATGCAAGATTAGTTGAGATAGCGTTGCTTCCTCCAAGCAATTCATTTGTCATAAGTAGGTTTTGTTTCAGGCATTTATTTCTGTCAACCTACAGCATCAGCGCTGAGTACTCTCTTCCAAAGGGAGCTGATTGCAAAAAGGATGTAACATTAATCTTTATCACATTTATTGTAATTATAGGGAGAAACATAGTTCCATTCACAGTACAGTTTGCATCAAAATTGTAGAATCATGTACAGTAAATCACAATTACATCTTGCACATTGTTTGAGGCTGTCTTAATTACGTATTCACAATTGACTGTAGGCAGTATATAAATCTGGAAAAACGTCACCGCATTACTTATTGAAGTTAATGCATCAATGCTAATTTGGCCCTATGTTTCTCATGGAATCTATTCATACCAAAAAGTTACAAATATGTACCCATTTTTATTAAACAAAGTATCCCCAAACAATTCACAAGGAAATAAATTCAAATGCTCAGCAAAGTGATGGAGAAGAGTTTGGGTCCAAAGATATGCAAGTTAGGTGGATTGGCCATGCCACATTGCCCCCTGGTGTCCACAAATGTCCAGGTTAGGTGGGGTTATGGGGATAGTGTGGGGGAGTCTGCCTAGGTATGTGCTCTTTTGAAGAGTTGGTGCAGACTCGATGGGCAGAATGGCCTCCTTCTGCACTGTAGGGTTTCTTTGAAGGTTACTAAAGGCAAGACAAAGCAATAGATTTTGAAAAAGCTTTTGAAGATGCCTAAAATGAAGTAAGGCAATGGGTTTTTGGAGAGAATTCAAAACGGTATGGCTGAGACACTAAAGGTTATGACACGATGGTAGAGCAGAGGGAGGGGAGGATATACAGACTCGAGAAGATGATGCAAGTGACGATGCAAGACTGGAGGAGGATGCAGTGGCAGAATGACGCCATATAAAGAAGGATATTTAAATCAATGTACTGAGAAATTGGGAGCTACATATCAAGGGTGATGGTAATACTGTTGGATTACACAATTAACCTTCTGTTACATTGCAAAATTCAGACCCAAGTTTGTGCAGGCATATTTGACCCAGCTATTAAATATATCGGTGCCCAGCTTCTAATTCAGACTTGTTTCCCAGAAAAAATATCATTAACGAAATGGAACCTACATGGAACTAATCTTCTGTTCGGTTCTACACTGTTTTTGGCAAAGTAAAGGCAAGGCAATTAAATGGCTTTAAGTCTTGATTTTACTTGACTATTACAATGAAAATTTATTGAAAATCTTACAATATAGATATTAGTTAAGATATTTAAAAATGCTGATTTAGAATGATCATTTTAGGACTAAAAGTAATATTTTCTTTAGTGATGGCATAAAAACTTTTGGTTTTCCTAAAACTCTTGGGACAGATTTTTAGCCAAAGGAGTATGTCTTGATTGATGAATGGTAGGTGTTCATAATTCCTCAATTAGGATAGATTGCTCCAAGATACACTCAAGTGCCTTATAGGTTGCAAGATGGTATCAGAGAAAGCCTGGGGTAGATTAACTTTGTGTTAGGACATAAATGAGGAATAATGCATCTTGTAGGAGGGTACATTTTTAAAAATTTGACAAAAAATGTATTGAAAACAATATTTTTTTCAAAGTGATTGTTATTTAAACTTTGAAACAAAGAAATTTGACATTTTTTCACTGCCTACACATTGAGAAGATGGCTTTGTATAAGCCTGTTTTTATACAGAGTTTCAACTGAGTCTTACAAATAAAAGGAACACATTTGACCTTTTCGATGATGTATAACTGATAACTGAACTGGTTTCTAGGAGTGTAACATTTGTGTGCAAAAGATAAGGTCATTGAATCACATTTAGAAAATAAATGACTATTCTGTTGTCTGGATATTTATACAATTTAGTCAGTGATATTTTTTTCTGGGAAGCAGGTGTTGTGGGCCAGGGTTTAGAGAACCCCAAAGTGTATCATGGAGTTCACCTGACCCACAACATTTACTAGATTGTGGTATGGGGAGCACACGGACCACTCTACATGTGTGGTACAGCAGAAATGGAAAAGTATTTTTTAAAGCAAAACAAATGTTTATTCTATGAACTCAAGTTAACCTTTTTAAAACATAGTGAACACCTTAGCAACCATTAATTCAAATACAACCCCCAAAGAATACAACACTAAGTAATCTGTAAGCTTTCCTTTTAACATCCATAAGACTTAAAACACCTTTTACCAGAAGCGCATCAGGTTAAAGTCATTACTGTTATTAGTTTTAAATCACCAGGATCGATTTACAGTCTTTAGATTACAGAGAGACTCTAATACACCTTCTGGCTGTGACTGCACTATCCAGCTCTGAAAACGAAACTAAAACACACCCTGCAGCAAATGGCCTAAAACGAAAGTAAAAAGCTGATAGACAGCCCAGCTCCACCCACTCTCTGACATCACTGCAGTAATAAACACCCATTTCTTAAAGGTATTCTCACTACAGATACTAATATACACACCCATTGATAAACACCCATTTCTTAAAGGTACTTTCATATGACACCTCCCCCCAAGAAAAAAAAAACCATCAACTTCAAGATGGTTTCATTTTTCACCTTTTCACTATCCTTTAAGAAATGCACACAGTAAATATACATTTTTGTTTCAAAAAACAACACGCGCAAACAGGTATAATAATATCGTCCAAATTTTTTCGTTTTCCTTCCTCCAACTGAAATCCTTCTCGATTGACAGTCTCTTTGAACAAGAAGCTCTCTGCACGATCCATCCATTTCGCTACACCTCGGCATTTCTGTTTAAAGTCCGATACTTTAGTTCAATTTGATCACAGAGTCCCTTGTAATTCTCCAACACGGGCATAGGTTATCACAGCTTTCAGGCAGTCAAATGCCTGTTGAAACTCCGCTATCCATTGAAATTTTCAACGTTTCTTCAGCAAGTCCATAAGTGGAGCAACAATCACACGACAAAACTTTTGCATAAATGTTCGATCAAATTCACTCGTGCCAAGAAATTGCATTACTTCCCTTCGTCTTGAGGGTATTGAAAACTCCCCAATAACTGTTGGTTTCACATCCTGTGTGACCATTCGACCCTGTCTAATTGTATGGCCAAGGAAGTGACTTGGGCTTTTCCAAATTCACTTTTGGCTAGGCTTATCACCAAACCCGCCTCCGGAAGTCATTCGAATAACTCCATCAGATGTATTAAATGTTCTTTCCATGTCTGGCTGAAAATTATAAGATCGTCGATGTATACCACACAATTGGGTAATCCTGAAACAACTTTGTTAGTTAACCGTTGAAATGTGGCTGGGGCGTTTTTCATGCCAAATGGCATAACTTTGAATGGGTATATACCATCTGGAGTCACAAAAGCTGAAATCTCCTTCACCCTTTCGGATAAAGGTACCTGCCAACAACCTTTAAGTAAATCCAATTTGGAAATAAAAGCCGATTGTCCCACTTTCTCAATGCAATCCTCCAAACGTGGGATAGGATGAGTCTGTTCTTGTAACTGCATTAACCTTTCTATAGTCCACACACAACCATTGGGTACGGTCTGGTTTAGGTACCATCACTATGGGTAAGCTCCATTGGCTGCAACCCACTTCAATTATGCCATTTTTAAGCATACTCTCAATCTCTTTGTTAACCTGTGACAATTTTAAAGGGTTAAGTCTGTATGGATGTTGTTTGATTGGAACAGCATTTCCCACATCTACATCATGTATAGCCATTTTAGTACTTCCCAATTTATCTCCACAAACTTGCCCATGTGATATCAATAACTCAATTATTCCTCTGGGAGGTAACTCAACAATTTATCCCAATTTTTAAGAACATCCTCATTTTCCAATTTAATTTGAGGTATGTCAAATTCACAGTCATCTGGATTTGGTTCTTCACTTTGAGTTAGAATCATTAAAACCTCCTCCTTTTTCTCTCCTTCCCTTTCAAAGTACCTTTTAAGCATATTCACATGACACACTCGGTGAGATTTCCTTCTATTATGCGTTTTTACCACATAATTCACCTCGCTTACTTTCCTTTCAATCTGATAAGGTCCACAAAACCTAGCTTTTAAAGGTTCACCTACCACTGGTAACAGTACTAAAACTTTATCTCCACAGGCAAAACTACAAACTTTGGATTTCTTGTCCGCTACCCGTTTCATCACATTTTGTGCAACTTTTAAATGTTGTCTAGCCAATTCACCTGCTCTATTTAATCGTTCCCTAAAATTTGACACGTAATCCAATAATGTAATTTCCGATTTCTCACTCACCAATTTTTCCTTCATGAATTTAAGTGGTCCTCTTATCTCATGACCAAAAATTAGTTCAAAAGGACTAAATTTGGTTGAATCATAAGGTGCATCCCGAATTGCAAACAGTACGAATGGAATTCCTTTATCCCAATCCTCTGTATAATCGTGACAATAAGCCCTCAACATTGTCTTTAATGTCTGATGCCACCTTTCTAACGCTCCCTGCGATTCTGGATGGTATGCAGTTGATTTAAATTGTTTCATTCCTAAGCTATCCATAACTTCTTTGAATAACCTCGAGGTAAAATTCGATCCTTGATCCGATTATATTTCTGTGGGTAGTCCATATCTAGGAAAGTATTTAAGTAACTCCTCCACAATCTTTTTGCTGTAATATTACGTACTGGAGTGGCCTCTGGAAATCTAGTAGACACATCCATTATCGTCAAAAGACATTGATTCCCACTATTCGTTTTAGGAAACGGTCCTAGGCAATCAATTAGGACCCTTGTAAAAGGTTTGTCAAATGCTGGAATGGGTATTAAGGGCGCTGGTTTTCTCACTGGTTGAGGTCTCCCTATCACTTGACATCTGTGACATGATTGACAAAATTTAACTACATCTTTATGTAGTCCAGGCCAATAAAAATGTTTTTGGATTTTAGCTTGAGTTTCCTTATTCCCAAATGACCTCCCACTGGTACCTCATGTGCAACTCGCAACACCTTTCTATACCCAACCGGCAATACTATTTGATGAACTTCTGCCCACTTTTCATCCGCCTGCATAAGTAAAGGTCTCCATTTTCTCATCAAGACATCACTTTTACGGTAATAACACTCTGGTATACACTCAGATTCCTCTTCTGTGTATGCTTTCTGATACATCCATTGTATTTCTACATCTTTCTGTTGTAACTCCGCCAATTTTCCTGAACTAAAAATATTCGCCTCGCCCTCCACCTGTTCTTGTTCTTTTCCAATCATCTGATCAAAAATAGTTTCTGACAATTGCACTTCAACGTCATCTTCACTCTTTGATTTCTCCTCTTGTTTTAACCTGTGACTTTGCGACCTTGGCAGTACACAATCCGGAAAACCCCCAGGCTACTCGTCCTTCAACACTTCAGTTGTCTGATTTTCCACTGGCTTATCAACCACAGTAGGCAGCACTCCCATCTGCGATCCAGCTATATCATGACCCAAGATAAACTGTATTCCTGGACAAGATCATTTTTCTATTACTCCTACTACCACTTCACCACTCTTCACTGGACTTTCCAACCTTACCTTATATAATTGAACACTACTCCTCTCACCCTGAATTCCACATATTACCACCTTTTCTGGCGACATTCTTCCCAAACTACATAACTCCTCATCTCTTACCATTAAAGATTGACTAGCTCCCGTATCTCTTAAAATTGTGACTTCTTTACCTGCTCCTCCTGATACACATGAGTAAACTTTACCCACGCAAGTAAATTCTTTAAAGAGGTCTGGCACCTACTTATCAATCACCTCTTGATCAGGCTGTACAATCTTTTGCACCTCCTTCGCTTCACTTGGGCTTTCCTTTACCACTTTCCCAAACTCCACTGTCTTATCCCGTTTTACCACATCAGCCTTCCCAGTGCTTTTCTTCAACCACCAACACTGTGACTTTACATGGCCTAGTTTATTACAGTGGAAACATTTGAAATTTTTCATTTCTTTTCCACCCTCCTGGATTTCTTTTTTAATCTGAGGTACACTCTCCTTATTATCTCCCATCAGATAACCTTTACCTTTACCACTTGAGTATTTCTCAGGCCCCCAGTTTCTATCCCTCACAGGCTGAAACTGATGTCGGAAACCAAGCTTTGATTTATGAACTAATTCATTATCATCTGCCATTTCTGCTGCTAATCTCGCAGCTTTAACCCTCTGCTCTTTCACATGAGTTCTCACTACATCAGGAATTGAATTTTTAAACTCCTCCAAAAGTATAAAGAGCTTCATACGTTTAGTCTACTTTCAAAGCCCTTATCCACCTATCAAAATTATTCTGTTTGATCCTTTCAAACTCCATGTATGTTTGACCAGGTTCTTTCCTTAAATTTCTAAACCTTTGTCTGTAGGCTTCTGGCAGCACGGCAGCACGGTAGCATTGTGGATAGCACAATGTTTCACAGCTCCAGGGTCCCAGGTTCGATTCCGGCTTGGGTCACTGTCTGTGCGGAGTCTGCACATCCTCCCTGTGTGTGCTTGGGTTTCCACCGAGTGCTCCGGTTTCCTCCCACAGTCCAAAGATGTGCAGGTTAGGTGGATTGGCCATGATAAATTGCCCTTAGTGTCCAAATTTGCCCTTAGTGTTGGGTGGGGTTACTGGGCTATGGGGATAGGGTGGAGGTGTTGACCTTGGGTAGGGTGCGCTTTCCAAGAGCCGGTGCAGACTCGATGGGCTGAATGGCCTCCTTCTGCACTGTAAATTCTATGATAATCTATGACTAGTTCATATGCACCTAAGATGGATTTTTTCACCACCTCATACATCCCAGATACCTACTCCAGTAGGGATGCAAACACTTCACTCGCTCTACCTACCAGCTTTGTTTAAATCAGTAATACCCACATGTCCTGTGGCCATTTCATTTGTTTAGCTACCTTCTCAAATGAACATAGAACGGTACAGCACAGAACTGGCCATTCGGCCCTCGATGTTGTGCCGAGCATTGTCCGAAACCAAGATCAAGCTATCCCACTCCCTGTCATTCTGGTGTGCTCCATGTGCCTATCCAATAACCGCTTCAAAGTTCCTAAAGTGTCCGACTCCACTATCACAGCAGGCAGTCCATTCCACACACTAACCACTCTCTGAGTAAAGAACCTACCTTGGACATCCCTCCTATATCTCCCACCCCGAACCCTATAGTTATGCCCCTTTGTAACAGCTACATCCACCCGAGGAAATAGTCTCTGAAAGTCCACTCTATCTATCCCCCTCATCATCTTATAAACCTCTATTAAGTCGCCTCTCATCCTCTTTCACTCCAATGAGAAAAGCCCTAGCCCCCTCAACCTTTCCTCATAAGACCTACCCTCCAATCCAGGCAGCATCCTGGTAAATCTCCTTTGCACCCTTTCCAATGCTTCCACATCCTTCCTATAATGAGGTGACCAGAACTGCACACAATACTCCAAATGTGGTCTCACTAGGGTCCTGTACAGTTGTAGCATAACCCCACGATTCTTAAACTCAAGCCCCCTGTTAATAAACGCTAACACACTATTGGCCTTCTTCACGGCTCTATCCACTTGAGTGGCAATCTTCAGAGATCTGTGGATATGAACCCCATGATCTCTCTGTTCCTCCACATTCCTCAGAACCCTGCCGTTGACCCTGTAATCCGCATTCAAAATTGTCCTACCAAAATGAATCACCTCACACTTATCAGGGTTAAACTCCATCTGCCATTTTTCATCCCAGATCTGCATCCTATCAATGTCTCTTTACAGCCTACTACAGCCCTCCACCTCATCCACTACTCCACCAATCTTGGTGTCATCAGCAAATTTACTGACCCACCCTTCAGCCCCCTCCTCCAAGTCATTGGACCCAGCACTGATCCCTGTGGTACACCGCTGGTAACTGGTCTCCAGTCTGAAAATTTTCCATCCACCACCACCCTCTGTCTTCTATATGATAGCCAGTTACTTATCCAATTGGCCAAATTTCCCTCTATCCCACACCTCCTTACTTTCTTCATGAGCCGACCATGGGGGACCTTATCAAACGCCTTACTGAAATCCATGTATACGACATCAACCGCTCTACCTTCATCTACACACTTAGTTACCTCCTCAAAGAATTCAATCAAATTGGTGAGGCAAGACTTACCCTTCATAAATCTATGTTGACTATCCCGGATTAGGCTGCACAATTCCAAATGGTCATTAATCCTATCCCTCAGGACCCTTTCCATTAACTTACCGACCCCGAAGTAAGACTAACATGCCTATAATTACCAGGGTCATTCCTATTCCCTTTCTTGAACAGAGGAACAACATTTGCCACTCTCCAGTCCTCTGGCACTATCCTCGTGGACAGTAAGGACCCAAAGATCAAAGCCAAAGGCTCTGCAACCTCATCCCTTGCCTCCCAAAGAATCCTAGAATATATCCCATCTGGCCCAGGGGACTTGTTGACCCTCCGGTTTTTCAAAATTGCTAATACATCTTCCCTCAGAACATCTACCTCCTCCAGGATACCCACCTGTATCACACTCTCATCCTCAAAAACATAGCTCCTCTCCTCGGTGAACACTGAAGAAAAGTATTCATTCAACGCCTCTCCTATATCTTCTGACTCCATGCACAAGTTCCCACTACTGTCCTTGACCAGCCCTAACCTCACCCTGGTCATTCTTTTATTTCTCACTTAAGAGTAAAAAGCCTTGTGGATTTCCTTGATCCGATCCGCCAAGGACTTCTCATGCCCCCTCCTAGCTCTCCTAAGCCCTTTTTCAGCTCATTCCTTGCTACCTTGTAACCCTCAAGCGACCCAACTGAACCTTGTTTTCTCATCCTTACATACACTTCTTTTTTCCTCTTGACAAGACATTCAACCTCTTTTGTAAATGATGGTTCCCTCACACGGCCATTTCCTCCCTGCCTGACAGGGACATAGCTATCAAGGACACGCAGTATTTGTTCCTTGAACAAGCTCCACTTTTCATTTGTGCCTTTCCCTGACAGTTTCTGTTCCCATTTTATAATCCCTAATTCTTGCCTAATCGCATCATAATTACCCCTCCCCCAATTATAAACCTTGCCCTGCCGTATGGCCCTATCCCTCACCATTGCAACAGTGAAAGACACCGAATTATGGTCACTATCTCCAAAGTGCTCTCCCACAAACAAACCTAACACTTGGCCCGGTTCATTATCCAGTACCAAATCCAATGTGGCCCCACCTCTTGTCGACCTATCCACATGTTGTGTCAGGAAGCCCTCCTGCACACAATGTACAAAAACTGCCCTGTCCGAACTGTTCGACCTACAGAGGTTCCAATCAAAAATGAAATGATTAAGGCTTCCACTTCCTTATCGTCAAACCTTGGCAATGCTTGAACATATTTAAATAGATCCCCACCAAGCCTTCGACTATGACGCTCTTTTTCACTATCCTCATCACTATCGTCCAACTGTACGTTTCACTTTATGCCTGCCAATTTTAATTGACTGTCATGTTTCATGGCCATTTTTTGAAGTTCAAACTCTCTCTCTTTATCTTTTTCCCTGATCTGTATCTTCCTTTCTCTTTCTTTTTCCTCTCTATCTCTTTCGTATTCAAGCTGCTTTAATTCTTTCTCATGTTCCATTTGTTTAAGTTGTAACTGAATTTTTGGCCATTTCCAATGAGCCAAACTATATCTCAGACAACTTTAAATGCTTAGCCACCACCATAATTACCTCACGTGTTCGCATTTTGTCAGGTAATGTTAACTGCAATGTTTTTGCCAAATCTAACAGTCTACTTTTAGTCTTTGTCCGTAAGGTACTGCGTGTGACCGTCTCCACCCCCAAAAACTTCAGAGCCTCTGAAAGAGACATTGTCCACAACACACTCCCCACTTAAACTAAAATACCACACCTGAAAAGCAACCACTATATGCTCACCCCTCACTGCCTTTAAGTTCACTAAGCCAATCCAATAGATAGACTTTTATCCCCCTCGAGCCCCCAATTTGTTATGGGCCAGGGTTTAGAGAACCCCAAAGTGTATCATGGAGTTCACCTGACCCACAACTTTTACTAGATTGTGGTATGGAGAGCACATGACACACTCTACAGGTGTGGTAGAGCAGAAATGAAAAAGCATTTTTTAAAGCAAAACAATGTTTATTCTATGAACTCAAGTTAACCTTTTTAAAACATAGTGAACATCTTAGCAACAATCAATTCAAAGACAACCCCCAAAGAATACAACTCTAAGTAATCCTTTAAGCTTTCCTTTTAACATCCATAAGACCTAAAACACCTTTTACCAGATGCACATCAGGTTAACGTCACTACTGTTATTAGTTTTAAATCACCAGGATCGATTTACAGTCTTTAGATTACAGAGAGAGACTCTAATACACCTTCTGGCTGTGACTGCAGCTATCCAGCTCTGAAAACGAAACTAAAACACCCTGCAGCAAACAGCCTAAAAATAAAGTAAAAAGCTGACGGACAGCCCAGCTCCACCCACTCTCATTTCTTAAAGGTACTCTCGCTACAGAT
This sequence comes from Scyliorhinus torazame, assembly GCF_047496885.1. Lineage (NCBI taxonomy): Eukaryota > Metazoa > Chordata > Chondrichthyes > Carcharhiniformes > Scyliorhinidae > Scyliorhinus > Scyliorhinus torazame. Next base: position 213,021,890 of record NC_092716.1, read on the forward strand.
ATTTATATACACACCCATTTATAATCACCCATTTCTTAAAGGTACTCTCACATGACACAGGACTGAATGGTTGCTGAAATATTTAATATTTGGTCTAAATATGTACACCCAAACTTGGGTCTGGATATGTGCAACAAAGGTAAACTTCCTAGCTTTGCAAGAATAGCAGACAAGGTTAAAAGTCAGAGACCCTGCCCCCGAACACGGCATCCACCATTTTTTGTTGGGGCGGCAATGGCTGCGGACCCAGTTTTGCACATGTGGATTTCGCAAAGCCAGCTGCTCATAAAGAAACACCAGCTGCCTCCGGTCATATATGATTTCATGAGGCAGGAGTGGGAAACATGATGTTTGCAGTTTAAACCTGGTAGGAGCAGGTGTGAAGTTTGTTGAGTCCTTTGGAGAGGTAGAGTGCACCTTCAGATATGGCCCTGCTAATTCGCAAACTGAGATTTAAACAAATATAACTAAATTGAAAAAATGAAATTTAACTAGAACGGGAAATCCAAATAAAAATATAACTGACTGACATATTCGCATTTGTATAGCACCTTTCTTGACCACAGGGTATCCCAAACTGCTTTATAGACAATCAAGTGCTTTTGTATCATAGTTACTGTTGTAGGAAATATAGCAGCTAATTTATACACAAGTGATCCCACTAACAGCAATGTGGTAATTGTAGGAAAAAGGCAGGGACTAGCTAAATTGCTCTTACAGAGAATTGGTACAGATATGACAGACTGAACAGCTTCCTCTTGTGCAAGAACCATTCTAAGATTCTAATCTATTCAATATGGGACACTGGAGATAACTCCTGTGCTTTTCTTCAAAATGGTATAATTATCTTTTACATTCTTCGGAGAGGACAAATGGCACCTCGGTTTAATGGCCCATTCTGAAGGCAGCATGTGGGACAGTGCAGCACTCTCTTGGTTACAGCACTGTAATGTCAGCCTGAATTTTTGTGGTCCGGTCCTGTGGGACGTGAATCCACACCCTTCTGACTCTTAAGCTGAAAATGCTTCTGACTGAGCCACAGCTGATGCCTGAATTGAAAATGTGTCATTGGTTTAGGCTGATACAATCATAGCACTAGGCGAACATGACTGTACGGGGACACATTCAAATGCCTTATCGAGATAATGTCACCAATGTTCTAGGGAGTGTGCCCACTTAAACTTTTTGAAATGTAAGATAATAGCCTGAAAAAAGGAATTGAAAGAGCTAATATTTCGGAAAGGGTATCTTCCAAATCATCTACATTCAGTGCAATAAGTGGGTCCCATGGAAAGGGTTCAAATAGATTGAGAGTGCTGTGAGGGTAAATATTTTACAAAGCTAAATCAATTAGGTTTTTTATTCTTTCACAAATGTGGTGCATCACTGGCTAGGCCAGCATTTCTATTGCCCATCTGTAATTGCCCTTGAGAAGATGTTGTGTTGGTACACACACAGTGCTGTTAAAGAGGGCATGCCAGGATTGTGACCCAGCAACTTTGAAGGAACGGTGATATAGTTCCAAGTCAGGAGGGTGTGTATCTTGGAGGGGAGATTGCAGGTAGTGGTGTTCCCATGCATCTGCTATCCTTGTCCTTTTAGGGGCTAGAGATAGCAGGTTTGGAAGGTACTGTCAAAGGAGCCGAGGTGAATTTCTGCAGCGCCACTTGTAAATGCTACAATTTGCTGCCACTGTGCATTGATGGTAGAGGGAACATATGTTGAAGGTGGCGGATGGCCAATGAAGCTGGCTGCATTATCCTGGATAGTGTTGAGCTTCTTGAGTGTTATTGGAACTGCACTCACCCACAAGTGGAGAATATTCCATCACACAGCTGGTTTCTGCCTTGTGGATGGTGGACAGGCTTTCGGAGGTCAGGAGGTAAATTAATCTCCACAGAATTCCCAATTTCTGAACTGCTCTTATAGTCACAGTATTTATATGGCTGGTCCAGTTCAGTGTCTGGTCAATGGTAACCCCACGGGTGTTGGGAGCAGGGGAGTCAGCTATAGTAATGCAATTGAATGTCAAGGGGAGTTGGTTAGATTCTCTCTTATTGGAGATGGTTATTGTCAGGCACTTGTATGGCATGAATCTAATGTGTCATTTGTCATCTCAAGCCTGGATACTGACAAGGTCTTGTTGTGTTTGGACATGGACTGCTTCTGTATCTGATGAGTCATGAATGGTTTTGAACATTGTGAAATTATCAGCAAGCAGACCTACTTCTTATGTTATGAGGAGAGAAGATCATTGAAGAAGCAGCTGAAGATGGTTGGGCCAAGAACACTACCCTGAGGAACATCTGTAGTGATGTCCTGGATTAAGATGATTTATATCCAACAGCCATAACCATCTTCCTTTGTGATAGGAATGACTCTGCCAATAGAGAGTTTTCTTCCTGACTCCATTGACTCCAGTTTTGCTGTTGACAACCGCACACGCAATTTCAGGCAAGGCAGGGAGAGGGAGTTAGGGAACCTTCCTTCTCCGCTTATTCCCCAAACTAAGTTCAAAAATAACAGGTTTGAAACTTAAAATCCCTCTGTCAGGTGGTTTCCATTAAACCACCAGATCTTTGCCTTTAAACTAGACTTTTCCCTAACAATTAAAATAATTGCAGCACAAACAAACCGTTCTCCCCAATCAAAGGTCATGCTGATCAAGTAGCTGAAATAATGCAATATCCTAGAAAAGACATATTGACAGTCCAAGTGAACTTTTTTATAAATAAAAATCCAAGTGTCAAAACAGTGCAATGTCCTTGCAAATTTTAAAAGAAAAATACAGTTCATGAAGGTATGGGTTTCCCAACAGAATTGTGCAGCAGTTACCAACATGCAACTGCATCTACTTGCGCAAATAGTGGCTTACAGGGCTGAATTATCCACTCCAGCCAATGGTGGGAATTGTGGAGTGCAATCGTAAAAATCAGTTTCTCATCAGTAGGAGATTAATTTGGAATTTTGTCCTCCCGTCTTTGATGGCGAGCTAAAGCCTAGTTGAAGTTTCCAGCTGATCCATGTTGGGAACCATATTTGCATTCATTTACATCTCATGAATGCTCATTAAAAGGCCTACTTACCAGAATGATTGTTGCCGTTTCAAATGAAGTTCCCCATTAGCGGATAATTCAATCAGCTTGATTCCCGACTGTATATAAGTGGTGTGCACCTGACGGCTTTCACTTTATTAGTGGCTTCACGGTCAGTAGACGTTGCTTTCACCTAACTTTCAAAGCGTTGCTCCGCGAATTTGGGTACCTGTATCACAAGCTGCACCAAGGCTTGGCACGGGAGGCAAGACCAGTGGGGAGGGGATAGACGGATGCACGACTGGGTGCAAGAGGTGTGGAAAACTAGCAGAGGCAAACAAAGGTGTGAATGTGTTTCAATAACAGTTGAGCTGAGGCAGGGTTGAAGGCAGGCAATGCTACAAAGCTTAGAAAAGGCTACATTGATGATGAAATAGTTATGTGGTTTGAAGCTCATTTCAGCGTCATGTACGACATCACGGTTGTGTCTTGATTCGGCCTTGGACAGTTGTTAGGGTGGGGTTGGTGACTAGGGAACCAAGTTTGTGGCAGCGATCAAATACAACTAATTTTGTTGGAGGAAATTGCGGCTCATCCAGTATAGGATGTCAGGGAACCAGTGCGGGGGCCGGAAGAGGTGGTAGTGAAAATAGAAAAACAACATCAGTGATAATATCAGAACTTAGAGGCCTCCTCTTCAGTTATTTTCCCATCTCCGGTTGTGCTGTAGCCATTCCTTGCTTATGATTGAGTTGGAGGTTGCTTCCAACATGTGGCGTAGGTACACCCACACTGCTGTTAGGGAGGGAGTTCCAGGATTTTAACCCAGCATCAGTGAATGAACGACAATATAGTTTACTGCCTTAAGTATGAAAAGGTGTTTATAGGCCACCTTCTTGAACTGCTGCAGTCACTACAATGGAGGTACTTCAAATGTACTATGAGCTAGGAACTTTCAGGATTTTGACTCGCAACGGTGATGGAATGGCGATGCAAGTCCAGATGTTGTGTGATTTTGAAGTGATGGTGTTCTCATGCATTCATAGAACTTCTCCCTTTTGTCAATTTTTCCTGCTTAGATATTGGAGGTCACAGGTTTACAGTTAAAGAAACCGTGGCAACTTGCTGCAGTGCGTCTTGCAGATTCTACACACTACAGCCACAGTACACAAGGAATGGATATTTGCACTTGTAAATGAGGTGCAGCCTAAGCATTCCCATCCTGGATGGTATCAAACTTAAGTGATGTTGTTGCATCAACACCCTACAGCTACACTGTAACGCTCCTCCTTTGGTCTTACCAGTGATGGCTAGGCTTTGGTGGTTAGGTGATGAACTACTCACTGCAGCTTATCCAGACTCTGACCTACTCTTGTAGCCAGTACTTATGTGGTTGGTCCAGTTGAGTTTCTGGTCAGTGGGTTCCCTCAGGATGTGGTGAACCTGTTGACAACAATGACATTGAATGACTAGGAAAGGTTTTTGTTACAAATAGGCATTTCCTGGCACTTATGTGGTAAGAATGTCAGTTATCACAGATCACTAAACCTGCATGTTGTCGAGGTCTTCTTTATGTGATAAATTACAAATGGTGCTGACCACCAATCATTTATAACCTAGTCCTAAAGGGAAGATAATTGAAGCAGCAGAAAGATTGTTGGGACCTGTCTGAGGAGTTCCTTGAGCTAAGGTTATCAGTTTCCACAACCATCTTCTGTATCAGGTATGACTCCAGCCATAGTTTTCTCCCGTGATGCCTATTAACTTTAGTTATACTTTAAATCCTTGGTGTCATGCTGCCTTAATGTTCAGGGCAATCTCTCTTGTTTCACCTTTAGAATTAAGATTGTTCGACCAAGGCTGTGATGTAGTCTGGGGTTGAGTGAACTCAGTTGATCACAAACTGAGCAGATTATTGCTACATCTCCTTGATAACGTGCCCCCATCTATCATTTTGCAACAGGATTAAAATTGTTTGGCTAAAAGTGCAACTACTTTTGGAGCATAGGAACACCTTTACATGGGCAAATATAATTGGCAATAACAGCATTAAAATCAGGATGTTTTGGGGTTCATAATCTTTGCTGTGTAAGCATACTATCATTTTTTCACGAGGAGTTGAGTGAACTAAATTGACTGAAGCATGGTATCTGTGATATTGGGGCTGGGTTAGCACACTTGGCTAAATCGCTGGCTTTGAAAGCAGACCAAGGCAGGCCAGCAGCTCGGTTCAATTCCCGTACCAGCATCCCCGAACAGGCGCCGGAATGTGGCGACTAGGGGCTTTTCACAGTAACTTCATTGAAGCCTACTTGTGACAATAAGCGATTTTCATTTTCATTTTCATATTGGGGAAAGCAGAAGGAGAATGTACCATATAAATAAAACTGCAGTGGTAATTGGTCTGGATTTCCATCCTTGAGGAGGGTAACTGGAGTTGGGAAAATTCCCAGCTCAGCCAGCCTGCCTCAGGAGAAAGTGTCCAAGGAGGTGGGATTCTTATTGTTGTGGACAGCTGCAGGCTAGATTCAGGTCAGCTGATCCAGGAAGAGGCTTGGAGTCAGCCACAGGGGCTGTCGGGTACAGAAGCAGTCTGGTTAAAAGACCTGCTTAGGTGCTGTGGGACTTTGTCCCAGTTAAAATAAAAACACAAAGATCTTCCAGCCCTCATCCATTCACTCTCCAAACACTCCCTTTCCCTCATCCATGTCACCTCATGCCCTTACCCACACCCCACTAGCCGCTAATGCCCCCATGCCAAGCTCTGTCCTTCCATCCACCCCGCCATGGCCTCTCATGCCCCATGGCACGATGTGACACATCCACGCCAATGTACTCACTATATACTATCTAGAATAAATGAACCCTAGTATTTAGTGATATGTGTGAAAAAAAATGTTTAATGTAATGTATTCATTATGTTGAAAAAAGGTCATTTTGCTGCTACCTAATAAAAGGGCCCAGACAAACATTAAAATACAAAAACACCTGTGCCCAAGAAAATACATTGTTTGATTGACAGCTTTCTTGGGCTCTCTGATCTCTAATGTCAATTTCACAATGTTTGTTTTCACAAGTTGAGAGGCTTCCAGCATTTGTGGCATTTGTAATTAATACTTCAAAGGGTCTGGATGGTTGACCATCAAGCTACCCGAAGGTCGAAATCAGCAGTAGGGCAACTTGGTTAAATTGACAATGACGCGACAGGCGGCTTTATAAAGAATCAGAACTCAATCTGATGGTTCTGATTTTTTTTTAAAGGTCGCTCTTTATCTGGCTAATCAGGCAGGGGGTCAACAAGAGACTCTGCTGAGGGCAAGGAGTCCAGGCTTTCTCTAGCCCCTGGGTGGTGGTATTTGGCACCGTCTGCACCCGCCTCCTTTATGTGGGCCATGGTCAGGAATGTTCGATGTGGGCATTGAAAGGAAGCAGCCTGCACCCTTTGAATGGACTTCCAAAATCAGACAGCCTGAAATTGGGATCGGGAATCATGGAATCGGGGCCTTTTTTAAAAATTTGTTCAGGGAATATGGACATCACTGGGCCAGCATTTATTGCCCAGTTCTAATTGTCTTTGAACTAAGTGGTTTGCAATACCATTTCAGAGGGCAGTTGAGAATCAACCACATTGCTGTGGGTCTGGAGCCACATGTAGGCCAGACCAGGTAAGGATGGCAGATTTCCTTCCCAAAGGGCATTAGTGAACCAGATGGGTTTTTACAACAATTGACAATGGTTTCATGGTCATCATTAGACTTTTATTTCCAGATTTTTATTGAATTTAAGTATCACCATCTGCAGTTGTGGGCTGCGAACCCAGGCCCCCAGAGTATTACCCTGGGTCGTCTAGATTACTAGACCAGTGACAATACCACAACTCCACCATCTCCCCTGCCCACTATTCCCGAGTCATCACCACTCGGTGAAAATCCAGGCCATTGTGTCATGTTACTCACTGGGGCTGGTTTAGCACAGTGGGCTAAACAGCTGGCTTGTAAAGCAGAACAGGGCCAGCAGCACAGGTTCAATTCCCGTACCAGCCTCCCCGAACAGGTGCCAGAATGTGGCGACTAGGGGCTTTTCACAGTAACTTCATTTGAAGCCTACTTGTGACAAGCGATTTTCATTTTCATTCATTCACGTGGCAGTGGACGTGCATAACATGGGTCAGTGCAGTGATTATGGAAATTCAAACTACATGACCCACAAGCCCATCTCATGTATATATCAAACATGACAACAGATTGGGGGAAGGGTGCATCATCTTTTGGATTCCAACCTGGTGATTGTAAACCATTTGAACTAAAATTAATAACTTTCTCCAAATCCATTGATGGTTTGCAGCCTGTTAACTTCCACTCAAGCATCGATAACTCAGTCACCTTGAAACTGAGCGAGCCTACGTTTTGTTATGTGATCTTAAAATAGATTGAGTATTGATCTGAAAAATGGTACACATCGACTTGTATTTTATTATCTCAGTATTTATTAGATATACACTGGTTCTTTTAATAATACATGCAACAAAAAGATGTGCTTTCAAAATGCGTCTTGAATTGTTGTCTTTTATTTTCACTTGTCATTGTGTTCAGTGTATTTCACAGAAGAGGTGGAGCTGTTGGCGAGTCAGTGACTTTAAGAATTCTTCTCATGTAATTGCAATAAGCCTTATGGGCGAAAGCAGCTTGTTGTACATTGATAGCTGCAAGCCTCCTCCTGCTCAGGGCTCACATGTTTGCTATTAAATGCTACTGCCAATCAAGTTTTTTTTTAAAATGAAGCATCCTCAAATTCTCTTCAAACTACAATGCTGTTGTACCCCGACTGGGCAATGCGGAAGAGTTGACAAAAAGATTAACAATTTTTAATCTTTCCACATGAAAATGAAAGAAGAATTCTGATCTCCGCAAAATGGTTTCTCAAATTGGCCATCTGAAAACCGGAGATCCAAAACCTGGTCGGTTTTCTAAGCTGCCATGCATTAATTTTAAATAATGCACCAGCTATTCGGCTAGGAACTGCATGCATGTGGTGGCGTGCCAAACTAGTTATCCGCTTTGCACGCCGTTCTCTTTCTCCACTTCAAGTGGTCCAAGCAACCCTTGACCCCACCCAATCTGGGTCTGAACCGCCCGACCCGAAAACCAACCAGATCATAAATCTGGCTCAGACTCAGTCCTGACGTTGCCAGTTTTAAGACACTATCTGTGTCACAATTGAGCTTGTATTCAACTAGAGTTAATACATAGTGGCTGACACCAGAGGTAAAATGTAGTTATTAATTCAAAATGATTGTTTTTTTTTAAAAAAGGTATTGATAAATGATTTATTTTGTGGAACAACCTAGTTGAAGGGTGAAAGGCCATAGTGCAGCTGTCCCCAAAGTTTAAAGAGAGAGCGAACATAAAATAAATCAAACTGGTGTTTGCGAGATGAAAAGCTGAAGCTTGCAAAAGCTTTCGATGGAAGGCAACATCAAGAAAGATAAGGAAGTTCACAATTTTGAACTTCAGGAAATAAATGCATTATAGGAGTAGAACGTTTTTTTAAAAAAGGATGATTTAGAAACCAGTTCAGACACAGTTTAAAAATTATTATCAACAATTTCTGCAGGAGCTGACAAAACTGTATTTTCAGGATCTGGATCCGAAGAGAAGCAGGTGCCACGTGTTACAAAGGCAGCTTCAGCTACCATGAGAGATAGTGCTGGTAGACAGTGTGACAAATGTAGAAATTGTTTTATAGTCTATTTTATATTCTGTTGCAGTAATGTTATTATTGAACCCAGATTAACGCATCCAGACTGTATGACTACTAAAGTTGTAATTAAAGAGCTGTAAAAGGTGGGATAATCATTCATTCCAACCACTAATTTGGTTACAGATGAAGAGTTAGTAGAATCACGTTTTGATTGCTGGAGATTCCCTGGAGTGCAGATAATTTATGAGAGAGTGGTGTTTACTCCTAGCTAAGCAGATCATGGGACTTAGTGGGCTATAGGTGATGTAACTAATGGGAGTAGCCAAGTCTATCAGTAGCTTTGTAGTCTGTTATAGGATTTTAGGTTGAACATCCGTTTTGCCAAATGCTGTTAGGTTGAACAGAGGTGTACTGGATCTGCTCTTGCAAGGAACTCTCTCCAAACATCTATGCAAATAGTTGGTTTGTTAACTTTATTTATAAGTGGTAATTGACCTTTACTGGGTTGCTTAATTGGAGTTAGTAGCAGCTACAGATAGTAAGTTCAAGTTTTTCCTTTTGTTTAAGAACTGTTTAACTGATAATTGTGAAGCTATTTCTTTGATTTTTGATTTTAATGTGGTTAATTCTGTGTTTAGATTAAAATTTGTTTTGATGTAAAATATACCCAATAATCAGAGTCATCACTGCTGGGGTGAAAGTATCCTTTCCTCATAGATGGACAAATTGAAAATAAATTTTTGAAAATTGTTTGGCGTTCTTGTCCAGTGTTCTAACAAATATTTGGGTCCGATCCGGCATCCTAACAATAGAGACAGTAATGGCCTAAAGCATGATTGGACCCCATTCCAGGCTTGCAGCAGTATCGATCTATTTGGATATTATCATAAAGTGGCATAAGGGGAAACCCCCCCTGAAAAGAATCTCATACAGCACCACTTGGGCTTCAATAACCATCACAACATGCCATCGGCTGCTCCATCACTTGTCTCCTGATTTACATCTGCAATTGAAGTCCCCTTGCCTTTTCATATTTATCTGATAATTCTTAGTCTAATCTCTTTCAACTACATAGTTTTGAGATGCCTTTGTGACTTTCCAAAAGTTTTCTTTAAAGGATCTTTATCTCCCTACTGTGACAATAACTTTTAATTACCTCAGTCCCTTTAAATTTCACACACCTCCCTACACCTGTCTGAATATACATTGGATGAAGTGATTAATTATTCAAATTCATTTACACCAGATAATTGAGGGATGAGAACAGCAAACGCATGGGAACGCAGTCACTCGCAAATTCCTCTTCAAGTTGCACACCATCCTGACTTAGACACATCATCATTCTTTCATCTTAATTGTATTAGCATCCTGGATCTTCTTCAAAATAACACATCGTGGACACCATTATTACTGTCATGCTCATGCCATATGGATTCCTCCATTTCTGGAGTTATAAATTTGAAATGAACATTTGACTTTGAAATAAAATGTAGAATGAACACTTTATAAAAAATAAAAAAAATGGCGTTGGGAGATCAGCTATTTCCTGTCAATGTACATGGAACTGCCAAGGCCCTGGAGCTAGTCTTCATGTCTGGATAAGACATTAAAATGCAATCACATGCCTTTTGAGCTTTAGAATGGGTATAAAAAAACATATTTGATCATGATGTATGAAAGATTGAAACTCAGACCCCATTGTTTAACAATGGCCAAGTCATCAAAGACCATTTTTGAGAGTGATGAAAAGACAGACACGGTGACAGAAACTAGATATTTGATTAGGCACATTTCTGTGGAGCAGTAGGTCCATACTAGCAAACGAACAGGACCCTACTAAGATCAGCAAGCAGATAATTTGGGTTAATCTTTACCTATCACTCTTGTTACGACATACTGGGATAGCGTGCGGTCGGTTCCAGCCCGCAGACCCTGGAGTCCCAACATAAGTAAATTAACCAATAATTTGTATATTTTCCTGAGACAGGCACCAGATTTGTAAGTAAAACATTTTTTAAAACTGTTTATTTATAATAAGAGAAGAGATTTATAATAAGAGAAGAGATAAATATGTAATGGAAACAATAAAACAATGATCTACAAATCTTATTATTCCCCAAACCCGTCCCACCCTCCACCCAGATACACACAAAAAAGAGACATGATGGGCAGGAAGGAAAGGTTCAAACATAACAGGGGCTAAAAGGGCTGATATGGATCTTGGCTGCTGAGGTGGCAGTCTTTGTAGCAGGTGACCTTGAAATCATTGGTTGGTTCTTCTAATGATTGTCTCCAACCAGAACTCTGACTGTGAGGCTTCCTCTAAGAAGTTACACTGACCTGGACTTTCACAGAGAAGATTTCCCTCCGGTCTGTGCAATTCTAACACGAGTCCACCAGATGGATCATCAGCCTCAGAGTCAAACTGAAGTTTTCACCATGAGAATATATGATAGAGTTTTCCATCTACTCTGCCTCTGGAATGCTTGGCTGCACTTTCTGCAGATCAAGATTAACTGTAGTGAAGAGAAAGTAAAAGGTCCTTTCTTCCAGACCACTGGAGATCTAAGGGGAGAGCTATCAGCACTGTGCCTTTCTCAGCCTTCCAAAGAGAGGTTAGGCTTTTACAGAGCTGGCTGGAGACTGCGTGCAACCTTTTGATCAGAGGTTAAACTTCACAGGCCTGGCTGGGTAGAGAATGCGTGCAGCATTTAAATCGGGAGTTAAACCTTCACAGGACTGAGTGCCCAGACCTGCTCACTCCAGCTGAAATATCAGAGAGAGAACATCCATCCTTTCTGGGAGAGATGTTTAACAGGCTCCCACCCAGCTCCTTCTCAGAACGAAACTGGAAGCAAAAATAGAACCTCCCTTATGCTCCAGAATCTTCTGAAAGTCCCTACCAATCCCAATTGAAAACAGAAAATGTCCTGGAGTTTAAGAAGAGGATATTTACTGCTTGCCAAGTCCATCAAAATGACATCACAATCTGTTCAACAGGGCACACTTCACCAAGGGTATGCCTGGGCCACTTCAAATAGCAACTTGCAGTGGGGAAGGGGGGGGGGTTCAGTTCAAAACCAAAAGTTGTAGTTTTCAATACAACCAGCAGGACAAGCATTTAAAAGACGTTCCTTACAATGAAATGAAATGAAAATCGCTTATTGTCACAAGTAGGCTTCAAATGAAGTTACTGTGAAAAGCCCCTAGTCGCCACATTCCGGCGCCTATTCGGGGAGGCTGGTACGGGAATTGAACCGTGCTGCTGGCCTGCCTTGATCTGCTTTCAAAGCCAGCGATTTAGCCCTGTGCTAAACCAGCCCCTACTGAAGAAAGAAACCAGGTTTTTACTACAGGGGTTTGACCGCACCTCGACTGGAGTGAAGCACGGCATAACCCACAGCATATTCGACTTCCTAAATCTTCAAACTCTATTTCTTCAGTGGATCAAATAGGAATCATAGGCCTGCAATATTTCAAGACTTCATCTCGGGAAAAGCAAGTGTGAAAGTGAACATTTGGACCTTTAAAATCCAAGTTCATTTTTCAAAATCCTTTTGGGGATGTGGGCATCAATGGCAAGGTCAGCATTTGTTGCCATCCTAATTGTTCTTGAACTTACTGGGCCATTTCAGAAGGCAGTTAAGAGTCCACATGGATTTGGACTCACATGTAGGCCGGACAAGGAGAGCAGATTTCCTCTCCTCAAGGACATTAGTGAACCAGGTGGGTCTTTACGACAATTCATGGTGGTTTCATGCTCACCATTAATGAGAATAGCTTTCAATTTCAGATATTATTAACTGAATTGAAATTCCATCAGCTGCCAGGATGGTATTTGAGCCCGTGCAATTAGCCAGGCGGCGCGATTCTCCGATGCCGCGCCGGTTGGGAGAATCGCCTGGCGCACCACTTTTCCCCTGACGCCGGTCCGACGCCCTGCTGCGATTCACCCAAGCGGCGAGATCGGCCCTCTCGAGTTCTGCACGGCGCAGGCCGGAGAATCGCCCGAGACATCCAAAATGGCGATTCTCTGCTACCCCCGCTATTCTCCGGCCCGGATGGGCCGAAGTCCCGACGGCGTGACCCCAGTTCACGCCGTCGCCATTCACACCTGGTAAATAAAGTCGTCAGCCAGTCGTGCTGGCTGATGCTGAGCAGTGAGGAGGTGAGCGGACTGTTCCGGAGCTCCTGATAACCGGGTCGGCTTCCTGGAGAACGCTACGGCCAACGGGGGGGGTGGGAGGGAGGGAGTGGAGGTGGGAGGGGGGTGAGGGAGGGAGTGGAGGTGGGCGGGGGGGGTGAGGGAGGGAGTGGAGGTGGGAGGGGGTGAGGGAGAGTGTGGAGGTGGGAGGGGGATGAGGGAGGGAGTGGAGGTGGGAGGGGGATGAGGGAGGGAGTGGAGGTGGGAGGGGGATGAGGGAGGGAGTGGAGGTGGGAGGGGGATGAGGGAGGGAGTGGAGGTGGGAGGGGGTGAGGGAGGGGGTAGAGGTGGGAGGGAGTGGAGGTGGGAGGGGGGGTGAGGGAGGGAGTGGAGGTGGGAGGGGGGTGAGGGAGGGAGTGGAGGTGGGAGGGGGGTGAGGGAGAGTGTGGAGGTGGGAAGGGGTGAGGGAGGGGGTGAGGGAGGGGGTAGAGGTGGGAGGGAGGTGAGGGAAGGAGTGGAGGTGGGAGGGGGGTGAGGGAGGGAGTGGAGGTGGGAGGGGGATGAGGGAGGGAGTGGAGGTGGGAGGGGGGGTGAGGGAGTGGAGGTGGGAGGGGGGGTGAGGGAGGGAGTGGAGGTGGGAGGGGGGTGAGGGAGGGAGTGGAGGTGGGAGGGGAGGGAGGGAGTGGAGGTGGGAGGGGGGTGAGGGAGAGTGTGGAGGTGGGAGGGGGTGAGGGAGGGGGTAGAGGTGGGAGGGAGGTGAGGGAAGGAGTGGAGGTGGGAGGGGGGGGTGAGGGAGGGAGTGGAGGTGGGAGGGGGGGTAAGGGAGAGTGTGGAGGGTGTCGTCCATCCGCAGATGCCACATGTCGGCCGCTCTGATATGGCAGGACGGTGATGAGGACACGGCCGCAGGTTGTCGTGTGGCTGATGGGCACAGGCGACTGGCACACTGGTGAGGAGGACGGTGTGAACTGACTGTTGGACGCAGACAGTGACCAGGTGTGAGGCTGGCTGCGTATCTGCAGTGCGACCAGGCCACCGGGGCACACAGGTATCCCATGCAACCCGGCTGGAGAGGTGTGGAAGAACCTTTGTGTAACATGTTGTTTTTCTGCCCCCCCACCACCCTCCTACAGGCCACCATGAATGCCAACCAGACAACGATGTTCACTGCCGTGGTTGGAGCTGCAGCTCTGCAGGTGGCCATCCGGCAGCGTAGACTCAGACGGCCCACAGTGGCTGTAGATGCAGCGGTTGCTGCTGCAGCAGAGGGGATGGCCGCGGAGTGGCCCATCATCGCCGTGCAGGCCGCAGGCGTCCAGGCCCGGAATGTCCAGGGGGATGCCGAGGGGAACATTGACCCCCTGACGGCGAGGAATGCACAGGAAGCGGGCACTGATATCGAAGTGCTTGGGGGGGTGGGGGAGGAGGAGGAGGAGGGGCGCCACTGATGGGGGTGCCAGGGCACCACAGGTGTCCAGCAAGGCCTAAGGTGTACCGTGACAGAATGTAATTCGAGGCCCTACCAGACATCACATGCAGGAGGAGACTACGGTTCAGCAGGGAAATGGTCGCACATATATGCCACCTTGTGGCGCACCTCGCACCACTTGGAATGGGTGGAGGACACGCTATACCAGTCTCCGTCAAGGTGACAGTGGCCCTAAACATTTACGCTACCGGTTCCTTCCAGGTGCCGAGCGGGGACCTATCCGGGATCTCACAGGCATCGTTCCACAGGTGCATCAGGGCCGTGACCGACGCCTTGTACGCCATCCCGGACAGGTACATTAAATTCCCCGAGGACCGAGCACAGCAGGAAGTACGGGCACGTGGATTCGCCAAGGTGGCCTGGATACCAATGGTCCAGGGTGTCATCGATGATGTGCACGTCCCCATGCGCCCACCTGCAGACAACAGGGAAGTGTTCATGAACAGGAAGGGCGCATACTCCATGAACATTCAGGTGGTGTGCGACCCCCACATTAAGATCATGCACCTGTGTGCAAGGTACCCCGGGGGTGTGCATGACGCCTACATTCTGGCACAGTCGTTCATCCCCGCAATGTTTCGATGGATGCCCCCCCGGCTGAGGGGCTGGTTGCTGGGCGACAGGGGCTATCCGTTGAGGTCATGGCTGATGACGCCAATACGGAGGCCTCAGACCAACGCGGAGAGCCTATAAAACGAGGCCCATGCAGCAACCAGGGGTGTGGTGGAGCGGTGCTTCGGCCTGCTGAAGGTGCGATTCAGATTCCTAGACCGCTCCGGAGGGGCCGTGCAGTACCGGCCCGACAGGGTCGGTCGCATTGTTGTGGTCTGCTGTGCGCTGCACAACATTGCCATGCAGAGGGGAGGTGCACTGGTGGAGGAGCCGGAGGGAGGACCCGACAGCACCGGAGCTAACGCAAACGATGGGGAGGAGGAGGGGGAGGAGGATGGTGTGCATCAGGGTGGGGAAGGAGCGCAGGACACAGACACTGCCCGGGTGCTGGTTAGGTCCAGGAGGCTGCACGACGGCACCGTCGAGGACAGCGGGCACGCGACGCGGTGGTGGCCGCACGGTTCACGCACCGTGGGGGAGGGATTCGCTGAACACTGCCACGTGCACCGCCAGTCCTGCACACGGGCACCACACTGCACCCCCCGCCCCCGCACCGCGTACACGGCACCAATTCCACATCACCTTACCACTGCGGCACTACGGGATTGCACAACATTGATGATTGTGTAAGCGGTTGTGTCAATGCCATGTTGAATGATGACGGCCCGCTCTGCGATGAGCTGTGAGCTGAGATTCGCCAGCCAAGGTCTGACTCATGGCTATAGCGGAACCATGCACTCCGGTGGTCACAGCCTTCGTAACGGACATTTCATCACGTGCCCGTGTGGGGTAGCTGGCGGCGGAGTGCCGAGGACGACGGTGTCCGATTTTGGGAGACGGGGGAAAGGGACAGCACATCCGGCACCGACATTGAACCGCTCGTTAACCACAGCGCCACAGGTCACCCTCACGAGCCCCCTGGCACCGGACATAGCACAGAGTCTTACAAGTTAAGTGCAACAGTGAGTTTATTTGTGACATTCACATACAGATGCCCTACCCCCTACAACTAAACTGTGCCCTGCACCCGTGCCAACTTATTATGTGCCTAACTTCTTTGCCTTACGGGCCCTACCACTACGTCTAGGTGTCTCCCCAGATGGTACAGCAGGAGTGGAGGCGGGCTGCTGAGAATCACGCCATGCGACATGGCTCCCCGTCGGCACGCGTTTCCTGTGGCGGCCCGGCTTCGATGGGCCAGGCTGCTCGGCGTGCGTGCTGCATGACATGGTGCCACCCTGTCCTGCCCGCTGCCCACCAGATGCGCCAAGGACGGAACGGGGGGAGGCAGAGTGTCCCCGGGACGTCCCTTACTGGAGGTACCGGGACGGGCCCCAGAACCACCACCTCCCTCGGGAAGCCCGGTGGCCCCCGGGCCTCACTGTGGGACGGAGGTGCGATCGGAGACATGCCCCGTCGCACCACCGACACCTGGCGCAGCCAGTCATGGAGGCCTGCGGCAGTATCAACCACGGTCCGAATGCTCGCAGAGACGGAGCCCAGGGAGTGCGACATTCCTGCCATGGACTGTGCGATCTCAAACTGTGAGATGGCTGCCTGTGAGAGGGCAGCCCTCTCCTGGACCATGGATGATGTGTGCACGTGAAGCCCAACACCTTGCAGAACCTGACCAATGGCCGAAACTGTTGCACCCATTGCCTCCACCACGGACGCCACCCGTGCGGTGTCGGCGTGGGTGGCTGCGATGAGCGGCACCACTCCCTGCTCCTAGACGCGAATGGACTCCTCCAACTGCGAGTGCGGGTCCTGGAAGATAGCCCTCATCCTGTTATTCAGTCCCTCGGTGTCCACATGCATCGGTTGTCCGGGTGGGTCAAGTACATCCAGGAACCCGGGAGCCGTCTGGGCAGCAGCTGTTTGCTGGGCCTGGGCTGCCCTCCAACCGTCCAACCCCTCGGCTGCTCCAAACTCCAACTGCTGTACCTGCTCGGCTGTGTGGTGCGCACCAGACCATGACCCGGGAGCCTCATCACTTATCTGCCCAACCGAGGTGAGTGTCTCTGCGATGGTGGATGGTGTGGGAGACATCAGTGCCGCTAGCTCAAGGTCATCGTCCGTTAGCATGTCTGGTGTGTACTGGTCCCCCTCATGGCCCGGCATAAGGTGCATGCGGCCCATGTCATGTTGCCCTCCAGGTGAATCCGTGGACTGTGTGGCCGTTCTCTGTGCGTCATCGTCACTGTCCGTCCTGTGCCCCTCAGTATTGTCTCTGTCCGTCGTAAGTGCGTCCCCGTCCAGCGTCCCAGACTGAGAGGATGGCCCTCCTGTCCGACCGACTGCCACCATCTGGCGTGCGTCCCTGGGTGCGCTTGAGGTTGGAGATGGTCGGCTGTGTCTTGGCCGAGACGACCCTGGACGTTCGGCAGCTGGCCCTGGGGAACACAACGATACGGGGTTCGTTAGACACGCTGGGCCGGGTGTATGGTGGTGGTGGAGGCAGTGGTGAGGGGGGGAGGGGATTGAGGGTGCAGTGGCATGAGTGTGAGGGGGGTGATGACGGGCTGTTGGGGGGAGGGGGGTTGAGAACATGCAGGGTTGTCTCACTCGCTTCTGCGCCTCCGACCTGGCATGTCGCGACCTCCCGGGTGGCGGATCCCCCAGCGAGGTCTAGGGCCCTCTGCTCGTGAACATTTAGGGGGTGCAGCACAGGAGAACCCCCTCCGGTTCTCAAACGCTCACGTTGGTTGCGAGCTGTCTTGTCCTGGGTGGGGGGGGGGGGGGGTTGGTTGAAGCATCACAATTAGGCGGGTATCATCAGGGCGTGCAGATATAAGCTATTATTAATGCTGGGTGAGGAGACAGTTGGAGCCATGCCATGGCATCTCTAGGGGGGGGGGTCCCGGTGCTCATGCGAGTCGAGTACAACGTTGTGCACCCTGAACCCCCCCCCACCCTCCCACCCCACTTCCCCCCCCTCGTGCACGGTTGGGGGGGGGGGGCGGTGTTGGTTGTGACCCGGGGGCACCCTCATGGCACTTACCCTGGCAGCAGACCGAGTGAGGTCGTGCAGCTTCTTCCGACACTTCCCCCCGGACCGGGGGGGGGGGGGGCGGTGTGCCCCACAGCACTCACAGCGGTGCCAATTTCACATCAACCGCGCCTCACCGTGCTGGACGGCTGGCGATGCCCACGTCTTGGGCAGAGGCTTTCAACCTCATCGAGGAGGGTGTCCAGGTCCGTGTCCCGGAACCTCGGTGAGGCTCCTCGGGGCTCAGCCATCTCTCCTCGTTCTCTTCCTCCTCCTGGGTCCTTCCGTGTGTGGATCACTCCATTTATGGCGCAGCACCGCGTCATTCGAACGTCACGCGCTTACGACGTTGCTTTCGCGCCATGCCCCCCGAGTGCCTCGCGGCCCCGCTCCTAGCCCATTTTTGGGCTCTGAATCGATCTCGATCGGGGCCGTTTCGCGCCATCGTGAAACTCGACGGCATTCACGACAGCGTGGGCATTTAGTCGCGGGAGCAGAGAATCGCGCCCAGGGTCTCTGAATTATTAAACCAGCAGCATGACCTTGACACCACCATATCCCCCTAGAAGATACCGCTTTTGTAAGCACCATCTTTTCTTGAGTGTGAGAGTAGGTGTGGTTGTGAATACATTTAGGTTAGTAAATATTCATCCATCGTTTTAAAACTTGGAGAAAACCTATCATTTATTTGTTCTGAACAGTTACAGAATTCTGGGTTATTACCTTTTAGAATATAAACACATCTGTCTTCAGTCAGTTGAGAGAAAAGGAAGAGGGGGACCTACCTTACCATCTCTCCCCTGTACATAACAAGGACATTTACTACAAAGACTGCAGTGGTTCAAGGTTAAGGCTCACTACCACATTTCCACAACTAGTGATAGACAATACATCCTGATCTTGTTGGCAATGCCCAAAGAGCATTTACAAAAATATTTTACAAACTAATTCTAGCTGGCACGATGCTTGGCAGGAGTTTGCAGCAATTCTCAACAATTTTGAACTGCCTGTAGACAAAAATCAGCCAAAATGCATCTAGCAAAAGAGAGAGGATGTTTTGTTTTAAATTGCAAGTGCGTGTGTTCCAGATGTTAGTTCCTTTTTGGGAGCAACAATGATTTTGGCTTTGCTCATGAGGCTGTTTTCCCTGTCTAGCCTGTGGAGAAAAAATCAATGAAAGATAACGGTGCTCACAAGAATCTTCAGTATCATTTGTCAGTTTTACAGCACATTAAACACACTGTGGTTCATACGTTTATCAAAGCAGGGTGTGTTGTGCATATGCAAAATGTACATTTTTGCTTTACTTGCATTTTTGGGATCACTGTAAGGTTGCAAAAGAGCTTAAGATCAATTCCATGTCTGAGTGATCAACTGTTGGCAACTAATCCATGTGGGCCAATATTCTACCAACAATCAATACAGCACAGGAACAGGCCCTTCGGCCCTCCAATCCTGTACCAGTCACGATACCACCCTTGGCCGAACCTTCAGCACTTCCTAGTGCCGTATCCCTCTATGCCCACCCTATCCATGTATTTGTCGAGATGCCTTTTGAGCGCTGTTAATGTATCAGCTTCCACAACCTCCCCTGGCAATGCGTACCAGCCACTCACCACCCTCTGTGTAAAATACCTGCCTCGCACATCTCAAAGTTTTGCCCCACGGACCTTGAGCCTATGCCCCCTGGTGACTGACCCCGCCACCCTAGGAAAGAGTGCCTCTTCCACTCTATCCATGCCCCTCATCTTGTAGACCTCTATCAGGTAACCCCTCAACCTCCGTCGTTCTAATGAAAACAGTCTGAATCTATTCAGCCTCTCCGCATACCTAACACCTTCCAGTCCAGGCAAAATCCTGGGAAACCTCCTCTGCACCCTCCATATCCTTCTGGTAGTACGGCGACCAGAATTGTGCGCAATATTCCAAACGCTGTCGTAACAAGGTTCTATACAACTGTAGCATGACTTGGCAGTTTTTATACTCGATGCCCCGTCCAATGAAGGCAAGCATTCATATGCTTTCAGGGCCGCCTTGCCCACTTGTACTGTTACTTTCAAAGATCTGTGGACCTGCACACCCAGATCTTTCTGACTTTCTATATTCCAAAGAGTTTTGCCGTTTACAATATATTTCCCCTCTATGTTAGACCTACCAAAATGCATTACCTCACATTTGTCTGGAATAAACTTCATTTGCCATTTCTCTTCCAAAGTCTCCAACCTATCTATGTCCAGCTGCATCCTCTGATACTCCTCAACACTCTCTGCCACTCCGCCAACCTTGGTGTAATCCGTGTTCTGCATGTCTTAACAGTCCCTGGTTTTAATTGCTTGGACTCTATAAATCTGCAACCAGAACAGAATATGTTTAAATTGTCCCCTTGAGGGTGGCACGGTAACGCAGTGGTTAGCACTGCTGCCTCATGGCACCGAAGACCCAGGTTCAATCCCAGCCCTGGGTCACTGTCCGTGTGGAGTTTGCACATTCTTCCCGTGCCTGCGTGATTCTCACCCCCACAACCCAATGAAGTGCAGGGTAGGTATATTGGTCATGCTAAATTGCCCCATTAATTGGGAAATAAAAGATTGGGCACTTTAAATTTATTTAAAAAAAATTATCCCCTTGAGCAAAATAAAACTATAATTGTTGTTAAATTAATTACTTAAGTAGAGATCACAAAAATATTTTTTTCCATAAAACGTTCTTTTTTAAAATGGTGGCTTGGCTTGACTATGAAGCTCCTATTGAATAGGTTAACAATTCTTACAGCCTGACCTCTGTAGAATAGCAACAACACATGAAAGATTCAGCATCTTTTGAAGAACACTGGAGAAAAAAATAATCTAGATATAACTGTTCCAGCTAATTAATTGTCAACATGGTTTCTTTAAATACACAAGTTTTAGATTCTGTTGGTGGTTTTGCAGCATAAGGGGAATGATGTGCAATTTTAAGAAGTGTAAGAACAATGGTAATTAATCTTTAAGGCTGACAAAGGTCATTGACCTGAATCATTCACTTTGTTCTCCATCCACAAATACTGCCAGACCTGCTGAGTATTTCCAGCATTTTCTGTTTTAATTTCAGATCTTCGGCATTGCTAGTAATTATCTTTGGTGTTGCGGCAATTAATCTTACTGCTTTTCTTTCATGCCTAGATCTTATAACCTCAAAACAACCCCTAGCTACCTAATTTCCTATTGAAACAAATTTCAGTTCGAGCATCACCAACGTAACCTCACCTGAGCAAACTTTAAAAATTAGCTAGGTCACTGCTTATGTCTGCCATGCGGTGACCCCTGCTGGAAAATGTACGTATGTGTACATTGCGAGAGACCAGTTTGATTTTAATTTTGATTCCTCCAAAAATAAATAGCCGAACATTTTTTTTTCAATGAACGGTTAATTTAGCGTGGCCAATCCACCTATCCTGCACATCTTTGGATTGTGGGGGTGAGACCCACGCAGACACAGGGAGAATGTGCAAACTCCACAAGGACAGTGATCCGAGGCTGGGATCGAACCTGGGACCTTGGCGCCGTGAGGCGGCAGTGCTAACCACTATGCCACCGTGCTGCCCTTTCTCTGTAATTAATGATCAACAAACAAAATCACTTCAATTCAAAGCTCTGTTCAAAGCATTCAGGAGAGAGCCTGAATAAAACATTTGATCCATCCCAGTCGGAGCATTGGGCTGAATTTTCCCAGTCAAATCATGACCAGACGTAATTGGCCTCAATCTCGGTCAGGAATCCTGAAGTGGTCTTGACAGGACATTGTAAGAAGTCTTACAACACCAGGTTAAAGTCCAACAGGTTTGTTTCGAATCACTAGCTTTCGGAGCACAACTCCTTCCTCAGGTGAATCTTCACCTGAGGAAGGAGCTGTGCTCCGAAAGCTAGTGATTCGAAACAAACCTGTTGGATTTTAACCTGATGTTGTAAGACTTTTTACTGTGCTCAGCCCAGTCCAACGCCGGCATCTCCACATCTTGACAGGACATTGGCTGCGTACATCTCAGAGGCAGCCAATCAAGAAGCTGTCTCCAGGGATCCTGTCTGATTAGCACCTCAAAAGAGCTGCTGTCTGTGCTGTAATGGGGAAAAATTAAAAACAGTGATGGCCCCCGACATGCGACCCAGCGGCTGCCTCCAGTTAAACGACGTGGCTCAGGCCTCAGCAGCAGACCTATCCAACGTTGGGACAAACCTAGTGGTGCCATCACCTTTCCCACAATAGGCCCATTTCTGGGCTGCTGGCATGTTGACCCCACCTGCAGCAAGATCGCTTGGATGCAGGAACATATTTGTGTAGCCAACCTGATGCACTTTTTATTTGTTCGGGGCATATGGGCATCGCTGGTTGGGCCAGCATTTATTGCCCATCCCTAATTGCCCTTGTTAAACTGTTTCAGGGGGCATTTAAGAGTCAACCACATTGATGTGGGTCTAGCGTCACATGTAGGCCAGACCAGCTAGGGATGGCAGATTTTCTTTCATAGAAGGCATTAGCGAACTAGCTGGGTATTTACAACTGTCCACAATGGTTTAATGGTCATCGTTAGACTTTTAATTCCAGATTTTTATTGATTTGGATTTGAACCCAGTCCCCAGAGCATTACCCTGGATTACGAGCCACTTCACCACCACCTCCCACAAACGTACTTCTGGTTCTGCCTCCTAATTGAAGAACCATCACAATTCAACACATGTGCACCTTTCTGGGCACCGCACATTGGAAAGAATATAAAATCTTTGGAGAGGCAGAAGAGATTTCGTAGACTATTTCTAGAGATAGTGGATTGCAGTTACATGGATCCAACTGGAAAAACTGGAGTAGTTCTCCTTAGAACAGGCGAAGAGATTAGGTATGGGGAATTTACATGCACAAGTAGCTTAGATAAAATAAAGAGAAGCCATTTCCGGTGGCTTGAATAATGAGAGAGCATAAATTTAAAGTGATTGGCAAAAAAACCCAAAGAAGTCAGGAGGACTGCATTTTATGCTGCAAATGGTTAGAATTTGGGATGTGCTACCCTGTATGATGGTGGAATCAAATTCAATGATCACCTTCAAGAGGAAACTGGGTAAATATTTGAATGATGCAGAGATATGGGGACAGAACTCCTAGGACTAACTGGGTTTCTCTTTGAAAGAGCCCCAGGCTGACTCAAGGCAACTGTCACAGAATCCATAGAATCCCTACAATACAGAAGGAGGCCATTCAGCCCATCGAGTCTGCACTGACTCTCTGAAAGAGCACTCTACCCAGGCCCACTCCCCTGCCCTATCCCCGTAACCCCACATATCGATCATGGCTAATCCACCTAATCTGGACATTTTTAGACTGTGGGAGAAAACCGGAGTACTCGGAAGAAACCCATGCAGACATAAGAAGAACGTGCAAATGTCAGACAGACAGTCACTCAAGGCCGGAATTGAACCTGGGTCCCTGATGCTGTGAGAGCGTAGTGCTATCTGCTGTGCTTCCGTGCCGCTGCTTCCTGTGTTGTATTATTCTACAATTCCCTGAAAACACAGCTATCAAATGGCTGCAAGTGCCCATATAACCATACCTCAAAAAAATTTACTTGGATTTGTTGGAGAGAGCAACTATATTTATTGTTTATAACAAGCAGATAGAGGGTTTTATGATTATTAAAATGTGTTGGTTAATAAAACACAAGCACTACTACCATGGAAGGACATGAACATCTTGAAAAATATTGAAATTAGCTTAAAAATGATACCAAAGGGGACGAAGATGAAAAAACTTATAATTCACAAATCCTCAACAGTCAATGCAGTCTTTATGTTACTTGAATTGCATATTGAAATTGCATGCAATTCTTATTTAAATCATGGTCCTTTTTAAAATTATGCACTTAAATTCAAATTGATCAATATTATTAATTTTCACATCCATTAAATGCATCACACTGGTTTCATGCTGACAATGTGACAATAAGGAAAGGAATTGTCATTTTAAAAAAGCAAGTGCAGGATACAGGTGTGGCTCATTATGGTGCAATATGATGGAGCAAGCCAGTCCACCAGTGATTTACGAGGAACTCTCAATTCAAAAACAACTTGATCTTGGCAGCTGAAGGCATCATAGCATCATCATAGAATTTACAGTGCAGAAGGAGGCCATTCAGCCCATCGAGTCTGCACCGACCCTTGGAAAGAGCACCCTACTTAAGCCCCACTCCTCCACCCTATCCCCTTTATCCCGTAACCCAGTAACCCCACCTAACCTTTTTGGACACTAAGGGCAATTTAGAATGTCCAAACCACCTAAACTGCACATCTTTGGACTGTGGGAGGAAACCGGAGCACCCGGAGGAAACCCACGCACACACTGGGAGAACGTGCAGACTCCACACAGACAGTGACCCAAGCTGGGAATCAAACCTGGGACCCTGGAGCTGTGAAGCAACTGTGCTGCGTTGCTGCCCGGCATGGCCACCAATGGTGGAGAAATTAAAATCCGGAATTCTCACGAGTGCAGAATTGACGGAGCACAGACATACCTGACGACACTAAGCCTGGAGGAGATCACACGTGATACGGAAGAGCGAGGCCGTGGGGGGAGGGGGGGGGGATTGGAAAAAAGAATGATCATGGCAAAATTGAGCTGTTGCTTAACTGTGAACCTGAATGGGTGAATAGGACTTAGACCTCATTAGTTCAAGACCCAAGTATATTGTTAACTCTGATATAATTGTGGCACATAGTTTAAATTCCAATTAATATTAATGCGCCAACATTTGCAATTTTAGATTAGAAAGTTAGCTACCTTGAAATTTGCATTACACATGTGCCCCACAGTATGTCTAACAGCTGTCCAGTAATTCATACATTTCCATTATTCCTCCATTTTGTTTTTTACCCCCTTGGGGCACCCTCCCCTCCAGGAAACTGGAGCTCTGACTCTCCTCACGCCCTGCCTCATGCATTGAGAACGGTCTTGGGAATTCCTCAGTAAGAAGTCCGAAAGCTAGTGATTCGAAACAAACCTGTTGGACTTTAACCTGGTGTTGTGATACTTCTTACTGTGCCCACCCCAGTCCAACCAACCAACATCTCCACATCATGGGAATTCCAGGCAGAGCACTGCAGTACCAATTCAGGCCATTGCAGCACTGTGCCTAAACGGGTTGGAGAGCAGTCGGCCAATCAGATTGGCCGACAGCTCCCTCAGGCGGGATTTCAAGGATGGACAGAAGTCCTGCCCACTACCAATCAACGCTCAGGTGAGTATTAAATGGTAGTGGGCCTCCAAGAGTCGACGGTTGCACGTTATGCTGCAACTCTCAAAATGGCGAGCCCCAACTGCTTGCCATCCTTAAAGTTCTACCCATGGCTTTTTAAAAATTTCCCCTCTCTGGTAGCCAATGGTTTCTTAAGGATGTTATGCTACTCAAGAAAACCCCCCAATATAATCGATTGTTGGGGCTCAGTGCAAAATGCTTCATATTATTTTGGTGGATTTTTAAAATTAATAACTGTTCTCATGGAGATTCCCAGCCTGACTGGTCAATTGACCTCCTGTTCCCTTTTATACCTTCTCTCTGCTCCACAGCAATGTACAGCCACTCACATGAGGAAGCAGGTCTACAGATAAATTTAGCCATGCATGTACTCTATATATTAATTGTAAAAAGGAAAGGCTCCTCTTAAGGCAACTTCCTATGAATTTTAGATCTAAAAACGCAATATTAAATTGCAAATTCAATTTCAAACATGAGCCGGATTCTTTGGAGAGTGGGGTTTCCCTGTCCCACCACCTGAAGTGAACACCTTCCTGCTGATCAGCTTTGCAGCCGTTTAGTGCTTTATGAAGTGTAAATTGGTTGGAAGCACCAGCAGCAATAACCAGGATGGGCTATAAGCAGAACCTAGATTCTCGATGATTCGATTCTCAGTGTTGTTAGCAGAAGGTGGAGATCTTAATGGAGGGGTTGGGGGTGGGATGGTAAAGGGACACCGGGCAGAACTTTGGGGCCATGGTGGTGCCCGATGTGGGGAAACTGGGCCCCTGAGGTGTCCCTATGCCCTATCCTTTCCACTTGACACCCCGAGTAGGGTGACCTGCAGGGCTGCCCCTGCCCCTAAACTCCTCCCATCAGCTTCAAATTTAAGGTCTCAATTGGGGTGAGGGCAGGTCAGCTGTCTAAGCCTCGACTATTCCTGTAATAATTACGGACAGTACGGAGTCTTACAACACTAGGTTAAAGTCCAACAGGTTTGTTTCGATGTCACTAGCTTTCGGAGCGCTGCTCCTTCCTCAGGTGAATGAAGAGGTATGTTCATGTTTCTGGAACATACCTCTTCATTCACCTGAGGAAGGAGCAGCGCTCCGAAGGCTAGTGACATTGAAACAAACCTGTTGGATTTTAACCTGTTGTTGTAAGACTCCGTACTGTGCTCACCCCAGTCCAACGCCGGCATCTCCACCTCATAAATGCGGACAGGTTAGGAGCGTGCAGGAGGGCAATGGAAAAGCCACCAAGGCATTTTTACAACTCCTTCCCCAATTTTAAACCCACTACTGGGGGATTATAAAGTTCAGCCCATGTGTAGGCAAAGAAGAAAAGGGAGATGTAAGTTACTGATGATAGAATCGATAGAATCTCAAATAGCTCTGTGGATAACCCCAGTGAACCCAACTGGACTAGTCAAACCAGATGGATCCTAAGTTTGGTTCCAATTCTGTTCTGAATGAACTGATCTCCGCTAGGGCAGGATGGCATGGGAAGTAAGGGGCTAAAATTTACTTCATATGCTTAGCAAAGGCAGAGATCAGCCAGAGTTCTTGTTTCTTTTTGCAGTTGACATGTATGAGCTTACCATGGGAGAAGCAAATCTGCTGTACTACCTCTTAATGTTCAGCAGCCTCTTGAGACGCACACACATCAAGGACAGTTGGGCGAGATACTGGACTCACTAGAAGCAACTTCCTGAAAGGTCATTCATCTCCTTTGTAAAGTTATTTGCAAAAGGATTATCACATTTAGCTGTAACAGTTACTGCACTTCAAGGTAATTCATTGTGTTTGAGACACAGAAACTTTTCTGAGAGATGTGAAAGGGCACTCTAAGCACTATAGGTCTTTCAGTCAGCCAGGCCTTGAAGACTAGTGACATTGTAAAGGTTAGCATTAGGCTGCCAGATACACATTCATCTCAGCACTGAAAGAGATGTCATTTAATGTTATTAACAGATCCACTAGTCTGTTTCCATCAGGGATAGTGATCATTTAACTTTTAAACCACTGAAGAAATGAATACATCGCCGCTCTGTCAAAGATGGAACGGAAACAGTTGGCATTTACATAGCAGCTTTAACATGAAAATGCCTCTAGTATCATTACAGACGTGTAATCAGACAGAAATTATGCCAAACCAGTGAAGAAATTAGGAGAAACAAAAGCAAAATGCAGCAGATGGCGAATATCAGAAATAGAAACAGAAAATGCAGGTCCGACAGCACTTGTCTAGAGTGCAATACCTCAGGTAGATAATCATTCATCATAACTGCAAGTTAGAGATTTAACAATTAATAAATGAGTACAGAGCTAGGGGGCACAAGGTAGGTTGATGAAATGGGGAAAAGAACATTAGGAGTTGTCTGTGATAGAGTGGAGGGCAGGAGCGATTAAATGACAAAACGGATGATGCGGTCACAAAAAAAGTGGGCGTTAATTGGATAAGTAAAGAAACAAAAAATCGTTATGCAAAGAATATAAATGGCAACAGCACAACCATTACCAGCATGTACTGCTGAAAAATGGCAGCATTGATAATGATCTGCACAGTTGTTGAACCTTAGTGTTGAGACTGGAAGACAGTAAAATGGATGGGGCGCGATTCTCTGAGCCCCGCGCCAGGCCGAAGAATCGCCGTAAACGCGCCACGACTCCCCAACGCCGGCGTGCGATTCTCCGAGGTGCGGAGAATCGGCGCCATTTGCGCCGGCGCGTTTGACACGGCGCCGCTGATTCTCTGGCCCAGATGGTTCGAGCGGCCACGCGGAAAAAGCAGAGTCCCGCCGGCGCTGTTCACCCCTGGTCGCTGCTGGCGGGAACATTGCGCGAAGAGTTGGGGGGGCGGCCTATGGGGCGGGTAAAAGTGCTCCTTCAACGAGGGGGGCCTCCGATCGGGTCTGGCCCGCGATCGGGGCCCCCCGATCAGGGCCGGTCTCTGCCCCCCGCCCCCCCAGCCTACTTTGTTGCGCGCCCGACCCCGAACCCCCCACGCCATGTTGCATAAGGGCTGGCGCACTGAAGGAGTTTCCCGCGCATGCACGAGTTGCCGGGGCCCAACTGCGCATGCGTAGCGCCCATTTGGCGCCAGGAAGGGAGGCTGGAGCGGTGTGAACTGCTCCAGCACCGTGCTGGCCCCCTGTGGGGGACAGAATCGGTCGTCCCCACGCCCGTTTCGCGTTGTCGTTTGTTAATATTTGTTGAGTTGAGCTTTACTGGAACAGTATAGGAGTGAAAAAAGAGAGGTCAGAGTGTGAGTGGAGCAAAAAGTTGAAATGGCAAGCTGAAACCTCAGGCTTGTGGATTGAATGGGTGGTCTCTGTGTTGAATGTCTCCAAGCTGCAGTTAGCCTCAGAAATGTAGAGGAGATGCAACAATTACAATTTTATCTTCTCCCTTCCCGCCATTCAGTGCTGCAAACCCTTCCCCCAGTGGGCAGCAATTCACTTGTACTTTCTGTTTAGCATAATCTATCCTCTCTCTCTGTGGTTTTCTGTGTCCTCGGGAAGCCAAACACTGGCTGCTCCCTATCGGGCTAGGGAATTGGGTTCTAATTGTAGTTCCCCCATTGATGCAGTGGTGGAGAACAGCTAACTAATAATAATAATCTTTCTTAATGTCACAAGTAGGCTTACATTAACACGGCAATGAAGTTACTGTGAAAATCCCCTCGTTGCCACACTCTGACGCCTGTTTGGGTACACTGAGGGAGAAGTCAGAATGTCCAATTCACCAACAAGCACGTCTTTTGGGACTCGTGGGGGGAAACCCCGGCACCCAGAGGAAACAAACGCAAACACGGGGAGAACGTCCTCACAGACAGTGACAGAAGTCAGGAATCGAACCCGGGTTCCTGGTGCTGTGAAGCAACAGTGCTAACCACTGTGCTACCGTGCTGCCCCTCATCATAACTTATAATTGCATTTACATTGCACCTTTGTCATCTGTGGCTCAGGAGTGGGTTTCTCGATTTGGAGTTTAAGGTTGTGGTGTCAAGTCCCATCCTCGAGATTTGAACACAAAATATTGGCTGTCACTGTAATGCAGGACTGAGGGTCTGCTGCACAGTGGAGGTGTAAATACGCTATGACAGACACAACTCAGAAAAATTACAGTTTCAAAAAAAGAGGGCAATTGAGAAAACAACCATAAATTTTGCCTTCATGAAGACGAGGAATTACACCAGTGGACTTGGCTTGTTATAAATTAATGTTAGCATTATGGATAATGCTCAATGGCAGCCTTCCTTGAGTCAATAGGTAATACATGTAAGCCTAATTCCATATGTCTGAGTATATAATTCAAGGTGGAGCATCAGGGGAGTAGTGAGTATTTGCTGCAGTGCCATCTGTCAGGACATGCAACTGTGACTCCATCTTCCCTCTCGGGTGGATGTGGAAGATTTTATGGCACATTTATCCTGCAACCGATATCATTAAATAATTAGATTATCTGATTATTTTCTCATTGATCATTTTCAGACTTAGCTGTGTATGAAATGGTTATTGGGTGACCGATATAAATACCTATAAAATAATTATGTCAATGTGCTTTGCCGGTAGTTGTAAGGAAAATTGTTGTCAAAACAGGAGGGGAGAGATTAGACGGATTAATCAAAGCTTTTTAGGCTTTTATGGAGTATTTTGGAGAGTAGAATTGAGGTGGCTGAAGGCAGTGCTGTTAACGATAGGATGAAGTACCAGGGTGTGATGAACGGTTACTGCCTTATCATCATGTAAGGTGATGTCCCCTTTAAGACCAGGCTTCAAACCCTGGGGACTCCGCCTCTGGCTCCGCCCACCTGTGAGCCATATATAAAGGGCTGCCTCATGAGCTGTGCACCAGTCAGCACATGTCTCAGCTCTAGCATAGTTCTTAGTCTAATAAAGCCTTCTTTACCGTTTATACTCTAAGCGTCGTTATTGAGGGTACCTCACAGGGGTATAGTCACCAACTATGGTTCAATGAATTTCTGGAGATTTAATCACAAGATGTTCAGCCTACAACTGTCCCATCCCCAAATTCCTGCCATGAGTTACCTAACACATCTGTAGTGCACTGCCATCTCCTACCAATTGGAAAATTAGCACACTCATTTTTGGGGCGTGAGGAGGAGCTGGGGGTTGTGTGGTGGTTCAACAAAAGGCCCAAGTCAGAAGAATGGAGAGTTTGCTGAGGAAATCAGCAAAGCATAATAGCGTAGATAGGGTCGGCAAGGCCATGAAGTGGATTAAAATAAGAGACCAAACATTTAATGCTTCAAGCAACGGGGAGCCAGTATTGGCCATTCAGGATTGGATAATGTGCAGTTCCAAACCTACCTTATTGCAGGTGCATAACTGCTTTCCTCCTGTTTAACCAAGCTGTACTAAAACATTGTGATAGCCCAGCAGGCCTTAACAATTATAGTGGCTGGTAGACAATATAATAAAACATGAACACTGCTTGGCAATTGGCCATTATTGATCAGATTAACAAATTGTCGTGTTTGGACTGCCTGTGCCCCAGGTCCTGGAACATTGCTTTGTGGATCAAAGCACATTACTTTGAGGTAACTAAAGTGACTGCCTGGACAACCACATCATTCACTTTGAGTGCCAAAGGAAGCCAAGTGGGGGAAAAAATGATTTCCAGTCAGATGTTGCTGTTAATTTCTCTGACTTTCAAAAAGATATTTGCAACAATTGCTTAAATTTCCATTGTTATTTTCATGACACAGCATAAGTAAAAGAGGTTAGCGTGTACAGTAAAATTAAATTCCTTTCAACATTTATTTTCAGTTATATTAGGTTCGGGAAAGGAAACTACCACTTCAAAGATCTTTTGTGCATGGAAAATTCTGCAAATTTATCAACTCCTTGCATTTGGCCAGAATCCCAGATCAATCTGTCAATCCTGGCCATATTCTGTAACCCTTTTTTTGTATCAACAAATGCCTCAAGGTGCCTTAAACACAACTTCCCAACTGTCTGCACACTGCTGCCTTGGTTAGAGTCCTTTTGGGTCTATAGTCAATGTTTAAGGGTGCCCTGGGCAGCCTTAGCAGATTTTGTGATCAGTGCACCCGGAGATTTGTTTTAAACATAAGCTGCTAGTTCTGAGGAGAGCCTGCTGGCTTTCTGATCAGTCCTTACTGTCATCCTAGTCAGATGATTCTGCCACTCAGATCAACGCCTTGGGTGTCCTTGGCATTCTGTGCTGCCTCTCTGAATGATGCTCTTGTTGATGCACAGGTGGTGAGAAGGAAAGGTAACCTTGAAATTAAAATAAGAAAAGAATCTCAAAGCAAAGTGAGTGTGATTCCTCAGCTGAGGAACTGGTGATATGTGGTGCAGATGCCTGTATTCTTGCAAGGCTATTTTTAAAATGGCTAACAATCCAACAACAGGAAGCTCATTTGCAAAATTAATTCACAGAATAGGCTCCAAAAATACATTAACATATGTTTTTTGTTTAGCCAAGCACAGATTTATTTGAAGTGTTTTCACTAGTGGCTGGTTTCTGAGGGAGACAGTAAATATGGAGAACTACAATAAGCCGAACGTTTAAACAGTAATTGGGAACATGATGTTTGCATACAACAAATCTGAACTTATTGAGTTAAATTTTTATCACAAACCCTCTGTAAACGATGACTTGACAATTCACAAAAAGTGTTTATAGAAAAAGGGTGTTGTTTATTGGGTGTTCAAGGTTTTTTTTAAGGGAAAGAACTGTAGGGTGCTCAATGATTTCTCACGGAAAGAATTGTAACCGTTGATTAGTGTTATGTCCCAGAATTTGAGTGTCGTTATTAATTTTTTAAAAATAATTGTTTAAAGGATGTTTTATTCACTGTGTACTATGGAGCCTGCAACAGAGTGCATTGCAGTGTCAATGGATGCTTTTGCGTGTTTGGTACCTTTTTGTTAATGAAACAAAATATGATGCATGGTATATAATCTGGTGCATCAAAATGTATCTGTTATGTTGTAGTTCAATATTTGAAAGAAAAACAACTCTATTAATATTACCCGTGGTGCTGATATACCAGCATGTCCAGGATCAATAAGCATTAAATTCATAAAATTTGATGGTAATTGTTATTTGGCTAATAGCTGAGCATTATTCCACAAAGGCCTGTGCAACATGCTTGTTCCTTACTGCTGATTTACAGGTGGAAATCCAGTGCTACTTTTTTAGTATTCCATGAGGTTAATTTGCTTAATGCTTTTTTATCCCTTTCTCATTTGAAGATC
Source organism: Scyliorhinus torazame (assembly GCF_047496885.1). NCBI lineage: Eukaryota > Metazoa > Chordata > Chondrichthyes > Carcharhiniformes > Scyliorhinidae > Scyliorhinus > Scyliorhinus torazame. The sequence goes on from NC_092716.1 coordinate 213,054,366, forward strand.
ATAATATGTTAGAGTATGGTTCCATTGATAGCCGTTGTGTGAACTGAGACAATGTGTGTCAGTAGTCTATTAAACCTTGGCAAACATAAAACCTAACCATATCCTGCCTGCACCTGATAGGTCCAGTGTGATTCTTGATGCAGAGATGAGCTAGCAAATCCCAAGATGATTTTCTCCTCTAATTCAGGGCTACTGAGGTTAATTGCAGCTCTCATTCTGCTGGGGATTGTAATCCATTAGCTCTACATATATCAGTCAAGACTGAAAAAGGTCAAAGATGGCAAATTTATTCAAGAAGCAGTCATTAGATATGGGCAAGCTTGAGCTTTAAAATCAAATATGGTTGCAGGAAGAAGGGACGATTGAGTGGGGTAATGATCTAATGATACAAGTAAAAGGCATGATTGACAAAACGCTACTTGACCCATCAAGAATATCATTCTCGATTATCTAACCTGCCAACCCACTGCATTCTGAACTTTCCAATGTCTTTGATTCCAATTCCTTACCGGATAAAAGAAAGTTAGGTTCAATTTATATACCACCTTTCATGACATCAAGCACTTAGGAATTAAGCTCCTCTAGCCAGCTCTGCCATTCATGAGATTATGGCTGACCTGTGGCCTAACTCCAGACCCCTGCCTTTGGCCGATATCCCTTAATACCTTTACTTAACAAAAGTTTATCTGCCAACCCACTGCATTCTGAAATTTTCCAATGTCTTTGATTCCAATTCCTTACCGGATAAAAAGCATGGCTCACAATGCCCCTCTCTGTGCCCACAGAAGTTAGCCCATAATAGGCATGAAAGGTCCCAGACTGGGCAGCGGAGTTCCAGATATTAGAGCCCTCATCCCTATAAAAAACAGGCCCTGAAGATTACGGGGTTGGCCAAGGAGAGAGCCGTCACCGACAGCGAGATTGGCCTGCACCGCAGAAGCAAGGATCCACTGCCCCTTCACCCAATTGATCTGCCTCAAGTGAGTTCATGTCAGACGAAGTGATCCTTCCCTCCCCCTGTCCCTTCTCTGTTGGATCTCTACCTGTAGGGGCAGGACATCCCCCCCTCCTGCCACCCAAGAGGAGAGTTTGAGGAGACCGCCATCGAGGCTCCAAACCTGTCATCCCCACCCTCCACCAGTGCAGAGACACACACCTAGTGGGCAACATTAATGGGCAGGCTTCTGTGGTACAATCGAGTGAGCACCATACAGTTGCTAATACACATCAGGTGGAGGCAGGAACATCCAAGGGAGTCAGCAGTTGGTGGTCTGCTGGGTCCATAACTCGACTGAGCCCCAGTCAGATGCTGAGCCTCTGGGCAAGGTTATCCTGGAGCTGATGCAGACTCGAAGGCATGGCCGTGAGATTCAGGAGGGAATTTCAGTGACACTCCAGCGAGTGCATAGCCAATTGGAGGAGTCCCAAAGACTGCCGGCGCGGGAAATTGCGGCAGCAATGCGTGGCACCAAGGTCAACACTGCTAGGGTGGCAACCGTTGTGGAAAGCCTGGAACACATTGTCAATGCCTTGAGTGGTGGTGTCCAAGGCTTGGCTCAGTCAGTGACGACCATTGCTTGGCATCATGTCCCAGTCCCAGACACAGGTGCACATTGCCGAGATACTCCAGGGCATGGCACCGTCACTGAGGAGCATCGTTGAGGGTGAGAACACCATGGTGTAGACAATGGGGGGACTCCAGGACCGGCAGAGCCAGATGATGCTGAGGACTCTGGAGCTCACTCCAGCTGCATCTCCATTTCATGGAGCCCCCAGGGCCCAAACGGTACTGACTGGGAGGAGGGAGACGACGGTGGTCTCCGACTCATCAAATCCCCCCTCCTGACACTGGTGCATCTCAAAGTCAGCGGGCAGAACAGGGTGGCACAGCGATGCTTGTGACACCGGTAAGTAGGCCAAGGTCCTCCGACTCCAGGCCCTCCAGGTGACGGCCACCAAGAGCATCAAAGGCCACAGGGCGCGAGAATCAGCAGGCTGTCTCCACCTGTGATGAGCATCCTGGGGACACCCCAAGACATAGCGACAAAACATGGAAGATTAAGAAGATTGAGTATCACTGAGTGGGACAGCTATTTGTAGCTCGGGACAATGAAAGTTTCAAATGTTCACCATTAAACAGCTAACAACTGATATATGTGCAGCTTCAGTCACGTTAATCTGCATAGTGAGCCTGCCTGCACCTCCACCCCCTGTTGCCTTCCGCTCCCTCAGCCCCTGTCCCCTGGGCACAGTGGACCTAGATGAAGAGCCCCCGTAGAAGACCCCGTTCAGGTGATGGGTGTGAGTGCGTTGTCAGCAGAAAGACGAGAGTCTCACTTTGGCATAAACTGATGAGCACTAGAGCTAACCTCACAATAGGTTATCATCACTCTCCTGCCTTGTATATTGACCCACTGAGTGCGACACAGGCCCATCACCCTGGGGTGACAATGCACAGACTCTGGGAGGGTGGAACAGGGTAGTCTGGAAGATGGGGGGGGCGGGGTGTTGAGGAATGAGGAAGGAGGGAATGAGTGGGCAGGAGGGGAGAGAGGTGGGGATAGAGTTGGGGGGGCAAAGCCTCGTCCTATGAGAAATGGGCAAGGGTGAGGGTCTCCCACCGCCGCCTGTCCTCCATCCTTCAGCTGCTCCCGCAGGTCCTCCCCAGGATCATCCTCCATCCCCTCCTGGTCCGGCCCCCATCATCCTCTTTTGAGAGGCCACATGCTCCTCCTCCACCATACTGCTGTACCAGGTTGTGGAGGGCACAGCAGACCACCACAAAGCGGGAGACCCTCTGGGGGCTGCAGTGCGTCATCAGAGTGGTCAAGGCATCAGAATCACATTTTGAGCAGCCCAATGCACTGCTCAATGACAGCATGGGTGGCAGCATGGGCCTCGTTATATTAGGGCTTCAGATTGTCTCCAGCCTCCGCAATAGCATCAACAGTCAGGACCTCAGCAGGGTACCCCTTATCCCCAAAGAGCCAACCCGCCATGCTGGGGTGGTCCTCTAAAACGTTAGGGATCTCATAGTGTCCCAGAATGTAGCTGTCATGGGAAGTGTGCACACTTGCATGATCCAGAGGTGGTAGTTGCACAAGAGCTGAACATTTTGGTTAATGAAGGGCTCTCCCTGATGCCCTGGTGTGTGCAAGATGGTTTGCATGCCATCAATTACTCCCTGGACCTGGGGCATCCTGGCGATGGCAAAGAATCCTGCTGCCTGGGCATCTTGATGGGCTTGGTCCAGCTCAAAGTCAATATAGTATGCTGCCTGGGCAAAGGGGGCATTTGTGACCTCACAGATGTACCTGTGGGCTGTTGCTTGGGAAATGTTGCACAAGACCTTGCTCGAACCCTGGAATGATCAGGTGGCATAAAGATTCAGTCCTGTGGTGACGTTCACTGCCACTGGGAGCAGGCGTCCTCCTCCATGGGTGCAAGTCCACAATGACAAGGTGCCGCACCATCTCCTTGTTGAGAAGGAGTCTTCTGTCTGTCATCTGCTCATACGACCAACTGCACCTGTACACCTTGAGCCGTCAATTGCGTCTCCCTCTGGGTCCTTCCTCGGCCTGATGGGCGGCCTAGTGTGCAGGGTGTGCAGCGGGCCCTGCACATTGGGTGCCGCCTCCAGCCTGCATCGATTCTGCTGTCGCCTTCTCCGGCGTCTGCCCTCCTGGGCAGCCACTAGCACCATGAGGGCTGCTACTGCAGGGTCAATGACACCATCCATTGCTGTATCTGTAAGGAATTGGAGAAGGATAGAGATCGACAATCAGTTAGGGCTTCCACCCCAGCACCCCCATATCCCACACATCTCCATCACCCTTGCGTGTTCCACCTCCTCTGAGTGCCATCCACCAAGCCAATTGTGCTGGAGAAATGTACACTCCCGACCCCCCCATTGCCGGCCACAGCACGAGCACCTGGACCACAGACCCCTGCCGGGAATATTAGGGAGATCGTGCTCCAGTGCCCTCCCCTGATTGACAGACTCACCATCTGGTCGCAGCGATATCCCCAGGGCTGAAACCCAGCTCTTGGGTGTTTGATTGTTCTCTGGTGCTGATGCGTCCAGGGTTTCAGGCACAGTGTCCAGGGCCGGGATTCTCCTTCCGGGGACTAAGTCCCCACGCCGGCGGGAAAACCGGCGCCAACGACTCCGGTGTCAACGCGCCCCCAAGGTGAGGAATTCTCACCTGTCTCGGGGGCTAGGTGGACGCCGGATGGGTTGGAAGTGACGGCGCGAGTTCGCATATGCGCCAAAGGGCCGGCATGATCTCGCGCATGCGCGGAACCGCCGGCATTTATCGGCGCATGCGCAGGGGGCTCTATTCTCCGCGCTGGCCATGGCAGATCCTTACAGGGGCCGGCGCGGAAGGAAGGAGTGCCTCCACGGCACAAGCCCGCCGGCAGATCAGTGGGCCCCAATTGCGGGCCAGGCCACAGTGCCCACCCCCCGCCCGGGGTCCGATCCCCCCCCGAGGACCGCCCACGCATACTCACCTGCCAGGTCTCGCCGTGTGGGACCATACATAACCCACTCCGGCGGGACTGGCCACAAATGGACGGCTGCTCGGCCCATCAGCGCCCGGAGAATTGCCGGGGGGGGGGGCCACTGCCAAAGGCCCCCGATGGCGTGGCGTGAACCCCGCCCCCGCCCGAAAAACGGCGCCGGAGAATACGGCAGCTGGCGTCGGGGCGGGATTTGCGCTGCCCCCCGGGATTCTCCAATCGTGTCCCAGGTCTCGCAGTTTGATTGAAATGCTAGGCAATAATGCTCAGCTGAGCATGTGTGCCCACGATAATGCATTTGAGAATATTTTGATTATTAAACGGTCAACAGTAACAAATATTTAAAAATCAACTGTGTAACATTCCACATAACACATTAGTCATTAAACAACAAGGAAACGTTACCGTTCCATATTGATATTCCACAAATCAATATCAGCTGATTTTCACAAAGAAACCAAACACGCAGTATCACACAATATCGCAGATTCCTCAACAGAAATGGACGCTAAGCCTGAAAATGTGTTATCATGTCCAGAACTTTGTTGTAGAAATGATCTGTTCATCAATGTGTGAGTTGTTCCACATATCAGTGCCATTCTCCGCCCAGGAGCCGCAGCTGTGCAGGCCCTCCCACACGGCCTAATCTCTCCGGAACCAAATCCTCATCCACATATTCCACTGGCACTCGAGGTGCACTTGAACACCCTTGACTTCCAGCATGTTTAACCCATGGTGACGTGCAAGTTACATGCAGAACTCACTACACCAACAACAAAATCTGTGAAAACATTCCTTCAACAGCGTCATCAGGTGGCCCATTTGGATCAATGTCACGCACCAGGTCCTGCAGTGGCATCTTGCTTCAAACCAGATTCCCTTCTGGAGTTGTACAACCCCCTGAGCGCTGTGTTCCAGGAGTCAGGTATCTTAGAAAAAATTGTGCTTCTTTCCAGCTACAGAAATAGAAGAAAATAGCAACGGCAGTCTCCAGCAGGAGCAAACAACAACCTGCAGCTGTGAAGTGCTTACATAACTAGGAAGGCAATTCCTTATTAGCAATAGCCTTATCTGTGCAGCTAGAGCCTATTCAAAGTCAAAAGGAGTTAAAGTGACCGTCAGCACGTGTCCAAGAACAGGCCTCTGTCCTAGAAGTGTTTGGTAGGACAGACAGGCAGCAGCTGTAGTTGCCCCTGTTAGGGGTATACACAATATTGGGGGATGGCTTGTAGGCCCCACAGATGCTACTCCCCTCACAACCCCAGCCCTGTCCTATGACACCCAGCCCCTGACCACCCTCATCCCCCCCTCTGGGGGAGTCCCCAATCCCGTGGGCACTGGGCCACCAGCTCCAAAGTCTTTGGGCTACTCACCTTTTCCACTCTCCACAGCAGCACCAGCTTCCCATATTTAAAAAGGAGCACTAAACGGCACCCACGTGATCTCTCACTGGGGAGCCGGTTAGTTCCTGATAATGTTATCATGTCCAGAACTTTGTCATAGAAATGATCTGTCCATCAATGTGTTACTTGTTAGATTGGATGTACACCTCGCTAATGAGATGGAGATTGGCCTTAATTGGTGTCTTGCCTCATCTGGACAGGATCTGGAACCTGCCACTGGGAGAGGGCCGGTTAGATTGCGAACTGATTCTCGTCCAATGGGGACCCCGATTTTGGCCTCTCCCACTATGTAACTGGCACGCCCGGATCTGTGCCGGGCCAAATGCGCCCATTAAATTGCTCCTGTTTCTACATTTTTTTCAGTTCTCTTTTTTATCTTCATGACTGGTTACAGCCTCCTTTTAAAAAAATAAAAAATATTTTAATTCAGAAAATTTCCAATAATGCTATATCTAATCTTTTCCAAATGCAAAAATTCCGACAAATCCCCCAACCACGCCAAAGCCTTAGCCAGCACTGATAAACAATCAAGACTCCGGGCTATTTGAGAGGAGAAGGCCAAGACATCAGCCTTCTTCCCATCTTGCAGCCCTAGCAAGTCCGGCATTATGAAGTAAACCTGAATGCATGACGTACAGATATCGCCATCATGGGCACGGTTCCACTCTAACTCTCAAAATCTCCAACATCGTTTCCAAGTAAAGCCCAAAACCTAACCAGTTTAGGGCTAGGCCAAAATATATGTGAGTGGTTCACCAGCCCCCTCAAACACACTCACATCTATCCTCTACATCCGGGAAGAACCACTCACTTGTGCCTTGGTCAAGTGCGCCCTACATCCCACTTTAAACTGCATCAAACTCAGCCTTGCACATGAGGAGGTAAAATAGACAGTATGCAGAACCTCGCTCCACACCCCCCTCTCAAACCAAGTCCTACACTTTCCCCCCCTCCCCTCCATTTCCCCTTTATGTCCTCCAGCAAAGCCTTCTCCATTGCCATCATCTACCGTTATATAGCTGATATCCTACGGCCTCCTTTCTGATCTAAAAATATACCCCGGAGGCTAACTGATTTTATTTGGACATTCATATTTTGTTTGTAGAACTGTTTGAATCATCAAGTAGGGGGCAGTGTTGGAGCTGTTGATGAGTTTTCACACTTCATTGAAAAATTACAATGATTCTCATATTTGTTTTTTCTATGATGTACTGAACTGATGTGGGCCATTGGTCAAGAAAAGTAGGAATAAGAGGGGACCATTTGGCCCGGCAAGCCTCTTCCATCATCCAATTTGATCATTTAGATTTATTGTCACGTGTACCAAGGTACAGTGAAAAGTATTGTTCTGCGTACAGTCCAGGCAGATCGTTCCATACATGAAAAGCACAGGACACACATTGGATAAATACACAATGTAAATACATAAACGTAGACATCATTCCACGATTTGCATCTTAACTTCACTTATTTTCGTGTTGTTGGTAGATGTCATGTAACAAATGCAAGCAGGGAGCAGCCTCGCAACATCCATATAAGAATGGTCACTGTCCACAGTTGACAATGTGGGGAATGACATTAACCAAGAGCGTGAAGATCAACTAACCTGAGTGCACATAAATTGCAGCTTTCTGTGACTGAAAATCACATTTTTGCTGGCTACCTCCAATATGAAATGATATATGTTTCCAGTGGAATAAAAGTGTTTTGACAGGATTAATACAGCAGCATATGCTAAGAATAATTGTTGATGATAACAGATTAATGTTTGTAGAATTTCCATGATATTCATCTGTCCTTTTTAAACAAAAGCACTAAAACAACTTGTTTTAAATGGATAACTAGCTCTGCTCAAATAATAGACAAGAATACCACATAAATGTGTTTACCATGTATCCACTATGATCACCATCAATCATTTTTAGCCTCATTAATTTTGAGGTTTTTAAGATGGAAAATATTTGAAGTGCGTAGTAGATTGATGAGGAAAAGGCAGGTGAATGTTTCAGTGTGACCCTTCATCAACTCTGTTTTATGGTTTTATTTTGATGATATTGACACAGCCTTATCTCTCTTGAAGCTGCTTAAAATTAAAACAAAAATCTTGTCTACAATTGTTCCTTCCACTGAGGTAATCCACCATCTGTCTCTGAGTATGAACTCTTGTAGGTGTAGAGTATGCTGTTGGTCAGAATTGTTGTTGATGTGTACTAAAGCATTTCAATACACAAATTAAGACCATGTTTGATAAAGTGCCACACAACAAAAGGCTTGTTACCAAAGTTAAAACTCATGGAATAAAAGGGACAGTGGCAGCATGGATACAAAGTTAGCTGAGTGACAGGAAACAGCATAATGGTGGAGGTTGTTTTTGGACTGGAGGAAGGTACCAGTGAGGTTCCCCAGGGGTCAGTATAAGGTCTGCTGTTCTTGATTCATATGAATGACCTATACAGGTGTGCAGGACGCAATTTCAAAATTTGAAGATGGAAGTATCAATCCACCTACCTTGCACATCTTTGTGTTGTGGGGCGAAACCCACGCAAACACGGGGAGAATGTGCAAACTCCACACGGACAGTGACCCAGAGCCGGGATCGAACCTGGGACTTTGGTGCCGTGAGACTGCAGTGCTAACCACTGAACCACCGTGCTGCCCTAAAGATACAATTCTAAATGGGGTACAGGAGCTGAAGAACCTAGGGGTATAGGTGCACAAATTGTTGATGGTGGCAAGACAGGTTATGAACAACAATTAATATACTACAGGATCCTCGGCATTATAGTATGAAAACGAGGACGTTATGGTGAGCCTTTTTTAAAAGAAACACCAGTTCATCCTCAGCAGGGATTTGTACCAACTTCTGAGCATCATGCTTCAAGAGGGATGTGAAGGCATTAGAGAGGTGCAGAAAAGACTTATAAGAGTGATTCCAGGGATGAGGGACTTCTGTCGCATCAATACGTCAAGCTGGCACTATCCTCCTTGGAGAAAGGAAGGTTGGGAGTGTCATGCTATGCTGAGAGGAGCTTAATGAGATACAGACAGGCAGCTAATAACTCAAGGTCTGGAGTCTACTTGAGTTATAGCTGAATCCAGTTGCAGCCCGTGTTATCTCAATGTGCTTAACACGACATGGTACCAGTAGTCTGCTTTATCTAGTTGGTTTACCTCAATCTGTTCTGTGACAACCAGCAAAGAACTCAGGGCATCATGGAGAAGATCCAGCCTCCTCAACTTCTGTGGACCTCCGGCAATCTCAGACCTCGAGGGTGCATCTGATACCAGGAAGATTGCGCTCCTCCTACCAACTGCGGGGGATCAAGCCATCCAAATCTTTAACTCGTTCAACTTCGCCGACGGCCAGGACAAGACGAAGTTTCAGACCATCCTGGTCAAGTTTGACAGTCATTGTGAAGTGGACACCAATGAAATCTTCGAACGCTATATTTTTAAGCAACGCCTACAAGGTAAAGACGAATCTTTCAACTCCTTTCTAACTAATCTCCGTCTACTAGTGCTATCCTGCAACTTTGGTGACATTGCTGACTCCATGATCAGGGATCAGATCGTTTTTGGCGTTCACTCCAATTCGCTGAGGGAGCAGCTTTTGAAAATCAAACATATGACCCTGTCATTCGCGATCGAAACGTGTACGGTGCATGAGCTCGCCAAAAATCGGTATCGCCATCGCCTGGATGCAGTGCCTCAGCCTTGATGAAAGCGACCATTTTGCACACTCTTCCCGGGGTCCCACGCATGCGCGATGCAAATGGGATAATGAAGCGGCCGACCAACACACTGCGCAGGTGCGAACGTCTGCCGACCGCACTGCGCATGTGCGACGTGCCCGAACTGTGGCACTGCCCATTTAAAGAAACACTGCCCTGCAAGAGGCAGGCGCTGTTTGAATTGTGGGAAGCCTGGACACTATGCAGCCTTGTGCAGGTCTGCACCACCAGTCAAGGGCCAGCACTCCGAACTCCAACGCAGGTGAGTTCAGAGTGTACAGCACTGAGTACAGGATTCAGATCCTGGCAGTATCTCGGATCCGGAGGACGATTGCCTGGAGTCCCCCTACTATGTGGGCATCATCACCATGCGTGAGCATGCCTCGCCAACAGCATCACGAAGCCTGCCCGTCCTCACTGTGAATTCTGCGGACGAATGGCGTGCGGTGATGCATGTTAATCAGTGCTCTATCCAGGTCAAGCTGGACACAGGTGCTTCTGCCAATCTTCTTTCACAGACGGATTTCCACCGCATCAAAAAGCCACCCAAGCTCTTTCCCGCAGCCTGCCAGCAGCCTGCCAGCTCCTGGACTACAACGGCAATGCCATCACAGCACTGGGCTCCTGCCATCTGCTTGTCTCCAACAGAAGCGTTCATGCGAGGCTCAGGTTTGAAATCGTCAAGCCTGACAGGGCCTCCCTGCTCGGTGCACAGGCATGCAAGCAGCTGAACTTGGTGCAGCGGGTCTACACGATGACCTTCCCCAACGTGGCTCTTCAAGCCGGCATTGATGACATCCTCGCTCAATATCCAGATGTATTTGACAGGATCGGCACTCTGCCATATCGCTACTGCGACCTGATGCCACGCCTGTGGTCCACGATCCACGCCGGGTTCCGGCTCCACTGAAGGAGCGCCTGAAGGCACAGTTGAAGAATCTTCAGGACCAGGGCATTATCTCCAAAGTCACAGAACCGACTGACTGGGTCTGACTGCTCCAACGCGATGACACCTCCTCCTGGGCTCCGGTTGCCTACGCATCATGGGCGATGACACCGACCGAGCAGCGGTTACGCCCAGATCGAAAAGGAATGCAAGGGTCTGTTTACTGCAATCCTCAAGTTCCACGATTATGTGTACGGCCTGCCGACGGTCACCGTCGAAGCAGACCACAGACCCCTGGTCCACATCATTCACAAGAACCTGAATGGCATGACACCCCGGCTGCAGCGCATTCTCCTCCGGCTCAGACGGTATGACTTCGAGCTCCAATAACTTTTAAAGCTGTTAATGCTCAGAAGTACATTTGCCTACTTTAAAGTTATTAATGACAAATTATTTCAATTGCCCCACTTCACCAAGTACAGCCAGATCTCAGAAACAGCAATGAGATAAATATTAGCCAGGAAACTCTCTACTGTCAATTAGTGTTGGGGAACCTTTTACACCCTACTGACAGTGCAGCAGCAGTCTCAGTTTAAGTATTATTTGAGAAATAGCTGCTATGACTGCACCCCAATCCCACTGTACTACACAATGTGTCAACCTAGATTATGTTGTTATGACTATGTAGTTCAGGGTCCATGTGTTTAAAATATAATTTTTAATTTTAGGAATTAAAGTTTAACTGCAGAAAATAGGAAAAGTACAATTAAAGCAAGTGTGGAGCCTTTAACACTTAAAAGGCTGAGACCATGTTGCCTTAAGAGGTTACCAGCTAGAAAGAAAAAGTAATTAAAACACTGGGCTTTCGAGATTGCCAAAGTAGCTGGTTTAATACAGTCAGAATAAAAGAGAGAATTATAAAGCAGCAGGTGGGCTTACTCCACTAAAGAGCTGGAGTCATAATATCTCCAATGCTTGCAAAAACAAAGGCAGTTCCAGAGAGATGCTTTTGTTCTTGGGAGATAGAGTTAAACTGGTTTAAAAGCATTCAATAAATGCTGAAAGCTTGAAAAATCCATTTACTTTATCAGATCTAAAAATAAATGGTTAAGGAAAGATTATTAACTGAAAGGTCAGTTTGAGGACAGTGCAGAGCAAGCTACATAATTATGGAGGTGGGTGGAGCTTAAGAATGTTCTTTGGTTTCAATGTTTGCTGGGAGAGTTAGTTGCAGTTTGGACCTCATGAAGTTTGCATTTCAATGAGACAAGTTAGCCAAAATAAATGATAGATAGACCTGCACTGTAAAAAAAATAAAAATAAAAAATGAAATAACTAACATCATAAGTGGAACCAAGTGGAATATGGGTGAGGCTTAAACTCCATTTGAACCTTGTGAGAAGAAAAATCTAGTGTGGACCTCTATGTCGTATTGCTAAAGAAAATAATCAGCTGAATTAACTTGGAAATTAACCAGAGAAAGGGACTAGGGCAAATACTCAGAGATGGTGAATTAAAGCTTTATCTCTGAGAATAGCTGGAGCTGAGAAGAATCTCCAGAGGACTGTGGCATTCTTATGGGTGGTCCTTACAAATTAAATGACATTAAGTTTGATGTGTGTTTCTAGAGAATTCTTGGGCAAAGTATGAAATGAACCTAAATGCTTGATGTGTGTAGTTTTCAATGGTATTGTTGATGGTGCTTGTTTAGTTTAAGTCTGTACTGTTTAATAAATTTTGTTTCGTTCGAAAATGAAATCTTGTGACGCAGTTCTATTTGGGGAGGTGAGGTGTTTGGATTTATCTTTAAATATTAACAGTCTCTCACTGGATTGCGCAATGTATTCAGGTTGTAGAATGGAACTTGAACCTGAACCTGAGCCCTTCTGACTCTGAGGTGAGAATGCTTCAAGTGAAGTAAGATTGTCACATAGCATCACACAACAGCAAAAGGGCTTATTATTTAAATGATAAAATATTAAAACATGCTGCTGTGCAGAGAGACCTGGGTGTGCTATGCTAGAAGGATGGAGTTTAAGACTAGGGAGGTTATGCTGCAATTGTATAATGTGTTAGTGAGGCCACACCTGGAGTATTGTGTTCAGTTTTGGTCTCCTTACTGGAGAAAGGACGTACTGGCACTGGAGGGTGTGCAGAGGAGATTCACAAGGTTAATCCCAGAGCTGAAGGGGTTGGATTACGAGGAGAGGTTGAGTAGACCGAGACTGTACTCATTAGAATTTAGAAGGATGAGGGGAGATCTTATAGAAACATATTAAATTATGAAGGGAATAGATAGGATAGATGCGGGCAGGTTGTTTCCACTGGCGGGTGAAAGCAGAACCAGGGGGCATAGCCCAAAATAAGGGGAAGTAGATTTAGGACTGAGTTTAGGAGGAACTTCTTCACCCAAAGGGTTGTGAATCTATGGAATTCCTTACCCAGTGAAGCAGTAGAGGCTCCTTCATTAAATGTTTTTAAGATAAAGATAGATAGTTTTTTGAAGAATAAAGGGATTAAGGGTTATGGTGTTTGGGCCGGAAAGTGGAGCTGAGTCCACAAAAGATCAGCCATGATCTCATTGAATGGCGGAGCAGGCTCGAGGGGCCAGATGGCCTACTCCTAGTTCTTATAACATTTGTAATGTTCTTGTTGGCTAGCCTGATTTACATTACAGGAACACTTGTAGCTAAAGCTATAAACAATTTATTAACATTAACTGTGGGTCAACTACATACAAAACACCAAATGAATAACAGTATGAACGTGCACAAGCAACCTCTCTTTCAGCTCCCCAGTTAGTCTGAGGTCACCTGACTCCAACATTCACTTATATTAATGAGACTCCTAGTGGTCAGTCGGTAAATTACAACACAACCATGATATCACTGCAACATTAATTGATGATGAACCATATATCCTCCTGGACTAATGTCTTCCCTTCATATGTCTTGAGGCTGATATTAGGCCTTTTCAGTTGCTAGCTGCTTTGGTGTTTTGTCAGCGTTTTTGAAACTATCGGTCAACTTTAATTAGTTTTCTAAATGAGCATGTGTATGGCAGGAAAGAAAATGGATTGTTCAAATGGAACTTGGATGCAGCCTTATTTTTAAATTGAAGACACAAGTAATATTGAAATGAAGGAGAGATTTTGGAAGCAGAATTTGAGACAGGGGTTCCCTATCTTCGGTGAAAAGCTTTTTCTTTTGTCTGTTCAGGAATGTGAGAAGGCGTTCTTGGACACTTAGACCTTGTGCCTCAGTAGAGGTTAATTTGTTTAATACAAACTTGCTACATATTTTTTTCCAAACCAGTCAAATAAGGGCTCGGAGCATAAATCACAAGATCAAAATACCAGCAATTTGTGAAGAAAAATGGTATTGTTACCTTGTAGTAAGCAATCCAAGTCACCTGTCACTATAAATAATGCATACACATTTTTTGGTGTGAAAATGTTAATTTGAACATATCTCCTGTCAGTTCAAGGATCAGGATGCCACATGATAGGAATAACAACGTGGACGACGTGACTTCATATAGAGAAGTTGAGACTGTTATCTTTTTGTCAAGAGTCAAAGCTTGATCGAATGTTGGATGCGGTGGAGAAGAGGCGGGACACAGTCTTCCCCAGGGTGGGTAGGAGACTCCAATTCGCTATCGTCAACCAAGCCTGGGCAGAGGTGCCAAGGTGGTCAGTGCTTTCAGCCTCACCAGGCAGACCAGTGTGCAGTGCAGAAAAAAGATGAACTATCCCCTTAGGGCAGTTCAGGTGGGTCACCACCTTTGTTTCCCTGGTATCACCCCTGTCCCTCATTGCTCACAAAACACATCCGCTCCAATAGTGGCCAATCAAAACCCACCTGCCTGCATCTCCCCCTCATCCCACCCTGCACTAAACTCCAACACCTGTATTATCCTCTTTGGCCAGGTGCCTTGCACACACATGCCACCAGCTACAGACTCTACCCCCCCCCCCCCCTGCCCGTGTAATCTCACACCAATTCCACATTCAGGGAGTGGAAGCCCTTCTGAATAATGAAGGGCTCCCCGATGAGCTGGTGCTCCTAGGAGAATATGTGTGCCATCAATCACCTCTTGGATCTGGGGCATATCAGTGCTGGTGGAAAATCCTGCTGCCTGGGCATCCTGGTGTGCCTGGTCCAGACTGATGTTTCTATAGTCTGCTGCCCGAGTGCTGAGGGCACCTGTCACAGCATGGATGCATCTGTGTACCGATGTCTGACAGATTATCTGGTTATCTGGGACTATGGCGACTTTACTTACTTATTTTACATGTGGCCTCATGCGGTGCCTCCCTCGCACCTCCTCCTCAGCATGTTAGGCGGCCAGCACTTGAGCTTCACCGGCTGGCCCCTGCTCTTCAGGAGCAGGCTTCTCCTGTGCAGAGTCCTCCACAAGCAGGCCCTGTGTCTCCATCCCCCATGTGTCCGTAACAGCAGCTGTAGCCTGGTAGATAGCGAGCAATCCTGGCTGTACTCCGAAATTCATTCTCTGCAGGGGGTGAAAAGAGATGTTAGCAAGAAGAGTATTCCCTTGCCCATCCAAATCCAACAGGCTACATGGTTAAAAGCAAATTATTGCAGATGCTGGAATCTGAAACCAAAGAGAAAATGCTGGAAAATCTCAGCAGATCTGGCGGCATCTGTAGGGAAAGGAAAGAGCTAACGTTTCGAGTCCAGATGATCCTTTCTCAAAGGTCTGTCAAAGCTTTGTAACAACTCTTTTCTCTCCCTCCAGATGGTGCCAGATGTGCTGAGATTTTCCAGTATTTTCTCTTTGGCTACATGGTAATCCTGAGTTGCACTTCAGCTCCACCCTCCACAATTCCCCTTCAAAGTCCACCCCTATCCTCATCACACATCCCTGCCAACAGGGACACCGTTGGCTGCCATAAGCCATGTCAGCGATGGGCTCTATGGCCCTTGTCCTGCTTTGCCAGTGGGGTGTACTGTGGGTGTCCTCATTGGGTGGGCTGTGTGTTATCCCGCCAGCAGGGTGGCACCTGGTTGTGCGGTGAAGAGGGTCACCGTGTGCCAGCAGTCACCCTCCTGCTTAGAGGCTTGTGTGTGCGCAGATCCTAGAGATGGGGGTGAGGTAGGGAAGTGAGCATCTGCTGGGAGTGTAGCTGCAGTGAGATGTGGGTCCTGGGTGTGACACACAGATTGTGACAGTCTGACTGGGTGAAGGATGGATGCGAGCAGGAGCACAGTGGGAAAGGCAGGGCTTGGAGACAGCTGGAGGTCCTGTGGAGTGGGCTAGCTAATAGTGTCACTGTTGAGGCCTCTGCCCTGAGAGGGGCAGTGTGGCAGGGAGGGCGCCAAAGGCCACAGTGCATGCGTTCTTGGGTTGGGGTGAGCTCTGCTATTGCCCTGCTTCACCTGCAAAGGGGCACCCATTGATGAGTGCAGTGAGGAGTGTCAACACCTGGTATGCCACTGATTGAGCTTGACCACGTCCATCCCATTGATGGGTCAGCTGGGGTCTTAGGGGTTTCCAGAGGGGCGGCTCGGGTGGGCTTGCAAATTACTGGAAGCTCTGTGAACTTTTAAAGGGCAAAGTGAGCAGCCAAGGGCCTGTAACTTGTACCAAATGGGTCTACTAAAACAAATACTGCAGCAATGGTGGCCTGAGACAGGCCATCCGATACCGAGAGGGACACCCCAAATTCATGGAACTGTCACCAAGTTGCTCCCCGCTACTCCCCCCAGCCGTGGCAGCCACCCCAGTAAACGCTACCAGGGAATTACAGGAGCATGACTCCCGAATTTGTGCCAGGCATGGAACTCTATTTTGGCTGGGCGCCTGATTCTCCGCCCGATCCTGGTTCGGGTTTGCGAGGTCGTGAGGTGGCAATTTTCGCCTGGGAGGAAGATGAAGAGGAGAGGGGGGAAAGGAGACCAGGGTGAATGGGAAAGGTTAGAGCAGAGAGGTGGAAAAGGTTTTTTATTTGCTGATGGGATGTGAACATCAGTAACAAGGTCAGCATTTATTACCTATCACTAATCACCCTCGCGAAGATGTTGGTGAGTCATTTCTTGAACCGCAGCAGTCCATGTGCTGCAGGTACACCCACAATACTGGGGGGAAAGGAGCTCCGGGTTTTCAACTCTGGGATAGTGAAGAAAATTTTCAGAAAAATAAAATCAGAAGAGGGGAAGGGGCCAAGAGGAGAAGAAAGCGAGGAAAGAGTAGGAGGGTGGACTAGAATTTTAAGTCCTCAGGAAATTAATGGCATGCAGTTGTCTTTTGCATCAGAAAATATATCTCTGCTGGTAAAGCGTCACGTGATGTGTAGTGACACCAGCAGAATGTTTGCGCGGGCTTTGCAGTCCTCTATTTTAAATTGTATAAGCAACACGTCTTAATAAACCGCTCTTCGTGTTTGAAAGAATCCAGAGTGTGGGTGCCTTCAGACCTTTTCTCTTCGCAGCTAACAAAGAAATATAACAAGTAGTGACTTCCCCACCTCTTAAAATAGGACGTTACTCATCCAAGAGCTGTCAGGCAAACCGAGGATCAGCTGTTCTTCAGTCCCAGCAGCACCAATGAGAGTGGTAAGTACTGCTGGGACTGCAGCAGTCCTCAGAATAACCACAAGGGGATGACTCTTGGAGAGCATGTAAATGAGGAAGAGGATCATTCTGGCCAATCAGACAAAGATTTCAGGGAAGGGAGGTGATGATTTGAAGGTTTTTAGGGAGCAAATTCCACAATATAAGGTTTCAGTAGCCGAAGGCGCAGCCACCAATTGAGAGAATGGAGATGCGTACAAGTTCACTTCCGAATCAAGAGGATCAGAGTGTTCAGGGAGGAAAGGGTTATAAAGCTAAAGAATGTTAATGATGGGCAAGGCCATATGAGGATTTAAGCATGGCAATGGGAATTTTAAATTTGAGATTTGGGGAGGCAAGGGATTGATGAAGATCTGCAAGTTGTGAATAAGTGAGTGGCTATTAGTAAGCGATAAGATCTGGGTTTTGGTTGAGTTGGTGATTGGCGCACACGTGGGATTGGGGGTTGGCCATTAAAACATTTAAGTTGGAAGGTGCAGAGACGTTGCTCTCTTTGGTTGGCTCTTAATTTGGCTCTGTTTAATTACGTTTGCTCAAGAGTCGCCAGGTATCTTTCGACACCGCCACAAGGTTCAGAACCGAATACTGATCAATGACTCGATACACCAGTTAGTAAGTTCAAAAGCAATGCTCATTTATTTACACACAGTCAAATCTACTCCTGCATAAACTCTACAAACTAAACTACCACTATTACTAAAGCCAATACTTAGCTTCGGGTGCCCACTCAATCAGAGGAACAATGGCCGTTGCTCGGTTCTGAGGCTGCTGGGTTGAGCTGTTTACAGGGTAGAAACTAGGAGCGACTATCTCGTAGCGTGCGTTGACTTGGAACTTACTTGATCTGCTGTAGCTGCTAGGCAGGTCTCTCTCTTCACTGAGAGTCAAAGCCAAAGAAGGAAGATTCTCCCTTGGGGAATATCTTTTATATTAAAAAGGGCTTTGCGCGCTTTTGGGCGGGCCTTGAACTTGGCCTCAACTAATTGGGTCTTTCCCAATCAGTCATATCGATCTTCCTCCAATAGAGGGGTGGTTCCCTGATCGCTGGGTGTGTCCTGGTGACTGTCAGTCTGCTTTGTCTTAGCTTCTTCTGGCGCCGGGGAGTCTGCCTTAACATTGTGTATCTAAATGTTTCCCTTTTGTCCTTGGAGATGGCTCATTCGTGTGTAGATTGCTTGGTAGTTTCTGTCCTGTCTGAGAGTTTAAGGTTCTAATCAACAGCATTGTCCAATTTTCCCTGCATTCTTTGCAACTGTCCATTTTGTAATCGGAACGTGGCCATCCCAGATGGCTGCACATTGCTGAGGTTTTCAGAAGCAGGTGGATTGAGGCAAGCATGTTGTGTTATAGAGAAGTAAGCAATTTTTATGATGCAAAGGATGTGGGGCCAGAAGTTCAACTTGGGGTCAAATAGGATAAGGTCTGGTTTGTGATGAATAATAAGATAAAGCAGTTTGTGGCAGTGGGGGGGCAACATTGCTGTGGTGATATGCATCACTGTAAATACACAAGAGGTTAATGTAAATACACTAAGACTAAGTAAACACTTGAGGGAGCATCAGAGACGTCATGACATGCAGACATACAGCTAATGAACACACAGAATAGGACACGACCAATGGGCAGTCAAGACACCCAGAAGTGACACTACCACAAGGGGGCATTACACAACCCATATATAAGGACAGGGCACACATGCTCTGTCTCTTTCCACTGGCGACACTTCGAGAGTAGGACAGGGACAGAGCAGAAGCATCACACCCACCACGTGACTTAGAGCAGACTGGTTAGTTAGAATGAGTTACTAAAGCAAGATTAGCAGGAGAGTCGAACTCACAGAGAACTGTGCTAATGGTTCAATAAATCACATTGAACTTACTTCAAAGTCTGGAGTATCTTTTGGTCAAAGCTGCATCAAGTTGCAGCCTGTGTTATCCCAGAGTACATAACACAACATGGTACCAGTAGTGCCTGTTAAATCTATATAGTTCAACTCAGCAAGATCCGTGACTACCAGCAACAGCACCCAGGCAAGATGATCAAGATTCCGGTTCCTCAGCAGCTCAGGAACCACGGCAAACTCAGTGCCAACTGGCGTTCATTCAAGCAGAGATTTGAGATTTACATGGTAGCATCCGACCTAGATGGCGTGGCCGATGCTGAGAAGATTGATCTTCTATTCACCATTGTGGGTGAAAGTGCAACAGAAATCATCAACTCCTTCATGTACTCCAAAGGGCAGGACAAGAGAGACTTCCAGACAGTCCTGGACAAGTTTGAAAACTACTGCAAGGTGAACACAACAGAAATCGGTAAAACTGGTGCCTATACTCACCACGAGGCAAAGGTAGGCTTGCAACAGAAGCAAACGGCAATTTTGATTGGCAGCCATCTTGCGCAAGGAGCCGCACATGCACAGTACTTGAGATGACGCGAACCGGCGAAAGTGTTTTGCGCCTGCACGAGAAGCCACGCATGCGCAGTGGCGAAAAGAGCGCACAGTGAAGGAAAAGCGATCTGCGCATGCGCAATCCATTCCTACGCTCTACGTCACAAGCGTCATAACGTCAGAGGCCCCGGACCACGGCCACCTAAAGGAGAAATGTCTGAAAATAGTGAAAAAAAAATTTAAGCCAGAAAACACAATTCTATCACCTGGAACGACAGCACAATGCCTGAACTTCGACCAGTAGTTAAAAGTAACCTCCGCAGAACCCTGCAACAAGGAGTTAGCACCGCCCTAAGACATTATTTAGTCCTTGAAGACTACGACTCAGACGATGATTTCATCATTGGACGTGGCGACCTCCGTACCAAATCCGAACCGCAACAGGATGTAATGTACATTGAAGCATTCGACACAAACATGGATTCGTTCTTCGGATTTGAGGATCCTCAGCCCAGCATAGACGACATCCCGGCCCATGAGTACAGGATTTTGCTGCGGTCTGACGCCAAGAGACAGAGAGTGGTACAAGCCCACAGAGAGCGGTCCACGCACCACGAAGAATGGTCCACACACCACGAAGAGTCCCCGACTCCACACAGAAAGCGATGAAAGACTCCACAGCGAGACCACTGCATGACTCCGTTGAGAGCGCACAGATCGGCTCCACAGTGAGACCACTGCACGACTCCTCACAGGGAATGATGCCAGACTCCACAGAGAGAGCGATACAAGCCTCCACAGCGAGCTCATTGACAGGATCCACGATGGAAGCAACGCAAGACTCCAGAGCGCAGTCCTTGCATGAACAAGACCATGAAGGTTTAGCAACCTTCTCTGAGCAACCAGCAGCAGACGATGCAAGTCTGCCACGCTCAAGTGCACAACAAAAAGACTATGACAGTCTACCCAGATTACTTGAGCCACCAGAAGAAGACTCCGACAGTCTACCCAGCTCATCTAACCGACAAGAAGACACTGAAGGTCTGACACTGTGTGCGACAAGTGACAAAGGCTTCACAATTGCCATACAAGATGTGCGACATCTCAGCGAGACTGACAGATCTCAGCTAGTTTGTACAGAGGCACTCGACAATCAAAGTGAGGCTACTAGTGACTCCAGTGACACCACGTTAATTCAAACCTCATCTACTCGAGACTCTCCACAAGAACCTGAAAAGACTCCAGAGGGGGAGCATCGACAAGCCAAAGATGATTCAAGTGAACCGGACATGACTCCAGACGGGGAGCGCCGAGGAATCAGAGACGGCACGCTCAATAAAACAGCAGATGCCACAAAGGACACTGACACAAGTCACTTTGTGAAGGACTCGAATTCTCCAATCGGTGTGGTCATTGAGCGCAACAAACAACAACAAGCACATCAATAACAACAATGACAACAACAATAGAACAACAACTGGTACGACATGGCACAACTCTGCCCATGGAGGACAATGTTACTGCTCAGCTCAGAACAATGGTGAGAGTGCAAATATACCATGGCATATCAACGCATCTTACCAATTCACGTTTGCTACACTACGGACAAGCAAACCAGCTTTCAGGAAAGAAGTCATCAAGAATTGCTGCCACAAGCATTAAAAAAAAGAGTCCACCTCAGACAATGAAGTGATTTGACCATTTGAGCACCTCCAAATAACTTATTGGTTATGTAAACACCAGGACACTGACGGCGTTCACAAGGGAATGACAACATCAACATAGACACTTCCAGAACAGCACAAGGAAGCCACTTGTAAATTCATGAACGTTGGACTCATAACTATTATTTGGTATTGTATAATCCTCAACGTCAACATAACTATTATTTGGTATTGTATAGTCCTCAATGTCATCATAACTATTCTTTGATCTTGTATCGTCATCACAGTCATCATAACTTGTACATGTCATCACTTATTTACCTGTTTTTGTTCAATGTTTTTTTAACACTGTACAGAAAGTATGTAAGACAAAAAAGGGGGGATGTGGTGATATGCATCTCTGTAAATACACAAGAGGTTAATGTAAATACACTAAGACTAAGTAAACACTAGAGGGAGCATCAGAGACGTCATGACATGCAGACATACAGCTAGTGAACACATAGAATAGGACACGACCAATGGGCAGTCAAGACACCCAGAAGTGACACTACCACAAGGGGGCATTACACAACCCATATATAAGGACAGGGCACACATGCTCTGTCTCTTTCCACAGGCGACACTTCGAGAGTAGGACAAGGGCAGATCAGAAGCATCACACCCACCACGTGACTTAGAGCAGACTGGTTAGTTAGACTGAGTTACTATAGCAAGATTAGCAGGAGAGTCGAACTCATAGAGAACTGTGCTAATGGTTCAATAAATCACATTGAACTTACTTCAAAGTCTGGAGTATCTTTTGGTCAAAGCTGCATCAAGTTGCAGCCTGTGTTATCCCAGAGTACACAACACAACAATTGCTTCAGTCTTTCCATTGTTTTATTGTAGGAATCTCAACTCATTCAAAGCTAGTTGTTGGGCAAGTAGAAATCCCAGAGACAGTGAGACATGTAGCGGTTAGGTAGAGTCAAGTGTCATCAGCAAAGACTAGCAGCATGACCAGCTGAGCCATGTCCATTTGTGAAGTTGTTAATGAACAGCATATAGCAGAATAGGAAGAGGCTTTGGGGTCTCTGGGGATAGTACTTTGGGTCAGAAAACCATTGCTGAAGGTTCTCAAGCCAAAATCAGATAGGTAAGAGTGGAAGGAATTCACCTGCGCTGGATAATGAAGAATTTTGTTTTAAAAATTTAGAGTACCCAATTATTTTTTTCCAATTAAGAGGCAATTTAGGGTGGCCAATCCACCAACCTGTACATTTTTGTGGTGTGTGGACCACGCAGACACGGGGAGAATGTTCGAACTCCACCCAGACAGTGACCCAAGGCTGGGATGGAACTCGGGTCCTCAGCGCCGTAGGCAGCAGTGCTAACCACTGCGCAACCGTGCCGCCCATGAAGAAATTGAAAAAGGATTGAAATAGTCATCAAAGGATGAGAAAGTATATGAACCACAGTCACTGCTGCAAAGGGATGTTTATGTGACTTTGGTTAATTAAGGTCACATCAGTGCTCCAGCAGGGGCAGAAACATGAGATCTTCTCAGACCCACTTCTCCCAGAAGACGTTCGGAGGCAGTCACAAGTGTTGCCTGGTGCCGAGGGGTTTGTTTGAAAGGCCAACATAAAATCCAGGCAGGACTCCTTAATTTGTCACTGTCCAGCTGGGACACCCCATACCATCTCTCTCTCTCTCTCTCTCTCTCTCTCTCTCTCTCCCCCTCCCCCCCCCCCCCCCCCACCCCCGCCCAAATGATAATCCCAGGTGCAGAGGGATGAACAGGCTCCCTGTCTTTATTTAACGTCTATTGGTCGCAACAAGATTTAATCTAGAAAATCCCTTTTCACGGACACCTTTTTCCCAGACCCACACTTATGTTTTAAATGGAGTTAATTTAAACAGGCTTTCACGAGTTAGAGTGAGTTTATTAATTATTCGGGGCAAGAAAATGCATTCATACGTACATACGAACATGTGAATTAGGAGTAGGAGTAGGCCACTCGGCCCCTGGAACCTGCTCAATAAGATCATGGCTGAACTGATTGTCACCTCAACCCTGCCTACCCCAGATAACCTTTCACCCACATGTTAACCAAGGCTCTTTCTAGCTCTGCCTTAAAAAATATTCAAAGATTCTGCTTCCACTGCCTTTTTAAAAAAGTGTTCCAGTCACACTCAACCCTCAGAAACAAATTCTCCACATCTCCATCTTAAGTGAACAACCTCTTATTTTTAAACAGTAGCCCATAGTTATAACTTCTCTGACCATAGAGATGAAGACATCCTTAAATTACATGGCAATATAGAAGGGCTAGTCAGATGGGCAGAACAGTGGCAAATGGAAATTAACCCTGAAAAGTGTGAGATGATGCATTTTTGGAGGACTAACAATACAAGGGGATACGCAGTGAATGGTAGGATGCTAGAAAGTACAGAGGACCAGAGAGATCTTGGAATGCATGTCCATTGGTTCCTGAAGGCAGCAGGACAGGTAGATAAGCTGGTTAAGAAGGCATCTGGGATACTTGCCTTTATTAGCCAAGGCACAGGGTATAAAGAGCTGTCTACAACACTTGTTAGACCACAGCTGGAGTACCATGTGTAGTTCTGGTCGAACTATAGGAAGGATGTGACTGCAGTAGAAAGGGTGCAGAGGAGATTCACCAGAATGCATTACTGGGTTGGAACGTTGTTAGGCTGGGGCTTGTAGTGATCTCTGTATGTCCATGTACATAAGGGGTTAATGTGTAATCAGTAGCACCATATGATCACTAGAGGGCCGGACCAACAGGGGTATAAAAAGCAACCACATTGTGTCTCTCCCTCTCTCTTGGGTGCACTGTGACCAGGGCAGTATCAGATTAGTTCTGATCGCTAGTGGAGTTACGTATAGTTACTGTAGTTAGATCTTATTAACCTTATCACTAGTATCAAAGTTAAAGTAAAGAACTCATGTAATTATTGTTATAGTTACTCAATAAACCTTTTGTTACTACTGGACGAGTTTGAGTCTTCTTCATAGAGATTCAGAAGACCTCATCATTAACCAAGGATTGAGTAGCACATGTTACCTACCACACAGGTAACAAAACAAGACTGTTCTCCTTGGAGCTAGACAAGGTTGAAGAGGGACCTGATTGAGGTGTACAAAATTATGAAGGACATAGGCTAGATAGGAAGAAGTTTTCCCCATTAGTAGAGGGGTTAATAACCAGGGCTCATAGATTTAAAGTAATAGGCAGGAGATGTTGAGGAAAAACATTTTACCAAAGGATGATCAGAATCTGGAACTCATAGCCTGAAAGGGGGTCGAGGCAGGAACCCTCTCAACATCAAAGAAGCATTTGAATGAACACTTGAAATGCCATAGTATACAAAGCTACAGACCAAGCGCTGGAAAATTGGATTAGAATAGATAGATGCTTGATGGCTGACACAGACATGATGACTGAAGGACCTCTTTCTGTGGTATAAAACTCAATGAATCTATAAAAGGAAACATCTGCTCCACATCCACTCTATCAGCATCCCTCAGGATCTTAAAGGTTTTAATCAAGTCACCTCTTATTCTTCTGAACTTTGGTGGATACAAATGTAACCTCTCCAACCTTTCCACAGAAGACAACCCGCTCGATCCTGGTATTAGGCTAGTAAACCTTCTCTGAACTGTTTCTAGCACACACGCATTTTCCCTCAGATAAGGAGACCAGTACTGTACCCAGTATTCCAGATGTGTCTCATCAATGCCCGGTACAACAGAAGCATAATCTTCCTGCTTTTGCAATTAACTTCCCTCACAATAAATGATAACATTCTATTAGCTTTCCTAATGACTTGCTGTACCTGAATACTAGCCTTTTGTATTTCATGTCCTGAAAGACTTGCTTGTTAGGTGAATTAGACATCCTGAATTCTCCCTCAGTGTCCCCGAACAGGTGCCGTAGTGTGGCGACTAGGGGATTTTCAGAGTAACTTCATTGCAGTGTTAATGCAAACCTACATGTGACACTAATAAAGCTTATTATTATGTACTAGGACACACCGTTATCTCTGCAATGCAATTTGGCAGAATTTTATAATGTAATTCTCTTTTCCTTGCATTGAAAAGATCCCTTCATAGATTTAAGAGTGGTTAACTAGTGCACCTTTATTAGTACACCTGAAAATTAATTCACCATAAAGTTTTTTTAAAATAAATTTAGAGTACCCAATTCATTTTTTCCAATTAAGGGGCAATTTAGCGTGGCCAATCCACCTAGTCTGCACATCTTTGGGTTGTGGGGCGAAACCCACGCAAACACAAGGAGAATGTGCAAACTCCACACGGACAGTGACCCAGAGCCAGGATCGAACCTGGAACCTCGGTGCAGGGCTAATCCACTGCGCCACCGTAAAGTTTTAATCGGTGTTGAGTCCTCCATCTGTGTGTAAAATGACTTTTTTTAGTAACTGAAAATTATATAAAAATCTATACAGAACAATTGCTAATTATCATATTTTTCTTGCTCAATTTATTTATCATTTTAAAAGCTTCCACAAAATGCTACAAAAAAGTACAGTTAGTGGGAACTTGTCATCAAGATTAATTTGCATTTGTTCTGAGGGCATGATCAGGTTTATGGGTAGGTACAGTTTTCAGTGCAAAAGATCACAGCAACGTGATTTGTGTTGGACATAGTTGACATGTGAAAAATCATTTGTACTGGTTCTGCAGAATTTGGCTGAATTGCTTGGACATACCAGTGCAGACTAGCATATCTCTACCCCATAGAATGTTTGATGCATTTTCCCCTCATTGTGGTTGAACAGAACAGCATGTTATTGCTCTTGATACATTTTCAAACATGAATCAAGAGTGCTTTTGGGAATATATTGCAGAAAACCTGGTGGTATGAAATCCTGGCCCCATTTATTGACAGGGGAGGGAGACAAACCTGAACTCCTTTATTTTCTCGCCATCTGTCCGTAAGCAGATGTGTTTTAATTTTTGAAATAGGCAGTGGCATGTTTCCCGAGCCCTCGGTTTATGAGGTAAATTTTTTAAGTGCCTTGCAGCAAACTCCCTTTGGAGCTAAATCGGAAGAATTGTTTATTCATACATTCAAACCCAGGAATTGTTTATTCATACATTCAAACCCAGGAAGTGGTCGCAGCTTCATGCACAAGTATATAACAAGAAGATAGGTAAGAGGAATTTTTATAACTCTGAATGGTTAAAAAGAAAAAGAACTTCAGATATTAATATGAGGTGGCGCAGTAGTTTGAGATTAATTTCCTTACACATTGCTTTACATGTGTAAAAATATCATATTGTAAATTCACTGCAAAATAATTTATTTACAACTTTGCTGCACGCAACAATCCGGAAAATTCTTTCCCCAATATAATTAATCCAATTCCGTAAAACATCAATTTTCTGAATCAATCAGACTAATACTACTTAAGCAAATGAAGTGTTATATGATATAACACACTACTCACCATCAGATAACTGTTATTTTTAGAAAGGGTGTTTACTAATTACATGTTTTATCAAAATAATCAAATTGGATTCACTTACGGTATTCTACTTGATCCTGAAACTCAAGTCTGTATTTTGTTTCATGAATATTCAAAAACTTACCTCATTGAAAATTCTTAGAACAAAATGAATGATAAGCACTTCCACATCTATTTTAATAAATTGCAATTATTAGGTCGGAGCAAAGCAAAGAGACATTTCCGTGTTCAATTCATCTCTGTCTAATCATTTCTGCAGAAACCTGTGTTCCAGGGAACATGATTTTGGAGAATAAATGTTAGTGTTGTTGCCCTATCAGCAATGCTCACCACCATTGTGTGTAGCTCCTTTCTGGGGCCACAAGGTTGATGAATTTGCCATAGAAATTGCTGTTCAGATTTCTGGCCAGCTGTTCAATCAATGCTACAACAATTTGTAAATCCAACATAATCTTCCAGGGGTAGGGTTACCACATTATAAACCTAATATTGCTGTGACTGGGCATCTGCCATTAGTTGGACTTGATTTTGGACATTTATTTTCATCACTGCAGGAGTTCCTCAGGGCTATGACCTAGGCCCCACCATTTTCAGTTGTTTCCTCAATGATCTTCCCTCCTTCATAAGATTTGAAGTGGGAATGCGTGCTATGATTACCCAGTGTCCATTTACTACTCAGATAATGAATTAGTCCATGCCCTGATGGAGCAAGACCTGGACAAAATTCAGGCTTGGGCTAATAAGAGGCAAATAACACTCACGCCACACCATTGCCATGTAATGACAATCGACAAGAGAAAATCTAATCACCTCTCCTTGACATTCAATAATATTACTATTAAGTCCCCACCATCATCATCCTGGGGATTCACCATTGCCCATCAACTTACCTGAATCAACCACACAAATACTATGGCTGCAAGACTAGGCCAGAAGCTAGGTATTCTGCGGTTCTATCTCCTAAATTTTTCCACCATCGATACAGCACAAGTCAGGAGTGTGATTGAATGTTCCCACTCGCCTAGATCAGTGCAGCTCCAAGAATATTCAAGAAGCTTGACACCATGCTGGACAAAGCAACCACTTGTCAACAACTCACCCATCACCTTAAACATTCACTCCCTCCACCACTAACACACATGGCCAGGATTCTCCGACCCTGTGTCATTTTTCGCCATTTGACGCCGGAGTGGTTGGCGCCGGGTATCACGCCGGTGTGGGGATGTAGCCCCATTATTGGAGAATCCCGCCTATAAATGTATGCAGTATGCACTCTTTGCAAGATGCACTGCAGAAACTCGCTAAAGTTCTTTTGACAGTATCTTCCAAATGTGCAAACTCTACCACCTGGAAGAGCAAGGGTCGCAAGTGCACAGGAACACCACTTGCAATTTCCCTTCCAGATCTCACATTGACATGACTTGGAACTATATCGCTGTTCTGTTATTGTTAGGTCCAAATCCTGTAACTCCTTCCTCACACCACCACAAATAATGGTGTATCTGTGCCACATTGACTGCAGCAGTTCAAAAAAGCAGCTTAATGCCTCCTTCTTGAGGGCAATGAGGGATGGAAAATATATGCTGGCCTTGATAGTGATGTTAATATCCCATAAACAAATTTTTAAAGTGTATACAACAGGCCATAATGACAGGCACGGCTAAAGCAATAAGACAGTCATGTATTTAATAGGCACTCATGTTGGGCAAAAGCAGCTTTCAGGTGAGAATCGCTTCTGTCTAATATGTTTCAATTTAAAAACAAATATTCTTCATAGTCTCATATTGAATAGTTCTACTTGAAGACAATGTTACCTATGTTTTGTGAGTAATTTCAGTTTACTGAGCAATTTGTATTGTGGTCACTGAATATTTTCAGTCAAGTTAGAGGATGCCCAGGAATGTAAATGTAACAGGAATTCTTCTGCGGCATCGATGATGCTAGAAGTATTCACTTCACAGATTCCTACCTAGCTGTGACCTTGCAGCCGTCCTTTTGGTGCATGCACACACACACACACGTATTCATCATGAATACTGTTCTTTACATCCATATGCTATCTCTGTCACTGCAAGCAAGGGCTCATGCATTTCACGAACAGGCATTTAATCATATTTCATGTCACCGTGTGACACAAATATCACCGTCACATTTTTGTGGCTAAGGAACAAAATGAGCTGAATAAAATGTAATTTTATAGGGCATGATACAACGGCCTCGTTGCACCTGACTTGGTGACGAGGCCTTTGAACTTTGCGAGAGGCATCTCGTGAGATTTCGATGTGTCCCGAGATTCCTCTGAACCTCGCGCGATGTCGCGATCAGATTAACAGCCAATGGGCTCATTCAAATATGTCTGCACTGTATTCATCTGGCGTCTGGGAACTAACGCCCTCACATGGGAGACCTCGTCAGCGCACCGTTTCGCACTGGTTTCCACAAGTGTGGACCAGGCGTAACGGCACATGGTGGGGGGCTTTCCAGGCTATTAAAGGCCCCTGGTGGTTGGGCTCTGGACAGGGTTTACCCAGGCGTTCCCACTGACATCCAGACATCTTGGTACTGCCAGCCTGGCAGTGCCAGGGTGCCTGAGTGCAACCGCTAGGCTGGCGGGGGTACATACTAGGGTGCCAGGCTGACAGTGTCAAGGTGTCCAGGTGACGTCGCGCATGCCAGATTTCGGGCCCCAGTGGTGCGTTGCCCTTAAGAAGTGGGGTGAGGGGGGCTCGAGGACCCCCTAAGTTTATAAGACATAGGAGCTGAATTAGGCCATTCACCCCATCGAGTCTGCATTGTCATTCGATTATGGCTGTTAATTCCTCATCTGTTACCTACAATGCTACAAACGAAGAGCTGTATTAACTCATGAACTCGCAGGAGGCAATTTAACCTCCCGAGCCAAAACACCTTCAACGTGATCGAGGCTGATCCCATCATGGCCTCAACTCCACTGTCCTGCCCATTCTCCATAACTCTTCAACCCATTATCAATTTAAAAAACTGTCTGGCTCCTCCTTAAATTTACTTACTGTCCCTGCATCCACCGCATTCTGGGATTGCGAATTCCACAGATTCACAACCCTTTGGGAGAAGTAGTTTTTCCTCAAATCAGTTTTAAATTTGCTACCTCATATTCTAAGATTATGACCTCTCGCTTTAGAATGCCCCACAAGAGGAAGCATCTGCTCCATGTCTACTTTGTCCATACCTTTTGGCATCTTGTATACCTCAATTTTTCCCCTCATTCTTCTAAAATCCAGAGAGCATAGGCCTAAACTGTTCAATCTGTCCTCGTACGACAAACCCCTCATCTCTGGAATCAACCTCGTGACCCTCCTCTGAATTGCCTCCAATGCCATTATATCTTTCCTCAAATAAGGGGACTGAAACTGT
This sequence comes from Scyliorhinus torazame, assembly GCF_047496885.1. Taxonomy (NCBI): domain Eukaryota; kingdom Metazoa; phylum Chordata; class Chondrichthyes; order Carcharhiniformes; family Scyliorhinidae; genus Scyliorhinus; species Scyliorhinus torazame. Next base: position 213,084,448 of record NC_092716.1, read on the forward strand.
GCACATTACGCCAGGTGCGGTCTCACCAATGCCTTGTATAGTTGGAACAACGCTTCCTTACCTTTGGGCTCAATTCCTTTTGCTATAAATGCCAACATTCCATTTGCTTTCCTTATTACCTGCTGTACCTGCACGCTAGTTTTCTGTGACTCATGCACAAGGACACCCAGATCCCTCTGCATCGGAGCACCCCAAAGTCTCTCCCCATTTAGATAATAAGTTGAATTTCCATTTTATCAACCAAAATGCATGACCTTACACTTATCCACGTTAAACTCCACCTGCCACATTTTGGACCACTCTCCTAACCTATCGATATCCATTTGTAAGGTTCTTATTTCCTCACAGCAACTTACTGTACCATCTATTTTTGTGATATCTGCGAATTTGCTTATGGAACCTTCTATCCCTGTATCCACGTTGTTAATAGAGATTGTAAATAGCTGGGGCCCCAAGGACCAAACCCTGTGGTACCCCAGTAGGTACACCTTGCCATCCAGAAAAATATTCATTTATCCTGACTCTCTCATGTCTGTCAACCAGTCTTCTACCCAAACTAATAAGTTACCCCTAATCCCATGTGATCTCACCTTGTGAATTAACCTTCTGTGCAGCACCTTATCAAATGCTGTCCGGAAGTCCAGATATACTACATCTACGGGATCCCCATTATCCACTTTGCTTATTACATCTTCGAAGAACTCTCGCAAATTAGTCAAGAGGTAATTTGGGTGCAGTTGGGGAGGTCCAGAGGCCATGGTGGGCAATGAGAGGGTCGAACGAATGGGCCAGCATTTAAAAATGGCGCCCCAATCCGCAAATACTCTTGCTGCACTGGCGAGTTGAGCTAGTCAGTGCATGAAATAATGTAAGTGCAGCTCGGCGAGGTGGGGGGGGGGGGGTGTTCGTCGCTGAGGCCAAAAAAAAGGCAAAGTCTTATTAAATAGGGCAATGTCTCTCAGTGCTGAGAAACACCCTGCTATATGCGCCCAAAACAGGACTCGGTTGTTGTCCCGTTGAATCGTGTCCATAATTTTTCTTGTTACAACACCCTGGGCAAGTTCGCGGTCAATTCCAGCCTCACAGACCCTGGAGTCCCAACACCCTTGACTGCTCCAATGAGTTACAAACACCAGATTTATAAGCAAAACATTAACTGTTTACTAATAATGATGAACACGGAAATAACAGGATAATGATCTACCAGACTACCTAATCCCAAGACCCAGTCCCACCCTCTACCCAGATATGCACAAGACAGACAAAGTGAGGGTCGTCAAGGAATAAAAAGACAGGGAATAAAGGCGTAGGTCTGAAATGAGTCTTCACTACTGTGATTACAGTCTCTGGGAAATAGGTTTACTCGAGAGGTTCAGGCTGGTGCAATTCTGTCCTTCGACCACCAGATGGTGTTTCACCTAAGATTCCGCTCTTTGGCCACCAGCTCAAGCTAGGTCTCAGGTGTTCAGATCAGTGCAGTTCTTGTCGCCAGCCACCAGCTGGTGCTCCACACAGGATGCTCAGGTTGGAGCACTTCTGCCTTTCTACCACTAGAGAGAGCTTTTGCTTACCTGTGAGAACAATACAGCTCCGATCCTGGAATTTAGCAGTTTTCATTGACCTGATTCCTGTTCAAGACTCTGGTGGGTTTATCACAAATACTTCCACCTTAAGTTTCAATTATACAGCTCTTCCCAGCCCCTGACACACACAGTTCAAGGTTACTGACCTTTGGAAAAACGACTTTCATGCTTACATTCAGAATTGCTTTCTCAGTTGTGATGGCTGCCTATGTCCCTTTAAATAAGAGGTCTTCACAGATTTGGCAAGAATGCCTCTTAAAATTGTCCAACAGAGAGAGAAGGAGAGAGAGAGATTTCAGGGTCCTAACTTGCTGGCTGCTTAACAGAACTGAACAAGAGATGGCACTCTCCAGAAGACCAGCCTTCTTCCCCCAAAGTTTCTGACTGTCTTCACCAATCACATGCCTCGATAGGAGAAGGCGGAAAATCCCTCATCCACCAACTGGCTGCATGCCAAGTCGATCAAACAAAATCACAGATTCCGCCACAGAGCCTAACGGGTATGTTTCTGGACCAGCCTATCGGAACAGTGGGGTGGTGGTGGGGGGGGGGGGGGGGGGGGGGGGGTCCAGCGTCCAAAGACTACAATGAAAAACAGAAATCCCAAAGGGTGCAGTAACTGTTTAAATAAATAAATAAGCTTTTATTGTCACACGTAGGCTTACATTAACACGGCAATGAAGTTACTGTGAAAAGCCCCCAGTTGCCATATTCCGGCGCTTGTTCGGGTACACTGAGGCAGAATTCAGATTCTCAGCTGGTACGGGAATTGAATCTGCACTGCTGCCTTGATCTGCATCACAAACCAGCTGTCTAGCCCACTGAGCTAAACCAACCCTAGCAGCTATCCCGAAGAATGTAGATCAGAACAGGCAGCAGGATGGGCATTAAGAGGGAACACAGGACAGACAGACAATATCTTAACACTCTCAATGTTCTTTTCCTGTATTCTCCTAAAGGCAGTACTGTCATAAGGTTGTGGATGCAAACCCCAACCCACGAGTGCTACACTGTTGGAGGTGCCATCTTGTAGATGTAAGATTTGCCAGTAATGAAGGGAGATGTGACTACTAAAAGCATAAGATTGGAGAGTTTGAAGTAACTTCATAAGTTTGATTTTTGCCATTTTATTTGGTAAATTTTGTGACATTTTGGAATCTCCTGTAATTCTTTTGAGCTGAAACAATGTTCTTTGGATGGATTACAGATATTTTGAAAGAAAATCAAGGTAGTAACTTGGTGACCCCCTCTTCATTGGCTCTCTAATCAGAAGAAATAGTCTTTTCCTATGTGTTCTATTATAGCCTTTCATAATGTTAAATCTTTCTAATAAATTTCCTCTTAATCTCGGAAACGTTTTTCACATTTCAAATTTATGGCCTTAATTATAAAATCCAAAATGTTTTTGAACTTCTTTCTCTGCCTGTCCTTGTGCTTTCAGGGAACTATATATTCCCTCTTCATCCCCACCATCAGCATCCCACCATTGGAGTCAATTTTGGCTCCTGTGTTCACCTTGAGTGCAAACGGCGACTTGGGCACAAAATCCTGCGAGATTTGGTAAACTAGATTCTCACCGGCGAGGTTTCCAATTGTACCCGCCACTCGCTGGTGATATAATGAGGGGCAGACCCCTCATTTAAATAAAGTTAAAGGGCTTCCCCCCATATTTTCCCCTGGGTAAGTAAGTCCCCTCTTGCCAAGGTTTACAATGGGAATTGAAATACGAGAAGCTGTCAAGGGGAACCCGCTGGGGCACAAAGGAAAGTTTGGCCTCGGGAGAGGGATGTGGTGGGGGTGACAACATGACTGTGCCAGGGTGGGTCTACTGGGAGGCCCCATTGGGGGAGCGAGTCTCTCTATGTATGGGGGGCTTGTGTGGGGGTGCGGGGTTGACCCCTTGCATGTGAGGGGGGGTGGGGGTGTTCCCATGCTTCTGTATGTGGGGGTTTCCCAGTGCTTGTGGGGGGCGGTTCCTTGTATCCATGGCTGTATGGGATGAGTTTTATTTAAATGAAGATTGGGGTCAGCGTTGCCGGTTCTATCAAGCTCTGCTCTATCAAGTGTGATGGTGGAAACCACCCCATAGATTTTGTGTACATAGAGTGCCAAAGAATCTGGAGAGAAAACACAGCTGTGTAGCTGGAAAGCTACACACTGGTTTTCTCGCCCCAGCCAGCAATGTGTAAAATTCCACCCATTGTGTATGCAGTCCCATTTCTTGTTTACTCCCTCAATGTGTTACTTCTCACTTACCCATCTTAATTGTATCTGCCATTTGCCAGCCCATTTTGAAATCTGTATCCAGTATAATATGTGAATTTTACTACACATTTATATGCTGTGCATTGTGCATGGAGAGAACAAACCTGGCTCACTGACATAACTTGATCCCTCCTCTCATCTCTCCAATGACCCTGTTGTTTTTTTCCTCTGCCTGCTGTCATCACTAAGGCAAACATTCCTGCTCCGTGTTCTTTCCCCCTCGACGGGAGTGTTCCACGTTGTTCCCAGTACCTCTCTGCTTGACACAGATCAGATTGAGAAAATAAGGGAGGAAGATAAATCAAGATGGCACCTTTGCATTCCATTGCATTGAGGAGACCACTACAGTACTCATCACAACAATGCTGCCCTGCTCTTATATTACATTCTGCATTTGGATGCATTATTCTTGGCAATATTCTCCTGCTCCCCTTGCTCAGTGTTGACTTCAACAATGCATACATGTCGATATTACGACATAGCAATCGGGGATATGGTTGGTTTTTGTTTCATTTCCTTGGCATGGAGAAGCCAATTATTTTTTGCCTTTTGCTTAACTGTTTAGCTGACCTGTGACATGATGCTTTTTCCATTATAATTGAATAAAGATAATGAGGAAGCCATAACAGAAAGAGGTAAATAATGGAGGAGATGATTCTTTGTTTCTGCGGAATGCCCACACAAGACTAATTGCACAATAGTAATGACCCCATTGTTGCAGTTCAACAAAAACTTAGTAAAGAAACATCAGACGTTAGCACCGATGGTATCTCCTGATTAATGACAGTTAATGCTGCCTTTTCAGGCAAAGACAGTGTTGTATGAAAAACATCACTAGTCCACCATGAATGTTATGAATGAGGATTGGCAATCTGTAGGATTGATATTATACAGATAACTAGTCAATAATAAATGATCCTGTGCTGATCAATTCAGCTAACAAAATTGTTACCGTGCAAAAGTTTTGTCAAAGCAAAATTAAAACCATATTAGAACAAAAGAAATAGAAGCTAGAGCATCAATGTCTATTTGAGTCTGTCTACCAATTCATCAAGATGTTAGCTACCTTTCTACCTTAATTCCACATTTCTGCACTGTCCCCGAATTCCCTTCGTTACCCAAAAATCCTTCGACCTCTGTCTTCAATATACACAATGGATTTATCATCCAAAGCTCTCCAGGGTCACCACTTCATCACATTCAGTTTTCCACCTGGCTCAGTTGCCTGACAGTTGGTGTGAGTGGTTTGACTGTTAGAGATCAATGGAACACTTCATTTGTTTTACTAAGACAAAGATGCAGGATACTTGTGATTGTAGACAATGACAGCAGTCTTCACATTTACAATGAGTACACTCCCAAAGTCTCAGAAAGATGTTGTTCGTGTCGGGTTGTGCTACAGATTATCCATTTACTCCTAAATGAAAGGGAGTTGGGAGCAAGGATAGCTAATTCGCATTTCTACCTGGATGCAAGGTTAATGTGTTTTACATTGCCATGGGGAAGAGGGCAGAGACCATTTTGGGGGGGGTCATATTACAGACTTTCCAGTAAATCAATGGCTATCACAGGCAAACAATCTTGTTTTAATGTGGTTTTCAGCCACCTTGCAACACCGAGAAAAGAGGATCGAGGCAACCAGTCCTGCATCTGAAGCAGACAAAGTGTTGGCTATTGTTCACTATGCAGAAAGCAGCTGGAAGTTTGTGCTCGATTAAAGAGACTGTGTTCATGAGGATTTAATGGAGGATGGAAGATTTGCCCAGCTTGGGCTCAAGTGTAAGCTTCAGAGAAAGTCAGTTCTGAACTTAGAAGTTAACCGACTGAGCAGGTAAAGATTGAAGCAATGCGTTGGAAACTGGGAGCAACTGTGGACTACTTATAGTATGGATTATAATTCCATGGGAGTATGTGAGGTAAATATAAATGGCAAACCTTCCTCTCGATAGATTGAAGTAAATGTTGGCTATAAAAAAAAGTGTTTAGTTAATGGGTTTATTTCCGTAATTTGTTACAATGAAGTTTAAAATCATGCAATCTTGCCATGTCATTCTTTTGGCAGGTGACTGGAAGTTTGAATCTCTACAGAGATCATAACACCTATTATAATTTCACTTGTGCTGTCTCTAATGGACCCATTTTTACTTTCATTAGTTTCTTCCTATTTATATACATTTACAGCCTTTTATACTCCTCACTAATTTGCTCCCACCCTCTTCTCCCTTATCAATTTCTTAACCCCTCTTTGCTTAATTCTAATATCCTCCAATCTTCAAGCTTACTAATCATTATATTCTAATATTATAAGCGTCTTCCTTTGATTTAGTACTATCATTGACTCTTATTTTAGCCATAGTTGGATCATCTTTGTGTTTTGTGCCATGAAGGAATGCATATTTGTCACAGATTATTTATCCTTTTTTGCTAGCTATTGCTTTTCTACCATCATATCTTTTAATGTATTTTCCAATCTCCTTCAGCCAACTTGTTTCTCACATCCTCAGCTTGCTTTGCTGAGATTCAAACTTAATCCTTTTCAAATTCAATATAAAATTCCAATCATATTATGGTCACTCTCCCCTCCAGGCTTTTTTTTTTAACGAGGTTATAAATTAATCTTTTTTTCATTGCACAACACTAAACGCAAAATAGCCAATTTCCTGTATACATCCTCAATAGACAAATCTCAAAAACTATCTTGGAAATATTCCATGAACATTCCCTTAATATAGTTACTGCAGTTTGTTCTCTCAGTCTATATCAAAATTAAGTAACCCATGGATGCTGCATACTCCTTGTTACACATGGCTCTTGTTGACTGATTTATACTCCGTCCTACACTGCAGTTAAGATCCTTTCTCTTCTTTGTCTTGAGCCCATTATTTATTATCATGGCTACCCTCTTCCTTTCCATTCTGCCTACCTCTTCTTAAAACGTGAGTATTGTGCAATGTGTAGTTTCAAGTTTTGGTCACTTGCAACCATATCTCCATAATGTCTATTAGATCTAAGCTGTTAATTTCTATTGGTGCTATTCATCAAATTTGCTGTAAATATATATAATACAATATATGTTAAATAGCATTCAACATGAAGGCTGTGTGGGCCAGCTAGCCCTGTGCTAACTCCAAAAGCACAGGTTCAATTCCTGTTGCAGCTGAGGTATATTTGGGACCAGCCTCCTGGCTCTGTCCCTGAAAGTAGAAGATGATGGCAAACAACCACTGACAAACACAAACTGCCAAGAACACAGCTCAGGATGACGACAATGAGGCAATAATAACATAAATAGGGGGAGGCGATGGCATAGTGGTATTGTAAACCAGAGACCCAGAGTAATGTTCTGGGGAACCAGGTTCAAATCCTGCCACTGCAGAAGGTGAATTCAATAAAGTTCAATTAAAAGTCTAATGATGACCATGAAACCATTGTCGATTGTCATAAAAACCTATCTGGTTCACTAATGACCTTTAGGGAAGGAAATCTGTCTTTACCTGGTCTGGCCTACATGTGAGTCCAGATCCACAGCAACGTGGTTGACTCTTAACTGCCTCTTAACTCTCAGAGAGATCTAGGTGTACAGGTCCACAGGTCACTGAAAGAAGGTAGTCAAGAAGGCATAGGGGGCATGCTTGCCTTCATTGGCCGAGGCATTGAGTATACGAATTGGCAAGTCATGTTGCAGCTGTATAGAACCTTAGTTAGGCCACACTTGGAGTATAGTGTTCAATTCTGGTCGCCACATTACCAGAAGGATGTGGAGGCTTTAGAGAGGGTGCAGGAGAGATTTACCAGGATGTTGCCTGGTAGGGAGGGCATTAACTATGAGGAGAGGTTGAATAAACTCGGTTTGTTCTCACTGGAATGACGGAGGTTGAGGGGCGACCTGATAGAGGTCTACAAAATTATGAGGGGCATAGACAGAGTGGATAGTCAGAGGCTTTTTCCCAGGGTACAGGGGTCAATTACTAGGGGGCATAGGTTTAAGGGGCAAGGTTTAGCGGGGATGTACAAGGCAAGTTTTTTACACAGAGGGTAGTGGTGGCCTGGAACTCGCTGCCGGAAGAGGTGGTGGAAGCAGGGACGATAGTGACATTTAAGGGGCATCTTGAAAAATACATGAATAGGATGGGAATAGAGGGATCCAGACCCAGGAAGTATAGAAGATTTTAGTTTAGACGGGCAGCATGGTCGGCACAGGCTTGGAGGGCCGAAGGTCCTGTTCCTGTGCTGTACTTTTCTTTGTGCTTTGTTCTTGCCCCCACCAGGGCAATTAGGGATGGGCAATAAATACTGGCCCAGCTTCAGATGGCCAGGTCCCGTGAACGAGTTAAAAACAAAACATACTAAATTGGTTTGCGCACTCTTTATTTTCATACATTGCATAATAGATAGAAATTTGAAGAGAAAATTGTATACCCAGTTGAAAAGTTAGTATTGCTTTATATTACATACATTGTTTACATGGCAAAAAAATTAAATATAATGAGAGACAGCACCTTCTGGGGAAGAAACAAAGCATCATCACAACTTTCCCCGTTTCCTTCACATTTTAATTTGAAAAAAGCTATAGGGCCCACTTTGTGAGTCAAATAGCCTAGACTGTGATAAAGAAATGATGACAAATATACTGAGACTCTGATGCGGTTCGGCATCGGGTCTGTGGCAGAAGGTTGAAATTGTGTCGCCACTGCAGTCTGTTGGGATTCTTACAAATTAAGCAGCAATCACACAAGAAAAGTTTTATGACTGGTTTCTAGATTACAGTCCTCCATGTACATAATGTTTCTGTGGTCAAACAACACTAAAAATTAGTGAAAGGGCCATCTGGATCAAAAAAACCAGGGATGATATGAGGAACTGTGCCCCATGTGTGATGTTTGATGCCGTGGGCACTGGGCAGTGCTGCCATTCAGTGCAAACTTTGTTGAATTGATGCTTCCTTCCTACAGGTAATATGTTGAAGATGCTACTCTTGCAAACAATGTGTTTGTCACTTACCTGATAAATGTGTGTGGTGCAAACTGCCTAACCTTTGCAGCTGTCCCTTTGCAGTTAATTGCCAATATGAAAGCTTAATTCTGTGGTGACCTTCATTTCTATGGGAAGAGTTGTCCAGGTTCCAGGCATTATTTGCAGGTCAGCCTGCAGCAGATGGTATAGCTCTTTGACAGCCTCTCTTGTGAAATGAAGGTAGCAAAAGCAGTTTATTTTCTGATCTGTCTAGCTTAGTGTGGCAGGCCTATGAACAGGGACAACCAACAAATGAAAACAAATATCAAATGTCATTGCTGGACTCTTCGTGAGTTTGACCGCTCATTTTGTGTGTTACTATTTCAATGGCAGCAGCAGTCAAAAATTATTGACAGAAGTATTGACAGAAGAATACCAGAAAAAAAGAAAAACTGGAGCTTCTCTGGAACTTTTATTTGAGGGCTGATCTTATTGATGTATTCAAAATTATTTTTTTAAAAACATTTGATAGTCTAAAGAGTAAACAATTTCTTCTGGTGGGAAATAAAAAAAGGGAGGATTATATTAATATTAGAGCCAGATAATTCAGAAGTGACGTCAGGAACTACTTCCTCATATGAAGGGTGATACTGCATAAACCTGGAAAACAGGATCCCCAAAGGCTGTGGTTGTTGGGTCAATTGAAACCTTCAAGTCTGAATCTGTATGCTGTTATTAGGTAAGAGTATGACATGCAGGCAAATGGACTTGAGATACAGATCAATCATTCTCTACTTGGATGGCAGATCAGGCTCGAGGGCTAAATAGTTTACTCTTGTTCCTATGTTACTATGACCAAATGTGATTTAAATAACTTTGGTGTGCAAGGCATATGTGAATCTGCATTTGTCAATAGTGAGTGCTCTGTGCTTCGGATTTCTTGCCAGAAAACTAAGTATTTAAAAAAAGTTATGTTTTCATCTCTTTCACTCTTTCATGTCAATTTAAGTAACATTCAAATTCAGATTGCCACTCCACTCCTATTTAAACCTTGGGCGTCATTCTCCAACCCCCCGCCGGGTCGGAGAATTGCCGGGGGCTGGCGTGAATCCCGCCCCCACCGGTTGCCGAAGTCTCCGGCACCGGATATTCGGCGGGTGCGGGAATCTGGCCGCGCCGGTTGGCGGGCCCCCCGCTGGATTCTCCGGCCCGAATGGGCCGAAGTCCCGCCGATAAATTGCCTGTCCCGCCGGTGTGGATTAAACCACCTTTTGAACGGCGGGACAAGGCGGCGCGGGCGGGCTCCGGGGTCCTGGGGGGGGCGCGGGCCGATCTGACCCCGGGGGGTGCCCCCATGGTAGCCTGGCCCGCGATCGGGGCCCACCGATCCGCGGGCGGGCCTGTGCCGTGGGGGCACTCTTTCCCTTCCGCCTCCGCCACTGTCTCCACCGAGGCGGAAGAGACTCCCTCCACTGCGCATGCGTGGGGAACTGTCAGCGGCCGCTGACGCTCCCGCGCATGCGCCGCCCCGAGATGTCATTTCTGCGCCAGCTGGCGGGGCACCAAAGGCCGTTTCCGCCAGCTGGCGGGGCAGAAATTCCTCCGCCGCCGGCCTAGCCCCTCAATGTTGGGGCTCGGCCCCCAAAGATGCGGAGCATTCCGCACCTTTGGGGCGGCGCGATGCCCGTCTGATTGGCACCGTTTTGGGCGCCAGTCGGCGGACATCGCACCGTTTCAGGAGAATTTCGCCCCTTATTTTTTTTCCCCATCCTGTCTCATCTGACCTTCTGACTCCAGCCGGGCGAGATCAGAGTAGTTCAGTGCATCCCCAGTGTCTAGCTTTGTAGGGAAGGATGCTGTCATGATATTCAGGTAAACATCATAGCACAAACATACATACATACTGATGGACAGATCAACGGACCAATCAACACACACACAACACCACAGCCAATCACAGGCAAGAGCATACACAGTACAAAACAGGGAACACGACACTTCCTGAGCATTCCAGCAGGAGACAGCTCAGGGCACAGAGCTCATTGCAGGCCACTCAGACATCCACCATGTGCTGAGTGCCACTACAAGATAGTATTAAGAATAGGTCCACAGATTCTAGGGTTATGATCGAACCTCAGTAACCAGTTTACCACTGTAAATAAATGTTAGTAATAAAACTGAGTTGTGCCATTTGCAACCGTGTTGGTTCGTCTGTGTAGCAGAGTACCCAACTCATCAGAGGCCATGCCCCCTTTTTATAGCACGAGCTAGTCAAGCCTCTGGTTGGGCCTTGGGGTGGGTGGGGGGAAGGAGGGGATGGTTGTTTGGGTGTCGGGCCTTGTTTCTGGGTGGATGGAGACCTGGGGGTCATGTGGGGCCTTGGGGGGAGGGTGGGATGGGGTGTTGTCGGGTTAGACTTCATGGAGGAGTTTTGTGACGGACAGGGCAGGGGAAGGAAGTGGGGAAGGGGGGGGTGGCCTTTGTGCATGTTGGATGCACCCCACCCCAAGGTTGTACCTTATATTATCTCTCCCCTCCCCCCATCCATGGCCTATCATTCCCAGCACCCCAACCACCTGACTCTTCTCACTGGAACCTGCCAGCCAGGCCCCGCCAATAACCCTTTTTAAACTGCAGTCTGGCTTCCATAACTCGCTCGTTTTCTGAGACTAACTGTAATCCCATCAGTGGTCACCTCCCAGAATCTCACCACCAGCTAATTGAATGTTGAATGGCAACGAGGCAGCTGGCATCGGTGGGGATTGTGTTCCCTGCTAACTCTTCAGGTGGTGGGGTGGGTAAAATCATGGCCCATTTTCTTTTAGTCAGTTCTTCAGTACTTGCAGGTGAGCTGTGCCAATACTCTATGTACAAAAGTTTGCAAGTTTCTACTTCCTTTTTGCAAAGTGACAAAACCAATGCAATGCAACTTAAAAAGTAAAAATCCTCTCTATTAAGACCGAGGAAGACGAGCCTGAGGTGAATGTCTGGTCACAAAAAGTCTGCCCACTGCAATGAATATATTTACAGAGTATAGCGCCATTGGGACAAACAAGATGCCGGTCCCTGTCCAAGCTGATCTTTATGAAAGCTCCAAAATATGGTAATGGGTATAATGGGTTTAGGAATAATTGAGCTGTAGATGTTTTTCGATTTTGAAAGATGTGTTTTTGATTTATTTTGCTCAAACTTCAGCTGCTAAGGTAAATGCCAGGCTTATTATCTCTCCCAAATCCATACCTCAGGTCCCTCCCCTCCTTCCAAAACCTCCTGAAAGCTCACATCCGTGCCAGGTCACCCCTAATAATATCTCCTCCTTTGATTTGCTATCCATTTTTAAATTATGCTTCAGTGAAGAAGTTTGGGATGGTTTTGCACATTTAAGATGTTAAATAAATACAAAAGCGCACGCCTCAAGATACCATGGAAGAATATGTGAAGCACCTCAGTTTAGTGATATTAGTACAGAGTCAGAACTGCATGGCTATTTTACTCGAGGAAGAACAAACAATTCTGTAAAATAGTGCAACTGCTATATTACCTTTGTTGTCATTAACCTGTTACCTTTTAGTTCTGTCATGGAAGTCATAATCCGAGTGTTCATTTTACCACTTTCCAAAATCTTAAACACCCCAGTGAACTTTGTGACCTACACAGTATGGTAGTGCTGATCTACAAATAAAATGTGTGATTTGGACCAAATATTGATTCTTATGATATATTTTAACCCATTATCGGATCCTTTTCCTTTGGATTAAATGGAGATGTCTATTTTATTATTTGTGCTTGAATCAAGTACAGTGAATGAGATATTGCTTCTTCATTATGCAGAGGTTAACCTAATCTGGTTCTGTGCCAAAGAAACAGCAGCTCAGCAGAAATACATTGACAAAGCAGTCTCTAAGAACAAGACAAGATGAAAGCAAATTTAATAATTCAACATAATCGTATGCTTCGGATGGCTGAATTAGCTGGGGACCGCTAAACATGCAGGTCTTGGAGAGTGGAATTTGAATCTAAATCCCTTTCAAAATGGTTTTATTAAGCACTTAGCTGGAAAGTGATATAAGACAGCTTTGTCAGCAACATTGGGTGTTGTGTTTTATATGTCTAAAAATAGCAACCATATTGGTTGAACCATTAGTTCAGAATGATCCTGAGACCTTTCTGAATGCATTTGTGCAAGCATTGTAAAGCACGTTTGGGACAGTAAGCTTGCTTAAGTAGCTGTTTTGAAATTTAAACACTGAAGCACACTAGAGCTGCTGTTCTGTGTACATAACAGCTAAGGGGTGGGTCCGTTTTAAGTTAACAGCTGTCCTAAAGAGAGGCTTGGGCTGGATTTCAGGAAATGCGATCCAGTCAAAACATTAGGAGGTCATTACAGTTGGTCGGCAGTGATTATAAACTCCAACAGATGTCTGTGCCCTCATCTAACACCTGGGACTGGATTCTCTGATTTTCAGGCTATGTCCTGACGTCGGCATGGGAATGGTGATGTTTTACAACCAAAATATCGGCGCAAAACGGCCACTGATCCTCCGTTTGGTGGGGGGCTAACAGGCAGGCAGCATAGAGCACCCAGCTACAGCTGCCGATGCAGCCGAAGAATTGCCGGGTCCGTAGCCACGTAGCATTCGCACGGCATGGCCAGCGGGCGGACACAGCCTGCCAAATAGTGCCCCCCCTTTGGCCAGGCTTGCCACCCCGAGACCACCTCCCACCAGTGCCACCTGCCAAAGTCCCCCCTGCCTGCGGATCGGCTCTCCCCCGCAGCCACCACACCGAGTTCCCGGGAAAAAATAACATGAGAGGCCCACGCCATCGGGAACTCGGCCGGTCGGGGGCGGAGTATCGGGGGTGGAACTCGGGTAATGTCCTGAGGCCATCGAAACGGCGTGCGGTGCCGCCGCTTTGGAGGCGGGCGGTGCATCGCAAAAGCAGCACCACCCCGATTCCATCGCAAACGGGAATTCTCTGGCCGATTGCCGAACGCGATATCGGAGACCGGAGAATCCTTCCCCTGGACTCTTGGAGCTAAGAAATATTTATGGGTTATAGCAATGAAAATTTGCAAGACTTTGGATCACGTGAAGAGAGCATCCATTAAAAAAAAAATTTAAAAAATTTTGGTCTGTGTTAGCGGGAGAGAATCTCGAAGAAATCACTCAACTCTCGGGGCTGGTCCTTGCATCAAACGGTTTACTACGCTGTCGGGGAGGTGGCGTCTGTTAAAGACCCAGACCGTCTCTCCACCGCACAAAGGAAAACACCCATTCTTATACATTTTTCTAAACAGCTACAGAACCCATTTCGACTTGACCTTGTCCAATAATATTGATTATAGATTACATACATTAGTTATATATCCCAGGAAATTTTGCATTACGTAGAGTGAGTTGGTACCTGACTAGCCCCTGTCCTCATGAGTACTACTCATGGTAACTGTTAAAGTTATCTTCTCTGTCTCCACCTTGAGCCGGCAAGGATGAACAATGCTCCTTGTCCTGTTTGCCTTGTTTATCACTTCTTTGTGAATGCCTCCCTGAATCCCACATGTCTACTTTCCATTCAAAACCTTAATATCAGCCATCATTATCTCCCTAACTATCTCTGCTGTCTGTAATTATTAATGTTGTTTATAAAAGTTTCCGAGCTAATGGTTGTTCAGGAATGTGGCTAGTTCAACTAAAAGCCATTTTGTGTCTTTAGTAATGCTAACTCAGCTAACAGCCATTTTGTGTAACTTCTTTTTAATGGTCTGTCTGTCCTTTCTGATATTAGTAATTCTTGGGTTATAAATTCACACACAAAGTTCATACACTATCTATTCCTACAAATTGTCTCTTATACAAGCATCTAAGCCAGTGGGTATCTTCTGTCTAAAAACCTTCCTTCTAAATCTGACTTCAACAGTCTGGGTGACACTGATAAGATCACATGTATTAGCTGTCCCCGGTTTCCCTAGAAAGATGTGACCATACACCTTTTGAACCACTGCAGTCCATGTGTTAATAGTGCTCCTACAATCGTAGTAGATAAGGGATTCCAGGAATGTGTCTGAGAAATGGCAAAGCAGCAGGAATAGTAGACATGACAGGATGGAGTGTTACCTGAGAGAATATTGGGTACAATGATGTGCCCAGAACATTGCTGCTCTTGACAGTGGTGTTATATGTCAAACAGAGAGAGTGTCAGGATGGAAGTGCTGTTCAAGAAGTCTTAGTGGGATGCTGTAACCTGTACTCTAGTTTATTCTGCAGCTACCCTGTTCTGGCGATGGAGGGAATAAGCAATTCAAAATTGCTTCAGAGAACCTAACACACACCGGCCAGAGATTGAGCATTGAACATTTGTATTTTCCTGTGTGCTGTTTATTGGTAATTTTATAGCTGACTGACATTGTGACAGGAACAATTGAAGCTAAATGTGCGCAAAATGCCAGAATGAGTTTGAGTCAAGTTCCAATATGATTCAAGTCTCCAACATCAAAACTAATGCAGTTACCCATGGTATAAGGTTCTGCTGATTTATTACATTCATTCATTTCTGCTGAGATGTTGTTTCCTTAGGATGGTGGAGGTTGTCATGATATGCAAACATGCAGCTAACGAACACATAGAATAGGACACGACCAATGAGCAGTCAGGACACTCAGGGTAGGATCTCACTCTAAAAGGGATGAGGCACTCACACCCCGCCTCTTTCCACAGACCAACATCCACAGTGAGACAGGGTGTATCCCCAGCATCACACCCTAGCACGTGGCTGAGAGCAAGGCTGGTTCAGTTAGACTGAGTTACTACATTTAGATTAGCAGAGAGTCGAACTCATTGAGAACTGTGCTAATAGGTCAATAAAACACATTCAACTCACTTCAAAGTCTGGAGCATCTTTTACTCAAAACTGCATCAAGTGGCAGCTTGTGTTATTCCAAATTACACAACACAACATGATACCAGGAGTCTATTCAATCTAGTTAGTTCAACTCAGCAAGATCTGTGACGACCAGCGAAGGTATACCGGCACAATGGAAAAGATTCAGGCTCCTCACCAGGTCAGGACCTCCGGCAATCTCAGTGCCAACTGGCGGACATTCAAGCAGAAATTTCAGCTTTACGTTGAAGCATCAGACCTCAATGGTGCATCTGATACACGGAAGATAGCTCTTCTCCTCACCACAGCGGGTGATCATGCCTTGGAAATATTCAACTCCTTTCACTTCGCCAAAGACCAGGACAAGACCAAGTTCAGACCATCCTGGGCAAGTTTGACAGCCACTGTGAGGTGGACATCAACAAAATCTTCGAGCGCTACATATTCAAGCAGCCATTGCAAGGTAAAGACGAATCCTTAACCTCATATTTAACTAACATTAGACTGCTAGCGAAATCCTGCAATTTCGGTGATATCACTGACTCCATGATCAGAGACCAAATCGTATTTGGAGTTCACTCTGATCCTCTGAGAGAGCAGTTACTGAAGATCAAGCATATGACCCTGCCAGTCGCGATTGAAATATGCACAGTGCATGAGCGCGCTAATAAACGCTATTCCCAGTACAAAACGGCAGAAAATGATAGACTAGCCTCCCACGAGGCAGTGTGTGTGCAGGACATCTCCTGGATGCAGCGCCTCAACATTGATGACAGCGGCCATTTTGCGCTGTCTTCCCGGGATCTGACACATGCGCGATGCGAACGGGATGACGAAGCGGCCGAAACCCGCGCTGCGCAGGTGCAGACATCTGAGAACCGCACTGCGCATGTGCAACGACGCATGGAGCATCAGGACGCCGACGTCATGACGTGTTCGAACTGTGGCATCGCCCATTTAAAGAAACACTGCCCTGCAAGAGGCAGACGCTGTTTAAACTGCGGGAAGCCAGGCCACTATGCAGCCCTCTGCTGATCTGCACCACCAGTCAGGAGCCAACGCTCCCAATTCCGACGACGGCGCATCCGGAGTGTGCAACAACGCCTGCAGGATTCTGATCCCGGCAGTGCAACGGATCCAGATGATGAATGCCTGGACAACACCTACGGTGTGGGCATTATTACAACATGTGAATATGCCACACCAGACACATCGCAAGTCCAATCCACCCTAGCTGTGGAGTCCGAGGACGAATGGCGATCAGTGATGAAGGTCAACCACTGCCCCATCCAGTTCAAGCTGGACACAGGTGCCTCTGCCAACCTCCTCTCACAGGCGGACTTCAGACGCATTAAGAAGACCCCACGGTCCTTCCGGCTGTCTGCAAGCTCCTGGATTACAACGGGAATGCCATCACGGCACAGAATCCTGCCATCTGCACGTATCCAACCGACACACACAAGCAAGGTTACGCTTTGAAATTGTTAAGCCGGAAAGGGCATCCCTATTAGGTGCGTACGCCTGCAAGCAGCTAAACCTCATTCAAAGGGTTTACACCACAACAACCTCCCATGTGGTTCTTCAGGCCGGCATTGACGTCATCCTCGCACAGTATCCAGTTGTGTTCAACGGGATGAGCACGCTGCCATATCGATTTAAGATTCTGCTATGACCTGATGCGAAGCCAATGGTCCACGCACCACGACGAGTCCCTGCTCCACTGAGAGCGCGCCTGAAGGCACAGCTCAAGGATCTTCAGCCAAAAGGCATCCTATCGAAGGTCACCGAACCGACTGACTGGGTCAGCTCGATGGTGTGCGTAATCTCTCCTCCGCCCACCTCACCAATATGCGCACCTTCTTTACATATCTGTCCACATTTCAATTACTCCCACCCACTTACTCCACCGACAAACCCCACCCTCCCTAGTCACCCGACCGACCACTGTCTGCTTCACCTGTGTGTCCCCTCCTCCCCAGCCCACCTCCTCCACATGTCTGTCCACTCAACCTCAGCCCAGCTTTTCCACCTGTGTGTGCTCTACTCCCCATTCCAGTCCTCCACCTGCGTGTGCTCTCCTCCCCAGCCCAGCTCCTCCACCTGTGTGTGCTCTCCTCCCCAGCCCAGTCCTCCACCTGCGTGTGCTCTCCTCCCCAGCCCAGTCCTCCACCTGTGTGTGCTTTCCTCCCCAGCCCAGTCCTCCACCTGTATGTGCTTTCCTCTCCAGCCCAGCTCCTCCACCTGTGTGTGCTCTCCTCCCCAGCCCAGTCCTCCACCTGTGTGTGCTTTCCTCCCCTGCCCAGCTCCTCCACCTGTGTGTGCTCTCCTCCCCAGCCCAGTCCTCCACCTGTGTGCTCTCCTCCACAGCCCAGCTCCTCCACCTGTGTGTGTCTTCCTCCCCAGCCCAATCCTCCACCTGTGTGTGCTCTGATGCCCAGCCCAGCTCCTCCACCTGTGTGTGCTCTCCTCCCCAGCCCAGCTCCTCCACCTGTGTGTGCTCTCCTCCCCAGCCCAGTCCTCCACCTGTGTGTGCTCTCCTCCCCAGCCCAGCTCCTCCACCTGCGTGTGCTTTCCTCCCCAGCCCAGCTCCTTCACCTGTGTGTGCTCTCCTCCCCAGCCCAGCTCCTCCACCTGTGTGTGGTCTCCTCCCCAGCCCAGTCCTCCACCTGTGTGTGCTCTGATGCCCAGCCCAGTCCTCCACCTGTGTGTGGTCTCCTCCCCAGCCCAGTCCTCCACCTGCGTGTGCTCTCCTCCCAGCCCAGCTCCTCAACCTGTGTGTGCTCTCCTCCCCAGCCCAGCTCCTCCACCTGTGTGTGCTTTCCTCCCCAGCCCAGCTTCTCCACCTGTGTCTGCTTTCCTCCCCAGCCCAGCTCCTCCACCTGTGTGTGCTCTCCTCCCAGCCCAGTCCTCCACCTGTGTGTACTCTCCTCCCCAGCCCAGTCCTCCACCTGTGTGTGGTCTCCTCCCAACCCAGTCCTCCACCTGTGTGTGCTCTGATGCCCAGCCCAGCTCCTCCACCTGTGTTTGCTTTCCTCCCCAGCCCAGTCCTCCACCTGCGTGTGCTTTCCTCCCCAGCCCAGCTCCTCCACCTGTGTGTGCTCTACTCCCCAGCCCAGTCCTCCACCTGTGTGTGCTCTCCTCCCCAGCCCAGCTCCTCCACCTGTGTGTGCTCTCCTCCCCAGCCCAGCTTCTCCACCTGTGTGTGCTCTACGTCCCAGTAAATTAAGAAAAATAATAAAATTGAGCCACAAAGAATAAATTAATTAAGAGTAAGACTAGTGAATCAGTCGCGTAGTATAAATGGGTTTAAGAGATGATGATATGCTCCTGTGCAAAAAATAATTTGCAGGTTATGATTGGAAGTCAGTTGACTGGAGAGGAGATCAATGAAAAAAGCATACTGGACTTGGTGTCTTTCCATCTTCTCTTGTTGTGACCTCTCATCCCTTCTAATTGCAAATTTTGTTTTATTTACAAGCAAAGCAGTTACAGAATACTAAGTGATTAATACTTTAATACAAATAGAAAACATATGCAATGGAAATGTCAGTTGAGTAATGAATACTTGGCACTACTTTTCAAGCATAAATATGTGATCATTTAATGACAATCACTCAGCAGGGCTCTAGTTCATTTCTGACAAGTTAGTGCCACTTTCCTGTACTTTTCAGCAAGAAATTAACACAAGGTTCAAATTCCAGAGTAGGATTTAAACTAGCTAATGTTTTCAGAATATTGGAAAGGGAAACTATAATAAGCTTTAGGATGTTCTGAGGTTGTGAAAGGTGCTATATAAACGCAATATCTTTCTTTGATGTGACTTTTCAAGTATTAAAGGAGCAGTATTGGTGTAGTCAGAAACTTTAGAAGATGTGGGGTCAGCCCCATTTCAGAGACTGAATGCATGATCAATCTAAACATTTCTCTGTAGCACTCAGGCAGTGCTGCATTGTTGGAGGGACTGCCTTGTGCTTAAGATGTTAAGCAACTGCCCTTGGGTGTCCTTAAGAACTAATACAATACTCTTCTGTCATGAGAATGTCACTGTAAGAAATGTCTGTCTGTTCATGTTACTGCAGTGATGTCAGAGTGTGTGTGGAGCTGACCTCTGGCTCTGCTTTTTAGTTTCACTTTGAGAAAAGCTTGGGTGTGTCTGTGATTTTTTGGTTTCGTTTTTTCAGTGTTGGAGCCGAAGCCAGACAAAGCAGGTGTACTGCTGTTCTCTCTGCCATGAAAAGACTATCTCTTGATCATTTGGTGAATTCAGAATTATAAATGTTCTCAGTAGTGAATGTAAACCTGATGTGCTTCTGTTTAAAGGTTTTGTTTAAGTCTTCTGGATGTTGTTTGGGAAGTTATTAGGGATTACTTAGTGTTGTATTCTTTGGGGGTTGTATTTGAATTAATGGTTGCTAAGATGTTCACTATGTTTTTAAAAGGTTAACTTGAGTTCATAGAATAAACATTGTTTTGCTTTAAAAAATACTTATCGATTTCTGCTGTACCACACCTGTAGAGTGGGCCGTGTGCTCTCCATACCACACTATTAAAAGTTGTGGGTCAGGTGAACTCCATGATAGACTTTAGGGTTCTCTAAACCCTAGCTCATAACACTTCAAACAAGAATATGAGAGTTCTCCCAATGCTTTGCCCAATATTTATCCCTCTAGCAAAACCTAAAACAGATTAAAACAGATCTGTTCATTTCTAACAGTGCTGTTTGTGGGAGCCTCCTGTGAAAAAATCAGCTGCCGCATTTCCTACATTATAATTGTGACTACTGTCAAAGATAATGCACGGCTGTGCACTTTGTGATATCATGAGGTAATGAAAAGGTGCTAAATGCCAGTTTTTAATTCCTTTTTAAATTGATTATTTGATCTCGGTGCTGGGTGTTTATCGCATTTGGCTGACAGCTACATTGGGGAATGTTGCACATTTGGTCAGGCACAGGAACAGACTTCTCTTGATACAGTGCTATTTAGAAAAGCTACTGCCCTTTGTAGTATGTGCAGGGTTAATGTGGGACTATCCAGAGTGATGTAAGAAGGCATATGAACTGCACCTAGGGTCAGTGTACATTGGACAGAGATGTGTTCAGATCTAGACAGTACTCCCTGTGCCTGAAAATGCTCAATCCCGACTCTACTCACTCCCCACTCTGCTCACTCCCCACTCTGCTCACCCCATGTGAGCAATGTTGGGAGGGGTGTTGAGCAACATCAGGCGGGATGGTGGAGGTGGGAGCTGGGTGAGCCTTGATGGAGTGGAAGGGGGTCAATACCAAACAAAGATAAGGACATTTAAAAGCTCTGCACCTGAGGGGCATGTCTACAGTTTATTATGATAAAAGGGGGTTTGCCTTCACTTTAGTTGCTTCACCACAAATGCCTCTTACTCTGCTCGTCATTGGATTCAAGCTACAGCAGTGATAGGAAGGTCACAATAATTAAATATTTTAGAATGATCACCTTTTTAAAATTTATTTTAATCTAATTATTTTCACTTTGTCTATCTGTCAATGATCCATCCATGTGCCTACCTCATCCTTCGCTACATGCTATCTTTGGTGGTATCTCCAGCAGGTGTCTGGTCAGCTGCTATATGCACACAGGCGTCACCCACCTCCACCTCTTCATTGTGCCATGCATTTAGTCTTAGATGAGTTGTAATACTCTCCATCTAAAAACTTGCAACACTAAAGCCATCGTCTTCAACTCACCGTGCACTTTCGATACTCTCACTACTGAGTCCATCCCCATCCTTGGCCCATTGTCTCAGACTGAGTGAGATTGTTGGCAGTGTTGGTGGCCTTGCAACAAATCTGCCTAAAATATCCTCCTGGATTGACACTGGATAAGAGTTTCACCTCAGTACCGTAGCTCTTGAATATATGCATTTTTATATAGCGTATTGTTTTTTTGAGAAAAGACCAATACTAGAATTGATTGAAACCACCTTCCCCTCCTGCACCCAAATATCATTCATCCTATCAGAAAATTTGACACATGACATGGTAGAAAATATTCTCTATTAAGTTAAGCTAGAATTACAATACAGAGGCTTTGTACCATTTCTGTGGATGTTTTCAAAGTTGCATATCTTTGCATCAGTAAACTAAAATGGCATCTTTGTTTTACTGCAGTAGAAGGCCAAATGAGATAGCTTTCAATACTGAAGAGATTTCACTTGCTAAGTATAAAAATGACCTAATAGACCTATTGGAGTTAAAAAAGGACATTAGAATTTTTAAATCATTTGGTGGAATATAAATGATGTAAAATTGCACATATTGAAGCAATATTTTCTTTATGATGATTCAATTACACTCTAGTTTTCATCAAAGTCATCTCAGTCATTGGTATAAATTGTAAAAAATTGATGCCGCAGCACAGACCTCTGCAGGACTCCATTTGTCACCTCCTGCCAATCAGAAAAGGACCCATTTATGCATACTCTGTTTTCTGCCAGTCAACCAATATTCTATCCATTCTTATATATTACTCCCTACATCATGAGCTTTTATTTTCCACAATAACCTTTGATGTGGTGCCTTCTGGAAATCTGCAGTCTCCCCTTTATTCACAGTTCATGTTACTCCTAGATCATCCAGAATTGGTGAAAAAACAAACTGATGTCGAGAAAGGGAGATGTGCACTGCAAAGATTGCTAGATTTTTGTCAGCAATTTTTTTCAAGGTCATTGTTAATACACTGCTGACTGAAAAATCCAGCTCATTTTAAAAATCTTTTCCCACTAAAACACCAATCACCCACTTTGTCACAATTGTAGAGCAAGTATAATGGATTTCAACATTATTAAATTATTCCTTTCTTTTCCCCCTCTATTTTTAAAGGGTAAAAGACACAAGAGCTCATTGGAGGCAGTCAACACACCAGACTCCAACCGAGGCCGCAATGAGAAGAAAGCTATCAAGTAGGTGCCATGGGTGAAAATCAGGGAAGAGTTTGAAAGGTTAAGACGAGCAACCACTGTTCTTTTCTATAAATCACGTTGTTTCATTGACTTCACTTTGATGAAGTGATAAACGGTGCTCCTAATTCAGTTATAAATATTTCAGTTATAAATATTTTATGTTGCCTCTTTAAGATGTCACATACATATGTTGGTTTTACAGTCTATTTCTGTTGTATGAAATTTGTTAGAAAAGCAGCAAAATTATCTTTGCTAACTCATTCATTCCTCATGTAGCCTGCGTATATCCACGGATACATGGGCAGATCTGGTGTGTACAATCTTTGCAGCTTTTCGGGAATACAAAGTCAGATGTTTGACTCTATCCTGTTGTGATCTAACTGAATTATTCTTTCTGGGGCAAAAATCAAAACCCAGCATTGAAGTGTGAGAGACCCTTCAATAATGATGGTGACTGTTTCTCCTGCAGATTCTGGAACAAAAAAGAAAACTGTAGAAGAAGGAAGAAATATGGCAAGAAAACCTTATGGCTTGTCCTTCTTGTAGTTGAGAGTGTAGTTGAACATGAGAGGCAGTGGGGATTCTCTAAACTATTCCTCAGATTGATATCTGTGTGAAATTACAATTTTGCTCTTTTGGTTGCATTGCTGTTCGCTGCAGCTATTAGATTATAACGATATACCTTGTTTGACATTTTTCTCCCCTTTTTAAGCATTGAAACTTGAAAGGTGTTGCCTGCAGCTGTATAAAGTAGTAAAGATTACTCTGTCCACTGAGGCTTGCTAGAAAACTGCTGTTTCAGACATTGCATTTGTCACACAAGTCATTTGAAAATATGTTTTTATCTGAAGCTAGAAAATGAACCAAATCCAATGTATTTTCTTGTTATCTTGCCGTTGAATATCTTTAAATCACAATGAACTATTTTATCTCAGTTTATAGGACAAAGTCTGTGTGAAAGTTTAACAATGAATTAAGTCTTCTGGGTTGTAAATTGAATTAGTTTAACTTGTTAACTCTGATTTTCACTTTTGTTTTTTCTTTCAGGTAATACAGTCATCCAATTATCATTCATATTTTGTCATCTTAGATTTGAATACCACAACTACCAGTCCAGTCATCGATATAGGTTTTATGTAAGATCCACAGCTGGTTTGGGTTAAAATGATCTACTTTAGTCGAGATTATAAGTGTTGCTTCATATTTAACTATGGAATGATATGGGACATGGTACACAGGGCAATCCCTCCCTGGGTGGGTGAGCATTGCAGCAGTTTTGCGCTGGGGTTTATACCTGCAGCACTAGTACTGGAAATAGTCCAGTGATGATTTTAAAATACCTATCGCTTTTGTAAGAGAATTTCAGAGATGTGGTGATTACATAGTCATCTCCACTTTGCTCGAGGCTCAATCATTTATTACACATGGTGTTGGTCAATTGCTTCCCTCTGACCTTTCATTAAATTGTCCAAAATGCAGCACTATTCATTGCATAACGACGGTAATCACACTTGCTGAACTATGACATGGGAACTTCTACTGTGAGAAGTCCAGCATGATTTTAAAACAAGAGCAGGTAAAGAGTCCCTCTGTATTCCATTATCCATCCCATTGCCGGCATACAATGTGAGACAATTTTGCAGATCAGAAGCCTGAATCAAGAGATATAGCATTTGGAACAAGGGACCCTTGTATCCTGAGACAACATTCCAAAAGAACTGTCTGTTGATTGCTGATCATCATTAATGATTTTGTAGCACACTCATTTTTATTCAGTTTTTGGAATAACAATGAAGTATATACTAAGCACAACATTTTTGAAAAAAAAATTAAATCTTTATTGTCCTTTTTCACATTTTCTCCCATATTTACACCCACCAACAATAAACAATAATCAGTAACAAATATATTGATTCCCATTTCAATAACAACGATCCCATCCTCCCATCAAACCCCAAACATTAGCCCGCATGTTCACACAAACAAATGACAAAAAAGAATTAGGGACCACCCATAGTCGCCATTAACACACACAGCCCCCCTCCCTCCACCCCCCCCCCCCCCCCCCCCCCCACGCCCCAACTATGGTTCGGTGTTATCCAGTTCTTGAGAGGGCACAATGAATAATGGCCACGAATTGTAGAACCCCTCCATCCTTCCCCTCAGTTCAAACTTAACCTTCTCAAGAGTCAAGAATTCCAACAGGTCCCCCCGCCACGCCAGGGCACAGGGTGGAGAGGTTGCTCTCCAACCCATCAGGATCCGCCTTCGGGCGATCAACGAGGCGAAGGCTACGATATCTGCCTCCGCACCCGTTTCCAACCCTGGCTGGACCGACACCCCGAATATGACCTCCCGGGGGCCCGGGTCTAGTTTCACGTGCACCACTTTAGAAATTACCCTAAAAACCTCCTTTCAGTAATCCTCTAGCTTTGGACAGGACTAAAACATATGAACGTGATTAGGGCCCCCCCCCCGCAACATTCACACACATTTTCTACTCCTTCAAAGAATCGGCTCATCCTCGCCCTCGTGAGGTGTGCTCTATGTACCACCTTCAGCTGTATCAGCCCCAACCTCCCGCACGAGGTGGAGGCATTCACTCTCCGGAGCACCTCACACCAGAACCCCTCCTCCATATCCTCTCCCAACTCTTCCTCCCACTTTGCTTTGATCCCTTCCAGTGATGCCTTCTCCTCTTCCAAAATAGCTCCGTAAACTGCTGACACTTTTCTAACTCTGGCCACCTTCCCTCCCCATATGAATGAAGTAATCCTTCCCTCAATCTCTCTGAAAAAAGCCTTTGGCAGGAAAATTGGCAAGCATTGAAAAATAAACAGAAATCATGGCAACACGTTCATTTTAACCGCCTGTACCCGACCTGCCAGTGACAGAGGGAGACCATTCCACCTTGCCAGATCCGCTTTCACTCTCCCCACCAAACTAGAAATGTTGTACCTGCGGAGCCTCCCCCACTCCCGGGCAACCTGCACCCGCAGGTACTTAAAGTGAATCCCTGCCCTACGGAATGGCAGCCCCCCCACCCCCGGCCGAGACACCACAAAATACTCACTCTTGTCTAGATTTAGTTTGTACCCCGAGAAAGACCCAAACACTCGAAGCAGCTCCAATATTCCCCCTATCGACACACTCGGTTCCGACACGTATAACATCAAGTCATCGGCATATAAGGACACCGTATGCTCTATCCCCCCCCCCCCCACTATTTCTTTCCATACCCCCGAACTTCTTAATGCAATGGCCAACAGCTCAATCGCGAGTGCAAACAGCAGGGGGGGACATAGGACATCCCTGCCTAGTCCCACGATGGAGATAAAAGTATCTCGAGCTGATGTTGTTTGTGGGGACACTCGCCCTCGGCTCCTTTATATAGTAGCTTTACCCAGTTCACAAATCTTGGTCCAATTCCAAACCGCTCCAGAACTGCCATCAAATACCCCTATTCTACCCGGTCAAATGCCTTCTCAGCATCCAATGCCAGAACCATCTCTGTTTCCTTCCCCTCTGCCGGTGCCATAACGACGTTCAATACCCTTCTAACGTTTGAAAAGAGCTGCCTCCTTCTCACGAACCCCGTCTGATCTTCACCTATCACCTTCGGGAGGCACTCCTCCAGCCTACCCCCCAGTACCTTCGCCAATACTTTTGCGACCACATTCAGAAGTGATATGGGCCTATATGACCCACACTCCGTTGGATCCTTATCTTTTTTTAGCATCAGGGAAATCGATGCCTACCCCAAAGTTTGTGGCAACACCCCCTTCCCTATCGCCTCTTCAAACATCCCCACCATCAGGGGTGCCAGCTTATCCTTTAATTTTTTATAATATTCCACCGAAACCCATCCAGCCCTGCCACCCTCTCCGACTACTAAGCACATATTTAAAGAACCTTCCCATCATTTATGATTTGCATGATGTTATACTGCAATCATATCAGAATAGATTTTCAGTCTTCAATCAATCTAATTTCAGTATTATATTTAATTGGCATTAATGTTTCTGTAATCCAGCCTTGGGGTTCCAATGATATACACTTGAATTAATTCTTCTTTCTAATAATTATATTTGTAGCCTTCGATGGAGTTACAGTCTTAATGCTGGCTCCAAGTCCTCCATATCACCAAAATAAATCCAGGCGGAAATGCTATAACGACATCGCAGCCACCCTGATTTAGCAATCTACGAAGATTTTCTGAAAACCTGCCAAGATCATTCAAAGTGCTCTCATTTCACATTTAAATTTGCTTGGTGTTTTTTAGTCCCACTCCCCACTACTTTTCCTCAGTCAGATTAATATACTAGCCCATAATCCAGCCTGCAGTAACTCCTGGCCCAAGAGTAAATTGCACCAATCTGTAAATTGTACTGTCAGGTGAAACTTGTGTTTTCCAGTAAAATTATTTATAAATTGTTTTCTTTCCAGCCACGCCTCCCAATTTTGTGACTCCCTCTCTGTGAATCTTTTGTGCTCATCAAGCTGATCGATGTTTGTGCTGGGAAATACAGCATTGTTCCTTTCAGGCACATTGGCCAGGCATAGGATGGTTACATGCGGGGTACAAATTCTCAACAAGGTGCCTGGGTCTCAGACTCGGAAGAACACCCAACTTTGTACCATAATGACATTTTCTATGTCCCACACTAGGTATCCTATGGCCGCTCACAGATGGTCAATTTAGTGCCAATTAGGAGCAGTTCTGTGCTGTGGGTTCATGGCCATTAGGAAATTGCATTGAGGTTGACCGACTCATGCCAAAAGCACTTAAAGACTATAATGCCAATGATTTATGCACCAACTGCAGCAGCCACTCAAGGTCATTTTGTGGAGTAGATGTTAACTCTTTGAAGACCACAGGAATATTTGTTAGTTGATTGTTATTTAACGGAAGTTCACAATACCAAAGATACATTCTGCAATGTGATGAAATCATCCATCTGTTTTAAATTTGTCTGGCACTGATGCTTTCTTCTGTTTGAAGTCAAAGCAGTGGCAGGAGGTGGACAACGCTCTCCTCCTGAAACTATAGGCAGGAGCAGTTTCAATCCACTTTTCAAAAAGAAAATTACCATAGAAATGATTGATTGGCAAGTATTTTTATTAACAATTTGTATTCCGATACTTAAGTAAGAAAATGTTTCCTAATTCACTTCTTGCAAAAAAATAATGGTGTTAATGGCAGTTCTTTGCTGTTAATCAAACATGTAAAATGTAAATTTTTAAAAACATATGCTTGGCAGAATTATTTCAAGTGGTCCCAAAAGTGAATTATATTTTGACTCAAATCCCAAGGAGCCCTCCTTTCCTGATTGCCAGTGTGTTTTCTTGAATTTATTCAGTATTTCATGTAATCTCTTTCAAATATTTAAAACAAGGATGGATGTCCATGCCAGAGAATGGAAAATGATATTTTGCACCCAGTGACAATACTCTGCTCTCGCAGGACCATTACAATAAAGGTCATATAAAGGTGAAGTTGTCAGTATGGTTTAGATGCAGAGTAAAGATCCGTTGTGCACTCTCCCATCAATCACCCCCAGGTGGAATCAGTTAGGTTGAGTGCAGTTTAAGGCTCCTTCTGAAAAGTAGCCTTTGTACGTTATCATCAGCCACATTTTAATCGTGTACAGGACAGACATGATGGCACAGTAAATCATTATGTTGTATCTTAAGGATTTGGATTATGATCCCATAAATGTCTCCCACTTCAGCTTCTGACTACACCAGCATTCATCAAAGACTGGAGTGGCTTTTGGCCAGTATGAGGAAGCATCTGCAGTGCCCCTTACCAAATATGATTCCCGTACCAGCCTCCCCGAACAGGCGCCTACTTGTGACAATAAGTGAGTTTCATTTCATTTTCATTTGATAGAAATTCTATTTTTGCATCTCAAAGGCAGATTAAAAAGTTTTTCTTTAAATCCAGCTATCTTCAAGTGTCCAAGCCAATGGATCATTCTGCTCTCCCCATCCCACTTGCACTCTTCTGGTGTATCAGCCTCATATATATGCTAAAATCCCACTATGTTACAGTGTCCCACCTGCTCTTGGGATAAGTTCCAACCATCTGCTGGCATTGCAGTAGAGGTTTGGTTGAATGACCTGAATACATTTGGGGCCAATTTGTTATGTCAGTGAAATGATCATGTTATTTAATATGCTGAAACACATTTAAGGAGCCACATGCTAGACTATTATGGTTGAGGAGTCGAGAACTAGAGGACATAGGTTTAAGGTGAGATGAGAGAGATACAAAAGAGACCAGAGGGAAAATGTCTTCACACCGGGTGATGAGCATCTGGAACGAGCTGCCAGAGGCAGTGGTAGAGGCGGGTACAATTTTGCCCTTTAAAAAGCAGTTAGACAGTTACATGGGCAGGGTGGGTATAGAGGGATATGGGTCAAATGCAGGCAAGTGGGACTAGCGTAATGATAGAAACTGGCCAACATGGACCAGCTGGGCCGAAGGGCCTGTTTCCATGCTGTAAACATCTATGTCTCTATGACTTCCATAGACACTGGGTGGAATTTTCTGTATTTTTTTTGACAAATGTGTCAACTCGGGCAGGGAAAGCGGTGTGCTGCCCATCCGCTCCACTGTTGGCTTTTCCTGCCATATCTTTTGAAATTTAGTTTTTAAAAATGCTGAAGGCGGGTCCCGTGGCTCTAAGTGAGTTCGCTCCGCCAGCCACCTCCGCGTTCAAGAGATTGGAGTACCCTTTAAAAATAAAAACAAGGATCATCCTCCGCAACCCCCCTAATGATCACAAAGACCCTCTTCTCCCCCCCCCCCCCCCTCCACCTCCAACCCCTCCTGCACAGACAAAGGGAACCCTCCTGGCAGTGCCTGAGCACTAACACCAGCACTATCCCTGAAAGGGGGCAATGCCCACTAATAAGCCTCTTTCCATGGTAGCATGTTACAGTGCAACTAAAGCTGAATACCAGTGGTAGAAGGTGGCATTGGCAGGAATCTAAGGTGCAGCGGCCCCCTGGCCCTCACCCTGGAGCGTGGGCACCTTGGCACTGCCAGGCTGGCACCTTGGCACTGCCACCCTGGCACTGCTAAGGTGCCCGGGTGGCACTGCCAAGCTGGCAGGAGCACTGCCAGGGTGTCAGTGTGGCACTGCCAAGGGTTAGGTCTCTAGGGGCCATGCCTATGAAAGGAGGGCGGAGGAGGGTTACGAAGGGTGGGGGGTGCTGAACAGGTAAGAAGGGGCCTCTGGGAGGTTGGCATGGGGCGACTGGTGGGGGCCCTGGAAGGGAGGCTGTATGAGGCTGTGGCGGAGCCTGAGGAGGAGGGGGGGGGGGCCGAAAGCGGGGTGTCCTCATTTGGGGGGTGGGGTGATGCCCATGTGTGTGTGTGGGGTGACATTGCCCATGGGTTGGGGGTTGGGGGGGGCACAAGCTCACTTAGACACCAGGGTACCCTTTCAAAATGGCTGCCCGACCTTGCAGTTCAGCTCCCCATGTTTGAAAATAATTCGAAGTGTGGGCTAAACCGGTGAGAAACTCCCCAGGGCCCAAAAATGTGACTGAGGGTGGGACTTTCTGTCCGCGCTCGCCCAGCCCGAGGCCAACAGACCTTTACATGGTCCCCGCCCTGTCCATGGCAATCTTGAGGCGGGCGCAGCTGAAAATGCCAGCCCTAACTGTCATTAGATAGCTGTGGGGAACTCGCCAGCGGAGCCGGCGGCAAACTCCCAGCAAAACCCGCCCAAATGACAGTTAGAAACTTTTTCATTAAATCACGGCAACATGGCGGCGAGAATATTTCATAAGGTCTGCCAGTGTGATGGCAAAAATAATACTTTTTGTCACGATCACATGCGGTAGCACCCATTGTAAATCCGTAAACTCCCACACTGTGCATGGGTTTTAGTGAGGTTACTGGAATATGGCAGGCAATTGAAGGCTATTAACAGCCAGGTAAAAAGACACCTTGTTTTGTAAAGGCCAAGCATGGTGACAGACAGTGGAGCATGGGGATAGTCCTAGCAACTAGGATTGCAAAGTAAATTTACCAGGAAGATACCTAGATTCCAAGAGTTAAATTTCGAAGTGAGATTGCACAAACTGGGTTGTATTCCCAGGAATTTAGAAGGTTTAGCGGTGACACTGATTGAACCTTTCAAGGAAATAAGGGTAAGTAAAAAGAAAATGTTTCCACTGCTTGGGGAGTCGAGAACCAGATGCATAGTATCACATCGTCACATCTCTCAGGAGTGAAATAAGGAAAAGCTTCTACATGCAAAGGATGTTACGTTTGGAACTTACTTCCATTATCAGCAATTGATGCCTTTCAATTGTAAGTTTCATATCTGAGATTGATAGATTTTTGTTATCCAAAGGTATTGAGGGATGTAAGGCAAAAGGAGTTATGTCACAGATCAGCCATTATATTGAATGACCGAACCAGCTCGGGGGTGCTAACTGGCCTAGAATCATGGCTGCAGCACAGAAAAATCCCATTGAGGACATTGTGTCTGCACCGACTCCCTTCCTGAGTAACTCAACTAGTCCACCTCTACCATCTAATCCCTGTAGCCCTGCAAATATTTTTCTCTTGGGTGCTTATCCAATTCCCTTTTGAAAGCTATGGTTGTACCTGCATCCACCACCCTCGGGCAACACATTCCAGATTCTAATCACTTGTTGGATAAAAAGATTTTTCGGCATGTCATCATGGTTCATTTGCCAATCACCTTAAATCGGTGGTTGCTGGTTCTCATCCCTTCTGCTGCGAACAGTTTCTTATTATCTATTCTTTCTAAACCGCTCATGATTTTGAACATCTCTAACAAATCCCCTCTCATCTTCCTTTTCTCTAAGGATAACAACCCCAGCTTCTTCCATCTATCCACATAACTGGAGCCCCTCATTGCTGGAAGCATTCTTAATTCTTTTCTGCACCCTCTTCAAAGTCTTCACATCCTTCCTAAAGTGCATTGTCCAGAATTGGGCACACAACTCCAGTAGAGACCAAACAAATGCTTTATAAATGTTCACCATAATGCCCTTATTTTGTACTCTACACTTCTGTCTACAAAGCCTTGGATCCTATGTCTTTTAACCTTTTTCTAATCCTGCTTGCTGCCTTCAACAGTTGTGGACATAAGCCACCATGTATCTCTGTTCTTGCACCTACTTAATAATTGTAAATTTGAAAATTAATTCTTCCTACCAAAATCTATCACTTTTCTCTTCTCCCTATTAAATTTCAGCTGCCACCTCCCTGCCCATTCCCCCATCCTATGCCCTCATGAAGTCTGTAAATATCCTCATTCACAATACTTCCAAGTTTTGTCTCATCTTCAGATTTTGAAATTGTACCTTGTACACCCAAATCTTGGTCATTAAAATAGATCAAGAAAAGTAGTGGTGTTAGAGGTGAAAATATTCACATGTAGGCCTGTTTGAGTAAGTAAAGAAGCAGTTTATTATTTCAGATCTGGGAGAAAGATTTGGAGACTACACGGTCTCGCAATACTCTTTCTCACTTGAGCTAAGGTTCACATGGGGTTAATATATAGATTCCAGGGGCGGAATTAGTTGTATTCTCATTTACATACAATCAATCAACGATATTCGCGTCACAATTCATTACATGTAGTCAATCAATTTTATTAGCAACCCAGTTATCACATATATGGTTAAAGTGGGTGTTGTCTTACTCGCCCCTAACTTCATGCAAAAGTCACTCAAGACTAACATAAGGATATGTCCTGTCTGCAGCTGGGGACCTTGAGCTTATTAAGGATACATTGCATTCCTTGTTCTGTGAAGCTGTTATCAGCAGCTGTTAAAATACTCCCTATACATACCCACGCCTGGTTCACATGAGGTAGTTTACACAGTTTGTAACTTATTGTTCAGAATGTGGCTAGTTCAGCCATTTTGTGTCTTTAGTATTGCTAAAATAGCTAACAGCCATTTAGTGTCTTTTCTGATATTAGTAAGCATTGTGTATACACTATCTATTCCTACAAATTGCCTCTTCTAATCAGGCATCTAAGGCAATGAGTACCTTTTGTCTCAGCAGAACGATTCAAAAGTAATATAGAGGCAAAAATGTAGTTACAGAGCCACCTATAATTTATATCATACTCCAGTATCAGAAAATGTCCCCAATACCCCCAACAGTGGTCTGACGGCACAGTGGTGAGTTGTTAGCACTGTTGCCTCACAGCGCTGAGGACCCAGGTTTGATTCCGGCCCCAGGTCACTGTCTGTGTGGAGTTTGCACATTCTCCTTATGTTTGCATGGGTCTCACCCCCACAAACCCAAATATGGTGGTAGGGTAGGTGGATTGGCCACACTAAATTGCCCCTTAATTGGAAAAAAAAGAATTGGGAACTCTAAATTTATTTTTAAAAAGATAAGTAGTGGTGCCAGTACTGGCCCCTGGGGAACCCCATTGTATATCGCCCCCAGCTCGATTAAAAACCATTCACCATTACTGTCTGTTCCCTATCACTCCGCTAACCTCCTGATGTTACTGTCCCTTGCTGACAAGCATGTTATGTGGCACTTTATCAACACCTTTTGGAAGTCCATGTAAACCACATCAACTGCAAAACTCTACTTCCCTCATCAAAAACTCAATTGTGTTCGGAAAACACAACTTGCCTTTAAAAAAATCCATGTGACTTAATTTTGTCCTGAATTATAATTTTAATACAGATTGGGATAGTGATGGTGTAAAGGGCAGAAAGGGGGAGAAGCTTCTGAAGTATTTAGAATTTTTTTTATCATCATTATGGGCGGGATTCTCCGATGGCGAGTCAGAGTGTCCGCGCTGTCATGAACGCCGTCGCGTTTTACGACGGCGCCAACGGGCCGCTGGCAGCATCGATTCAGGCCCCGAAAAGGGACCAGCAGCGGGGCCATGAGAAAGGCGGTGGGCTTGGCAACAGAGCAGCGCCATCATCGCGCGACGCCCGGATAACGCCGCGCCGTATCATTTAATGTGCGCGATCCAACGCACTGGCCCCGACAGAGAGAGATGGCTCAGCCCCACCGTGCCACTCCGATGATCCGGGACAATGATCTGGAGGCATTGCAAGGCGCAGTTGAAGAGCGCAGGGCGATCCTGTGCCCAAGACCTGTGCCACCGGTACCTGGCCAGCACAGTCAAGCGCAGCTGACATGAAGTGGGCATCGCCATCAGCGCTGTGCGGCACCCCCCTCCCCCACTCTGGAGACCAGTGCCGCAAGAAGCTTCACGACCTCACGAGGGCTGCCAGGGTAAGTACCCCGAGAGTTACCCCGGGCCGCAAACCCCCTCCCCCCCTCCCACACCACGTGTCGCGCCCCCCCAGCCCATGCAGGAGGGGGGGGCACCACATTGCACCCGACCCACATGGGCACCACACCCCCCCCTTGCGAGCTGCCATGGCCTGGTGCCAGTGCCCCCCCCCCCCGCAGTCATAATGTTGCCAACAACTGCGCGTCTCGCCTAACTCTGATGCTTTCCCCCTCCGCAGGACAAGACAGCCCACAACCATCGTGAGCGTGCAAGAACCGGAGGGGGATCACCCGTGCTGCACCCCCTCACTGTCCATGAGCAGAGGGCTCTGGACCTTGATGGGGAAGCCGCAACCAGGGAGGTAGCCCCATGCCAGGTTGGGAGTGTAGCCAGGCAGGGGAGCCTCACATGATGCAGTATCAAGTGAGACTCCCCTGCCTGGCTACACTCCCTTAGCCCCTCACCTCCCACCCCCTCACACTGCCCCCTCACACTGCACCTCCTCACACTGCCCCCTCTACCCCCTATCCCCCCTCACACTCCACCCCCTCCACCCCCTAACCCCCCACTCATTCTCCACCCCCTCACATTGCCCCCTCCACCCCCTCACACCCGATTCCGCGTGTCTAATGATACATGCTTTATTTCAGGGCCAGCAGCCGATCGTCCCGGAACGTCTCGGAGAAGCCCCCGCTGTCCAGGTCCACGTTCATCCACCCACAGGGACGCACGCCAGGGAGGGGAAGGAAGACGGACAGGAAGGCCCTCTTCCGAGGCCGGGGCACAGGAAGCGGACGACCGACAGAAACGACGCTGACGAACACAGGACGGACAATCAGGACACTGACGGCCATGAGATGGACGAAGAGAGGACAGAGAGCCAGGACAGTGATGGACAGAGGACGGGGACTCTGGACAGTGATGCACAGAGGACGGCCAGACAGATGATGGACAGACCGGACACGGCATCTCACATGGGCCGCGGACAAGGTCCATCGGTCCAAGGCTCGAGCCAGGAGACCCCAGACCTGGGGTCCAATGAGAACATGGACCTTGCATCACTGCTGTCACCCACACCCTCCACCATCGCAGATCCACTCACCTCGGTTAGGCACATTAGTGATGAGGCTTCTGGGACACTGACTGGTGCGCATCACACAGCCGAACCGGTACAGCAGGTGGAGGTAGGAGCAGCTGAGAGGCTGGACGGTCGGAGGGCAGGCCAGGCCCATCACCCAGCTGCCGCCCAGATGGTTTCCAGGTCCCTGGACTTACCAGACCCACTCACAGACCCGATGCGTTTGGAAACCCAGGGAGTGGACAACGGGATGATGGGCGCCTTCCAGCATCTTCAGAAGCAGTTGGAGGAGTCCATCCCCGTCCAGGAGCAGGGAGTGGTGCCGGTAATGGCTGCCACCCAGGCCGGCAACGCACGGGTGGCGTCCGCGGTGGAGGCAATGGGGGCAACGGTTTCGGCAATGGATCAGGTTCTGCAAGGCGTGGGGCTTCATGTGCATCTGTGGCCCAGGACAGGGCTGCCCTCTCACAGGCAGCCATGAGCTGAAAGTCTCAGTTGACCCTACATTAAAAAATGTCCTCATGTCACCCTTACTTTTTTGTTTATTGTCACAAGTAGGCTTCAAATGAAGTTACTGTGAAAAGCCCCTAGTCGCCACATCCCGGCACCTGTTCGGGGAGGCTGGTACGTGAATTGAACCATGCTGCTGGCCTGCCTTGGTCTGCTTTCAAAGCCAGCGATTTAGCCCTGTGCTAACCCAGCCTCTATGAGAAGAGATTGAGTCACTTAGGATAAAGGAGTTTGAAGGACGAGGGAGCATCGCAAAGAAATCTATACATTTCTAACAGGGCGAGATAGGGTAGATGCTCCCCCACCGCTGGGAACATCCTTTCTGCATCTACCTTGTCGAGTCCTGTTAGAATTGTATATGTTTCTATGAGATTTCCCCCCATTCTTCTAAACTTCTGCGTATATAATCCTAACCAACTCAATCTTTCTTCATTTATCAGTCATAAGACAGCCCTGCCATCACAGCAATCAATCTGGTAAAACAACTCTGCATTCCTTCTATAGCAAGAACATCCTTCCTCAGATAATGAGACTAAAACTGCACACAATATTTCAGGTGTGGTCTTACCAAGGCCCTGTATAACTGCAGCAAGACATCCCTGGTCCTGTACTTAAATCCTCGCTATGAAGGCCAACATACCATTTGCCTTCTTCACCACCTGCTGCACCTGCATACCTATTTTCAGCGACTGGTGTACAAGGACACCCAGGTTTTGTTGCACATCCGTCTCTCTCAATCTATAGCCATTCAGATAATCCGCCTTCCTGTTTTTGCTACCAAAATGGATAACCTCATATTTATCCACATTATACTGCGTCTGCCAGGCATTTTCCCATTCACTCAACTTGTACAACCCACACTGAAACATCTCCCCATCCTCCTCATCGCTCACCCTCCCACCCAGCTTTGAGTCATATGCAAATTTGGAGATATTACATTTAATTCCCTCATCTAAATCATTAATATGCATTGTGAATAACTGGGGTCCTAGCACTGCGGTATCCCACTAATCACTGGGAAATAAATCCTGTGTGCCAACCTGTTTTCTATACATCTCAGTACACTAAACCCAATCCGATGCCCTTTAATTTTACACTCTAATCTCTTATATCGGATCTTGTCGAATGCCTTCAGAAAATCCAAATAAACCACATCCACTGGTTCTCCCTCAGCAACTCTACTTGTTACACACTCGAAGAATTCCAGTAGACTTGTCAAACATTATTTCCCTTTTGTAAATCCATGCTGACTCTGTCCGACCCTGCCATTGTTGACCAAGTGGTCTGCTGTTAAATATTTTATAATCACTTCTTGATTTTACACCGATACAATTGTTGTTTATTATCCTTCAATATCTCCTCTTCCTATCATTGTGAAGCAAAGTTCACCAAGCATTGAGATTCTTCACCCATTGATGAGGAATGTGAGGTAGGGTTAGATCATAATGAGACAGGTTCCTTTTTACTTTCTTGGTGTGTTGTTGCAATAATCTAATCAGTCAGGAGGCATCACATGTTCAGACTTCCACCACATTCGTGGACCAGAATTCCTTATAGTATCCTGTATGGGGCCAAGACACTTTCTTGTACAATGACATTGTTGTGCTTCTTGTTTAATATTAGATTGTTTTAGCTATACATCCTATTACCATATATCTGTTTCAATCTTATCAGGACTTTTGATCGGATAAATTGGGAACAAATGTCTCCAATGCATCCAAGTCAGTAAACTTATGATCACCAAAAGATAAATCACAGAGGTTTGGAGAATTTAGCCAGATGTTATTGCATAGGATGCATCAGAAATATCGATAAAATGTTTTTTAAAGTGTGGATAAATGAAATGAAGAATGTTGAACTTATGGGAAATGGGACTAAGTTAGTTTATTCAGAGCTGGTGCGGACACAAGAAGTTCTATGACCTTGTGTGCAGTAATGGTCTATGGGTGGAATTTTCCATTCCAGGTCTAAGTCAATGGCGGGGCGGGAAACTGGAGTGTTACCCGCTGCGGAAGCCAGTGGAAATTTGCCCGAATTGCATGATGCTGGCCTAATTAATTGTGCAGTCGGGAGTTTCCCAATGTTGTGTGCGGTGGGGTGGACTGAATGGCACGGCCCTGCTGTCATACCCAGGTGCCATATTAAGGCACCTGGACATCAACTTACCCACTGTTGTCGGAGGAGATGATCCACGGATCACCAGGATCTCCAGTCCCCAGATTCAGTGACACTTCCCTTGATATGCTGTTCAATGCAATGGAGGCCAGGACAGGCATCCTCTACCCTGAGGAAGGAAGGAGGCAGCTGAGCCATCAGACCGACTGCATTGGAGCATGTCTCCAAAGTGGTCAGTGTGCAGGGACACCACTCGAGAACTCCCCTGTAGTACCACAAATGCATGAATAACCTCATCAGCTCTGCCAAGTTAAGAGAACCCTCAACTGCTCACACTCACACTTAAGAAAGGTGACAGAGGGAAACTCAGGAATTATAAACCAATTAGACTAACATCTATTGTCAGGAAGTTGTTAGGTGCCGTCAGGGCACCTGCCATGCCGAATGGCGGCATGGGCCACGCCAGGAGATTTCTTCTGCACAGAGTGCTGCAAAATGTGGCACAAAAAGCCAGCTGCACACCAGTTTTCCCGCCTCAGCCTGCATTCTGTGCAAATAATGGAAAATGCCACCCAGAGACTATAATTAAGGATGGAGGTGACTGAACACCTTGAAAACTTTCAGCTGATCAAAGTGAGCCAGCATAGATTTGTAAAGTGTAGCTCGTGCCTGACAGTTTTATTGAATTTTTGAAAAGCAGACTGAACTGGTGAACAGACGATGCCTATGAATGTTATTTATGTGGACTTTCAGAAGGCATTTGATAAAGTCTCTCATAAAGAAACTGTTGGCTGAAGTTGAAGCCCATGGAATTGAAGGCAACTTAATGACTTGGACAGGAAATTGGCTTCACAACATAAGTCAGAGTAGGGATAATGGGTAGGATGTGACTCGTGGTATTCCACAAGGATCTCTGTTGGGACCTCAGGCAATTCATTAGGTGGGATCCTCTCAGCCCGGGGCCGGGCCAGAGAATCCCCGTGGCCGGCGCAAATCACGCCACACCACCCTGACGTCGGGACGCGATTCTCCTCAGAGCGGAGAATCGGCACCATTGGCGCCAGCATGGTCGGCACGGCGCGAGTCGGGGGGCCACTCTACGCGGCCCCTCCCCGCCAATTCTCGGCGTGGGATGGGCCAAGCGGCTGTCGCAAAAAACCCGAGTCCAGACGGCGCCGTTCACACCTGCTCTCAGCCGGCGGGACCTCAGCATGGAGGGGTCCGGGGGCGTCCTGTGGGGGGGATGAGGGGGGAATCGACCCCAGGGGGGCCTACGATGTGGCCTGGCCCGCGCTCGGGGCCCACCGATCGGCGGGCCAGCCTCTCTGGCTGGGGGCCTCCTCTCTTCCACGCCGGCCCATGTCGCCCTGCGCTTTGTTGCATCAGGGCCGACGCAGAGAAGGGAGCCAGTGCGCATGTGCGTGTTGGCGCCGGTGCCACTACGCATGCGCGGACCCCGCGGCGCTCAGTTCATTCCAGCCTCAGCAGCTGGACCGGCGTGGTCCTCTCCAGTGCCATGCTAGCCCCCTGTAGGGGCCAGAATTGCTGATCCTGAGGCTGTGTTGACGCCATCGAGAAACGCGACGGTGTTTCCGACGGCATCAACACTTAACCTCAGGATCACAGATCCCGCCCATTGTATTTATAAATGGCTTAGATGATGAGATTAAAAAGCCACATGTCCAAATGTTCTGGTGCACAAAAATAGCCTTGGAAGCATAAAATTAGAGTTACTGATGGATTAAATGAATGAGCAAATGAGTTTTCATGTGGGCAAATTTGGACCTTAAAATAATAGAAATTGGTAAATCCTAAATGGTGAAAGGATAGAACCAATGGAAGTCCAAAGAAACTTGAGGATCCAAATTAAAATGTCATGAAAAGGTACAGGACATAACCAAAAGCTCTCGATCAATACTGGCCTTTATATTTAGAGGACGAGAATACAAAGGAATCAAAGTATTGGTCCCCTTATCGAAGGAAAGATACACTGGCATTGGAGGCAGTCCAGAGAAGGTTCACGAGGTTGATCCCTGGTATGGAGGGATTTTCTTATGAGGGGAGGTTGAGTAGGGTGGGCCTGTATTCACTGTAGTGTAGAAGAATGAGAGGCAACCTTATTGAGACATGTAGGATTCTCAGGGGGCTTGACAGGGTAAGTAAGTGCTGAGAGGTTGTTTCCTCATGTGGGAGAGTTTAGGACCAGGGGGCATAGTAAGGGGTTGCCCATTTAAGACCGATAAGAAAAAAAATATTCTCTGAAGTTAATGAATCTGTGGAATTATTTACCACAGACCAGTCTGGGTTGTTGAGTATGTTCAAGGCTGAGATATATTTTTAATTAGTAAGGGAATCTCGGGTTATGAGGATAAGGTGGAAAAGTTGAGTTGAGGATTATCATATCAGATCAGTTATGATTTCACTAAATGGCAGCACAGACTTAATGGGCTGAATAGCCTATTTCTGCTCCTACATCTTAAAATATCACAGTCTAAAGTTATTCTTTTCGATAGAATTTAAAAATTTATCAGTGTTTTGATCACAGTTTTGAAGATACTGAAGAGAATAAGCAGGATAGATGGTGAGAAACAATTTTCACTGGCTGGGGAGTTAAATACCCAGAGGCACAGATTAGATCGTAACCTTTTAGGGGTGAAATTAGGAAACACTTCAGTATGCAAAGGGTTGCAGATAGAAGTTTGGAACTGTCCACCACAAGTGGTAACTGATGTTAGATCAATTGTAAATTCTAAATCTAAAATTGATAGATTTTTGTTATCCAAAGCTATTAAGGGAAATGGGGCAAAAATATATGGAGTTAGATCACAGATCTCATTGAATGGTGATTTAGGCTCAAGGAGCTAAATGGCCTATTGCTGTTCTTATGTTCTTTTATCTTTGACCTCACTGTTCTTCTCCTTAACCTCTCTCCTATCTGCTCTGACATACTTCTCAATTTCACCCTTGAGCTTTGTTAGAATATTTTTGTTTCATCACAGTACTTATTATTAAACCCTCTTCAATATATTGAAGAATTGTTCCTCCCACTCT
Source organism: Scyliorhinus torazame (assembly GCF_047496885.1). Taxonomy (NCBI): domain Eukaryota; kingdom Metazoa; phylum Chordata; class Chondrichthyes; order Carcharhiniformes; family Scyliorhinidae; genus Scyliorhinus; species Scyliorhinus torazame. Next base: position 213,125,085 of record NC_092716.1, read on the forward strand.
AGTAGTTTACATTTCCCTTGCTCTATTCATCTCAATGCAAGGGTATTGATATTGGTTTGGTTTGCCTGAAACCATTCCATCTGTAGAACTCCTCCTAATACCTGAGAATTCTACACCTTTCTACAACATATCAAATCATGCATTGATGTTTACACTATTTTTAATCAAATGCTATGCCTGACCTGGAATTGTTTCATGGGACAGGGCCAGTGGATCTTTACTCTGTGGAATTATAGTTGCTTGCTTTAATAGTACATGATAAAACACTGCAGAAAGAGATTTACTCTGCTGTACCTTAACTTGGTGCACTCCATAGGCTGTGTCGTGGATGCAATATGTTGCTCCTAACATGTTTAACTTTTGACTTGGAAGCCCTTGATAAGATAGAATATATGGAATTTTCCTTGCACTTAATCTTTTGTAGATGATTTTGTAATACTTAATTTTGAAAGTGGCAGATTTAAAAAATCCATTGCACTCTAGCATTCCTCACTACAGTGTAAACAGAATGTCACTGCAGAAATGCATTCATTCAATCTGGTGGGATATTGCTGTATTTTCTGGTGTCAGTGAGCTAAAGAGCTGGCTGCTTGAAGCTTGGTGGGGGTAGGGCAAGAGTTCAGCAGACAGAACAATCGCCCTGGGAGAGTAGAGTTCTAGTTTGCCGCATCTTCCTACCTCCAGGCCATTTTCAAAGTGATCTCATCAGAGGGACAATGACGGCCTTCTGCAAGAGGTGGGTAGTAAATTAAGGCGCTTATGAAGTTCCCTCGCTAACTGGAATTGTCCAGTTGTTAGTCAGAACTCACACCCTCCTGGTGGCTGAAACACAGCCAGTGACCTCCAAAGCAGATGTTGGCCCAGTGCTCTAAATATTTTTTTAAAATATTCCCACCTTTCCCTTGCAACAAACGTTCAAATGGCCACAGCCCCAACTGCATCTACAGCTCTCCCTTTGAATAGTTAATTATCCCGTCCATCAGGGTGGTCTGGCAGCTGGGCCAGTCAACATTTTCAATAGTGCTGACAGGGCACACCATCTTGGGGCACCCTCTTTCTCCCTTACCTCCATTGGCAGACTGTAGCTCTCAAGTTCTGGAGGGCCTCTTGGTCCACCAGCAATGGGAGCCTGTTCATGCCTAACTGGATCACAATTGCCCCACTCTGGCCATTCATTGTTCAGTCCTGCAAAGATGATGTTGGGTGGCTAGATCCCAACAGCGGGGAACTCGACCATAGACAGAAAATCCAACCCACAGTCTTTATGTGCTGTTATTGTCAGCTAGCCTCAGTAAACTACAGTGAAAATTATTTTCTGGAAAGAGATTCCTCTTCCCCCAAAAAGTCCAATAGTTGTCTAGGCTTCCGTGTTCTTAAAGGGGCCAGAGATGAAAATGGGAGGACAGTCACATGACAAAATGCTTTGGTGAAGCAAACTCCAGATATTTTCAAAATACCATAAATAAATGTTTCTGTAGTGCTGAGAAGGGTTAAGATTAGTTGGTACATTACAGAAACATATTTGTTTTGTTGCAAGACGTAATTCAATACAGTATCTTGGAATGATTTATTTAGAATGGTATGATTCCTGTAATGAGCTTTACCTGATTTACAGTAATGTCTGTTACAGCTCATTGCACATTTTAGAGATTTGGTGACGTACACTGCTGCTACCTACATGTGTTTGATGACCTCTCTTTTCTTCTCTCTCTCATTCAAGTACATGGATTTAAAAAAAATCTATTCACTTTATACCATGTGTGATCAATTAAACACTTCAAGGTATATAGATGGTCAGTAGGACCTGAGATTTTTGCTGTAAGTTATGTATCAATGCTTGACTTACCAATCAAATACTGTATTTAAAATATAAATCACATACTGTGAAAGAAAGATCAGCAGAAGTGGTGTTTATAAGCACAGTTGCAAAAGGATCTCAGACACTGCTAAACCAGCTGAGTGGCATCTTGCACCGGGACTTCCACCATCCTTTAGCTATGTTTTAAGAAAACAGAGCCCCATTCATTGGGTATTTTGGGGTATGTTTACATAATGTATTCAAAGTACTTCAGTCCCATCGTATCCTCAATCAGTATTAATTTTAGTTCAATTACTTCTGAGCTTTGCAAAAGAATCATCAAAGGCAGCCATTTTTATTGAACCTAACTTGACTTGCTCCTGACTAACATATTCTAGCTTTTTTTCTCCCTGCAGTAAGTCTCTCACTTAGCAGAATGCTAATGTCCTTAAATCCACTAATGCACATATTCTTTTCTTTAAGCCAATTTTTTTTCTTTAAACCACAACTTTTAGAGAAGAATTATGCTTTTAAATTTCCCTAAGATTTGGAAATTAACTCTGTCAGACTGTTGATCCCCATTGAATTCAGTTGCTTAATGATGCTTCATCTGAAAGTGAATTTTATCACCACCCGACCTGCCATTCGCCTACAGTGATAAGAAAAATAAACTCCAAAATTTAACAGTCATTTTTTTTCATATTTCAGCTTTTGTTGTGTTTCCCTCTTTTCTTCTCTCTCTGCTACTCTAGTGATCTTGACAAAGACTTTTGGAATAACAATGACAGCACAGTGCAAAAGAAATGGAGTTCCTACCCTCCAAAGGAGTTCATTCTAAATATTTCGCCTTATGCACCTTATGGTGACCCACGACTTTCACTCAAGTGAGTTTCTTTCGATGATTTGGTTGTCTATAGTATGTACAATGCTTCCTTCCTCTGTTTCCCACCCATCCAACCAATCATCCACTCACACCCACTCCCAATCCTTCTGCAACCCCATGAACAGCTTGACCCCATGGAGATGAACAACCCTTCTATACCTTGCTTGACGTTCACAACTGAAAATCCTTCCTCATTTTATCCTCATGTGTGGAATAGCAGAGTGTTGCTCAATGAGCCTGTGCAAGCATTCCCTCTGCAACACTGTGTAGCAGAACTAACTTTACAAAATGATTGTCTGATCTGTAATATGGATGCTGACAGAATATTTCTGACTGCTTAATCTCCTTTTGCTGTTTATTTATTTTTGAGCTTTGGAAGGAAAGGTTCTTTAGGTGTGCACTGTCACACTGTAGCAGCATAACTACTTTACTCCAATCTTCAATTAGGGCTGACTCATTCTCTGTCCACTCTGCTTCCTGTCCGTATTAGTGGTTCTCTCATGTCCGGTAACAAAGCTTCAGTAGCTGAGAAAGAAACACGCACGGCCGAGAAGCAAACCCGCAGCAACAGCATGAAGAGCAGCGGATCTTCCAACAATAATCGGGGTGAAGCTGCCAATGGCAAGGTTGGGAAAGGTGGGCGCTGGCACACAGTCCAGACTCTCCTAGCATCGGGCAAGCTCAACCAAGCTAAGTGAGTTTAAATGGGTAGTTACATACTTACTGAGACTGTGCTGGCTGGAGAAACCAATCTTTTGATTTAAAAATGATTTTTGCAGACAATTTATAACATGTCTTCACCTCATGTGGCTCCTCTGAAGCTCTGGATCACATCATTTGTCCATCACATTTTTACATGTATGGATTTTAAGAACATTTGTATCTTATGAAGCGTGATTTATGCATCTACTCACCATCACAATTAATTTGTCGTATCATTCACACAGCACCACTGAAATGTTTCACTAACATTTTATTTAGCTTGCCTTAGGAATAATAAATGCTGGGTTTCATTGCAGATTTCAGGATCTGCTCTCTCCCTGTAACTAACTGGCTGTGTGGGAGACAAATGCTCTTTGCCCACAGTGATATGCTGCACATTGGCAAACCAAAAGGTTTGTCCAGACTTCTGATTAGATTGCAATAAATTGACAGGCATGAAGTCTCCTATTTAGCAGGTGGAACTTGGCATTGTTCTTTTTCCTGGTACTATTCTTTTAATTGGCTGTACTTGCCATAAAAGCACTGGCTCACTATAGTCAGCCATAAAAGCACTGGCTCGCTATAGTCAATGAAACAATGGCTTTAAACAGGGCTGTTGATTGATTTTTATAAAAACATCTATTCCCATATTTATTTGAAATAATTCAAACAATGTACGTTGTTTTGCAAAAGGGATTTTATTTTAAAAACCGCAATGGAGAACTCAACCTAACCAAGTTGGGTCATAGAAAGTTTAGAAGCAGCAAGGTCCATTTTCATACACATGCTCAGCAGCTTACACTTGGAGAAAAATGAAAATTAAATGCTACTTGTATCTTTAATTTTCAGTGTATCTTATACCAGAAAGAGGCACAGAACCAAGTTGGAAAAAGCGATGTGGATTAATTTTGGGTGGTTGTGGATTGAGATGCTTTTCTCTGATAAATTAAGAAAACATTATCCATTTAGAGAGAATTGAATCTTTTCGTGCACAGGACAGATCACTGTGATTGCCACAGAATTTTAGTGAGACAATATATCCTCAATGACTTGCTAACAATTACTCTGCAATGATGGCTTGTATCTGTGGCTGAATTTTATACTGTAAAAGTTAATCGTATTTGTGGGTTTTTTTAAACTCCCATTTAGGATGTATATTTGTCCATATTAGCTTGTGGTGTGTGGTGTCCTCTCCATCATATGTCACACTTCCTTGATGATTCAGTATTGTGTATGTGCCCATTTTTCCTGGTCCTCTATTAGGAATGGCTGTCTTGATAATCCCTGGCAATCGTTTCTGTGGCAGAATTGAAGTGCAGTTATGTTTTCTGGAGCCTCAGAAACCCTAGGATGATTGAATAGAGGTCTGGATTTATTGAATTTCTTTCATCTTTGAACATATCTGAATCTTGGTGCCAAAGAGGTCCTTCGAATACTAGCTTCTTGCAAAGAAGGCAATAATCTCATTTTTAAAATACTAGCATTGAATTGTTTTTTTGCTAGGTACTCCACATATGAGAGCAAAGACCTGAAAAAGCCTTGTCCTAAAATAAGGGTTGTATCTAAGGCATAGAGCCTTGGTTTGAGGGTCCTCCACTGCCTGACTCTGTTGCAAGCTACACCCATCATCATAAAGCTTTGGGAAATCATAGTCTTCTGTTTTAGATGCACCCGGGTGTGGTGATATGCATCAATGTAAATGCATGTAGGCTAGCTAGACACTAGAGGGAGCACCAGAAACATCACACACACACTCAACCAATAGATCAGTTAGATAGGACACGACCAATGGGCATTCACGATACACACAGGTGACACCACCACAGGAGGGCATTACACCAACCCATATATAAAGTACACCAACACATGATCTGCCTCTTTCCAGTGGAGACAGTCAGTGAGTACAGACACAGGGTTGATTCAATATTACACCCACCGCGTGGATTGAACAACTGGTTAGTCAGTCTGGGTAGCTATAGTAGGATTAGCAGTAGTGTCGAACCCGAGTAATAGAAGTGTAAATAGTTTAATAAACGTGTTGAAGTTATCTCCACGTCTGAACCTTCCTTTGTCAAGTGCACCACAAGGAAGCCGCTTATGTTACACCTAAAACATAACAAATCACCGGGTTTTGCCCATTGGGAGCCTGAAAATCTTCCCCACATCACATTAAACAAGTCCATGGCATTATTAATCAGCAACACCCGAACTGAATCTGAATCACCCCCCACTATGGGAATTGGCTGAAATGAATTCTACAATTTATTTAGGGCATGTAAAGAAACATTACCAAATCTTTTCAACCAGAGTTGGAAAACTCTGTTTCTGCACAAACATCAACCCAGCCAAGGACTTGTCCTAGTGTATCCAAGTCTCAGCTCCTTTCCAGCCTCTTTGCTGTACTCCCAAGAGGATTAATCCCCAAAATACACCATGCTGCCCCTAGATTCCATACTCTTTTATAATTACAGAATACAAGCAATTCATTATGACATCATAAATTAGCTACATCTAATTTTTCACACATCAAAACAAATGTAACTTTTTTGTAAGTTTGTTGCCAATTGATTCTTGATCAAATAGTAAACAGGAATATATAATCAGGTAAGGATTAATGTCCAACCTCTTTGTGCATTGTTTCACAATTATAACACTTTCCGCACTCATATTTCACTTAACTATAAGTACTATGTTAATGTTGCCATTGGTGTTAAACTTTAACCTAAATCACTAAGGCACTTTGTTTAGTGTTATTGTGTAGTTTATGAATGCATCACATGCACATTTGATTTGTTGTACAGAAGGCATTCTACTTGTTCAGGAGATTTTCGTATTTATTACGGTTTAATTCTCATCAAAGAACAAGACAAATAAATGTCAATTCTTTTGTGATTGGCATGGTTTGTTTCCAGACTGGGATTCAGGTGCTATGTTTTGTATAGTGTTAACCAAATTTACATTACCCTCACTCCCTTTTTATTAAAGGTAATTAAATCAATCCATAAAACACAAGATCTGAGTTAGTTATATCTTGTACATTTAAAGTAGCTTACATCTCTGCGCCCAGACAGAATTAGAATCAAGATGACTAGCAAGAATATTTAGCTATAGTATTATAGATAATAAAATTGAATAAATACCTGGTTTCCATTAGGAAATTAAAGTGCTTTGTGATGGCAATAGATTGAGATTGTCAATTATTCCACAGGGGGTTTTAAAGGTTCATGCGTGGTTGAATCTGAGCAAATTGGGCTGTCATCTGGGAGGGTTGTTTTTTCCTCAGTCGAAAAGTAACGACATCAGGATCAATATATATTTTGGAATTTTGCTAGCAACTTTTCAGGTCAAGAAATAATTATATAGAACTTTTCGAAGAAGCTTGAATGAGTGATGAATCCATGACACATTGGATTTTACATGATCTTTGCAAAAAGTGCATTTGATTATGTCAAATGATCTCTTGGGAAGAGTTTGCAGCAATTTCCAAATGATGCAGCCATGTCACATAGGCAATACCGTTTGTTTTCACCTTTGACACTCTAACTGAGAAGTTAATTTGACATTATAAAATCAGTGACATTAAATACTAATGTTGGAATTATGCACAATTGTATTTTTGGGTAGGAAGTTAACAAGGAGAATTTTTCACAGCTTAACTTTCCTACAGGCAATTAGATGAGTGAGGGGCATAATTAATGGCACTATTGGGGCTTTGGTTCAAATTATCACTTTGTTGCTGATGAGCAAGTCACAATCCAGGAAAATCCCTTTAACATACAAAACTGGATTACTGGCACTTCAAGGCAAATAATGCTTTTAATTCAAAAGATTACATTTTGTATCCACTCATTATATTGAAATTTTATTTTTTAAAGTCCTGGCATTGAGCATCTGAAGTCCTTATATGACTTTTTAAGACAAAAGCACAATTGGATTGAACCATCAACAGACTGGTTATAATTATCATCACAGGATAACTCAAAGCTTGTGCTTGCTTGTAAATTATGTATTGTTAGTTCTATAGTGAGTAGCATTCACAGATGTCTGCAACATTGTTCTGCATTAGTGCTGTTTGAGTTGTGTTGAGTTCAGTCTTTCAACTAAACTTGCACCTCATACCATAATCCAAACACATTGCTATTGCCTTTTGTTATTGCAACATTGTACCTGTTTAACAGTTCACATTTTCATTTACATTGAAACCCAGACTCACGGTTAGACTAAGTATTTTTTAAAGAAGTTTAAGATCATGTATGCCTGAAAAACTGGGAAAATATTTGTAGGAATAGGTCTCCAGTTTAAATAGAGGCCAATAAAAGATGAATTCCCTGAAGCCAGTGGCATGGAATGTGATGAGGGATGATAACTTCTTATTTCTAGCGAAAAAGAAGTACTCCAGCATGTTTTGTTTGCATTGTTGTACAGTCAAATTATGTGATGATTTTAAATCTGTAGCAACAAACCCTGGTGCATGTGATTCTGTAAAGATACTTACCTGATTCGCATTTACAATATCATAGAGCTGTAGTTGATTTTACAATTATGAATCCTATGTAAAATGCTTGATCCTGATTAGAACATCAAGGTGCTTCCCTGGGATAAATAGACAGAAGGGAAATAGGAAGGCAGGTCACTCAAAACAGGCTCATGGCCACTTGCCAACAGATGATTAAAAAACATTTGTGGCAGATGCCTGGGAGCAGACCTTATGTAGATATAGGGTAGAAAGGGAGCAAACCTAGTCATGGCACAGAGAGAATAAAGAGTTTGAACATGGCATGGGAAGGCAGACCTCTACCAACACCCTAGTAGGACAGAAGAATTAAAAGATAGGAGTAAACAAATGATATAATTGACTACAAAAATGTAAAGAAAAAAGTTTGTTTACAAAATGAACTCATCAAAAGTAAAATGTGAAAATATTTATTCTCCAGAGACATCTGCATGTAAACCAGTCAGTGGCTCAAACTGTCATTTAATTTAATGTCATGATTTATTTACTCATCTGGTTGATTATTTGGCTTTGCTTGATTTCCAATGCTTGATTTGCTTGATTAACATGCTTATCTGTCAGAGCTCACACTATCGCCAGCTGTGTTGCTTGTCAGACCTCCGTCCCACCTTTCCTTTTGTGAATTCATCTGTTGCTATATTTGACATTTGGCATAATGTTTTCTTTTGTAGTGTTTGTGGTAGGCAAGGCTCCCATCCCTCGTGTCTCACTCGATGCACAAACTCACTATCTCTCTTTAACTCTCCTGGGCTGCCCTCAAACATCTTTGATCTCCCCTTTAACATGCTTGAGCTGCCTTTTGGCATAGATTGACCTTTCCTTTGTTGTCCAGCTTCCTCCCTCTGTCCCCTAGGACCCTTCTTCACGACCCGACCTTCCTTCCATGGAAAGCCAAGCCCTAACCTCCCTGGACAGACCCTACCCTAACTCAGTGCAACAGCTTAGCTTCTCCCTGGGCCAACAAAGTTCCCCATAAAAGAAATACATCTCTTATTCATTCCAAATCCACCAGGAAGATTACATTGTTTGCTGCTGACTTATTTGCAAAGGCTTAATTTCATCTAGCTACCATTTGTTTTAATGAAAGTGCATCACATGCTAATGCTGTCAGGAACAACAATCCTCCTTTAATCTGCTGTACTTTCTTCCCAAAGTCATGCTGACACTGGGAAATTGATATTTTGCCTCCCACGCAACTAAGAACCTTGCCCCATCTTGTTTCCCACTCCCAGAAGCTTCACCTGATTCCACCCTCTCCCTCGCTCACTCTGGTGAACACACGCAGAGACTCACTTTGTCACACATCAGGTGGCTGGATTTTTATCTCTGGAAATTCACAACTTTACCAATATGAACCAGTCACCTTCTCCATACCCACCATATTTTTGTCTTTTAGAGATGTGGCTGGGCAAATTTTGTGTCTTATGCCTGGGGGCATGTGACAGAGGCATGCAGGTGCAGAGGCAGGCTGATTAGAAGGTTCACACCGGTTCTCCTGGACCTCTGCCCAACTCTCCATAATGTTCTCACCCCCTCCCAACCACGCCATGCCTGGTTATATCTCCCATGCTTTTGCTAAGCCCCCACATATCCTCTTTAGCCATTCAGCCAGTATCCACAAAGACAGACCTCAGGAGCCACATGATAGCAATGGAAAGTCCTTGAAATGGACCTAAACAATACTTCGAACTATTCAATAGAATTATCAGTCAAACACGCTACCATTCATACCACATAGAAAAGAAACTCCAGTGCCATTGAAAAAATGTTAAATCCCCTTAAGTGGTCGTTAAGTTGATTATGTTTCTTTCACAGGATGTGGGTGTTGCAGTCTAGGCTAATATCTATTGCCCATCTCTAATTGTCCTTGAGAAGATGGCGGTGAGCTGCCACCTTTAACTTGTGCAGTCCTTCTGGTATAGATACATCCACAGTGTTGTTAGACAGGAAGTTGACCTAGTGATCGTGAAAGAATGGCAATATAGTTCCAAGTTCAGAATGGTGTGCGACTTCGAGAGGAACTTGCAGGTGGTGGTGTTCCCAATGATCTGCTGCCCTCATCCTTGTAGGTAGTTGAGGGAGTGAATGCTTAAGTTGGTGTAGGGCAGCATGGTGGCGCAGTGGTTAGCACTGGGACTACGGCGCTGAGGACCCAGGTTCGAATCCAGGCCCTGGGTCACTGTCCGTGTGGATTTTGAGCATTCTCCCCGTGTCTGCGTGGGTTTCACCCCCACAACCCAAAGATGTGCTGGTTAGATGGATTGGCCATGCTAAATTGCCCCTTAATTGGAAAAAATAATAATTGGGTACACTAAATTTATTTTTTTTAAAGTTGGTGGATTGTGTGCCAATAAAGAGTGCTGCTTTGTCCCGGATAATAAGCTTGTTGAGTGTTGTTGGAGCTGTACTTGTGCAGGTAAGTGGAGAGTTATCCATCACGCTCTTGACTTGTGCCTTGTAGATGGTAGAGAGTCTTTGGGCAGTCTAGAGAATCCCCAGCTTATAGCGACAGCATTTACATGGCTAGTCCAGTTCAGTTTCTAGTCAATGGTAACCCAAGATGTTGATAATAGGGCATTTAGTAATGGTAATACCACTGAATGTCAAGTCAAAATCATTTATCTTCTCTCTCGGTGGAGATGATAATTGAAAGCAAGCAAATATATATACAGAAATCACATCAAATACAAGTTATAGTTTCCTAAAACAATCAGTCAAGCCCTCACAATCTCAGACTAAAGGGACAATCCTTTAATACTGAGACGAGGAGGAATTTCTTCAGCCAGAGGGTGGTGAATCTGTGGAACTCCTTACCGCAGAAGGTTGTGGAGGCCAAATCATTGAGTATCTTTATGACAGAGTTAGATTGGTTCTTGATTAATAAGGGGATCAGGGGTTATGGGGAGAGGGCAGGAGAATGGGGATGAGAAAATATCAGCCATGATTGAATGGCGGGGCAGACTCGATGGGCCGAGTGGCCTAATTCTGCTCCTATGTCTTATGGTCTAAGCCATGCTACCAGCCTCCTGAAAAACTGTGTAAACAACTAACTGCTGACCTAAGTGCTTTATCAGATTTTGAAACTCAGGCAAGCACAATAGGCTTAACTGCCAAAACAAACTATTATAGTTCGGACAATGAAACCTTTCCAAACTGAAGCAACAGATGGCTAGGTTTTTTCTAAGTTACAGCAGATGGCCTCTCATTTAAAGTCCTCCAGGACTAGAGGGCTAGTTATTCTTAAATTTAAACAGCAGGCATTTGTTTTTCTAAGTTAAAACATCGTGAGCATCAAAATCACTTCAAATCATGACAAGAGACTTTGCACTATTTTCTACAATTGTGAGATGCATTATAGCACTTTATCCATTTGGGAGAAGTACTATAACGCATCTCAACACACAATAATGATCGATGTAATGGTTAGCCTACTTTCCATGACAGAGCCCGTAGATCAAACACTGCAGTAAAAGCATGTATAACCTATGAGATGGGATATAATAGTGATATTTAATGTTGCTTACCTGTCAGAATGTTCCTGACTCCTCAGAAGATTTCTTCCAAATTACCTGAACTGTTGTATGTGAAATACAAACTTCCCCTGGTCTCGCAGTAGCGACCCTGATATCACAGGCTGTGCGTGTGGGCTCACAACCCGCACCTTGGCTGAACCACTTCCTGCCTATGAAAGGGAAGTTTGTATATGGTTCTGTTTGTGTGTGATTCTGTTTGAGGGGAAATTTAAATTTTAGGTCCCACTGCCTATGTTTGCCAATTTCCACGCCCGTTCCCGATATTTACGGGACACAGAAATCTGACCCACACTCTCTTTCATGCACACATGGGCAAAATTACACATTCTATCTATCTCTCTCACACCCACACTCTGACATATGCACAATTACCCACCCCTGTTGTTTCCTCTGAGATATCCCAACATTTCATTCTCGCTCCCATTTTCTCATTTCCCAAATGTGCTTCAACAATATTATCTATGGGGCATACTTCCATATGACATACAGCTATAACGTCTCCATGGCGACCACTTTACTGTCAAATTACTTGTCTGCAATCAAGTAACATCATGGAGAAAGTTCAATGATATTCAGCCAAATATTAGCAGAAATCAAATCATCCTGTTTCGCTCCTACCACAAACACTGTAGTGTTGACTCCAAATCCATTAACCTCTGGTGGCTGCATGCTCAACCTGAGATCAAGTGTCCTGTTTTCTATGAGCTGAGCTTAAAGTCAACATCCTATCTGTCCTCATGGTTGCTTGAACCCAATTCCAAAGGTTAGTTCAACTCCATCCTTGTCATAGCCCTACTGCTAATGAAATTTGTTACCTTTGTTATCTTAATTTCTCTGACACATCCCTTACCAACTGCTCAAGTTCCATCCTGCATAAACTCGCCTTGATATCTCTCCAACTCCTCGGCCTGCATTCTGTACTCTAAAGTGCTCTTCACCCAGTGTCCCTGTCTTTGAATTCCCTTCCCATCTCTCAGTTCATTGAATTCAAAAACGTTATCCTTGCATACAAATTCCTTCACAACATCATGCACTAATATCTCTTCAACCTCCTCCAGCCCTGCATCCCAGCCTGAATTCATCAGGACTCCAACTTACTATGGCATTTTGCTTTTTCGTAGTGCCACTGTCTTCAACCATCTTGACCCTACTCTCGGGAAGTTCCTCCAAAAGCGCCTCAGTCTTGATATTTCTCTTACCTCTTTAATCTACTTCAATTGTGCATTCAACCATTTCTCCCAATTTGTCTTTTGCTGCTCATCATTTGTTTCTCTTCCTGTGAAGTACTTTATGAAATTCTATACATTAATGGCACCATCTGATTTGTGCAGCAAAACATGTGACTATATAGGTAAATGGTGTTGTGTTTATGCATGGCAGGTTTACATTATGGTTGCTTTGTTTGAAACAAAAGCAAAATCTCTGACTGAACTTGAATGTGAAACTGTTGAATAAATTCACTATTGTATTCATCTGTTATCTAAGCACATGCGCTGAAAGCCGTTCTATTTGACATGCCTTTTTTTAGGTAATGAGTGCCTTAGAAAAATAAGTAATTGTGTAAGAGTGTGCATCAAAGGAAACTCTTGGCCTGTTAGAGAATTTATTTCTGATTTATACTGTCCTGGGACTTGTGGTCAAGTTTGGATGTTAATTTCTGGACAAAGATAAATCTGCTAATTCATGGACTCAAACTTGATATCCCTTTAGACGTTTTAGTTTATGATTTACATTATATAAAAAGATATCTCTGGTTATATTAGGATCTCAGTCATTGCTTTTGTATATCTGGACACACCATTGCAATTATCACTGAACCATGATTAATGGCATTCCAGTGTGATGAATAATGCTGGTAATTCACTCCAGAATTCGATCTCTAATGAGTGTGTGTGATCCTGACTAAGAGTCTTAACACTTTAAACTCTCCCATTCCAATGTTATCCATTTCAGACATTTATTGCTGTCCCTGTACAAAAGCTCTGAAATGGAGCATATGTGTGTGTTCTCTGTTTGATATGAATGTGCAAGGTGCCACCAAATCTAAGTGCCAATTAGTGCCATGTTTATCCCCCTCATCCGTGTTGGTGTTGCTCTGTGTTTGTTCTTTGTTACCAATTGCCTCATATATGTCTTGTTATAAGCAGTACTTGCAACTGACAGCATGTTTACAGTGGTATGGTGAGAATCTCTCAATTTCACATCCAACTTTTGAAACATGTGTCTGCTTTGTGTAAGATTTGGTGGTGAGGGAGCAATTTAATTTACTTTAATCTTTAGGGCCCATGATGACCTCCAGGACTTGTACTGTTTAAAATTGCAATTCAACATTTGCCCCCTCGAAAAATAAGTGTTGAGACGTTGCTATAACTGAAATATGATTTTACACTCCTTCTAATCTTATACCATGTATGTGAACTAAAATGCCCCTCATCTTGAGGGCTTAGCTGTCATGTGCTTAGCTAACTCTCACCTCTTGTCAATCAAGTAGACTCTGTTGCACACTGCAGCTTCATAGACTCTGCTTACTGCTGATCTTTTTTGAAAAGTAATATTAAAATATTAAAGGTGCCAGTTATATAGCAGTGCCAACATATTGAATGTCTTCTACTTTTTGGAATTGGGTGGGAAGGAAAGCCAAGCAGAAGGAAGAAAAGAAAGCATTCTACACCAATTCATTTGCCCACTTGTCCATTGACTCAGGTCAAAATCTGTATTTATGTTTGATAGTTGTTTGAACATTTTAAAACAAGCATCTTTGGTACTATCCAAATATTGAATTGAAGAGATTTCATCATCTGTAATGTATATTGGGCCCAACATTTGTTAGTAATTCCAATTGCAGATTGCTTCTTGATGAACCTAATGCAGTGATATGACGATTGTTTGATCTTTTTATTTTAACATTTAATTATTTTAACATATTCACACTTCAGGTATGGGAAGCACACTGTTGGTCCCAGCCTGCACTGACAAGCCCCTAACCAGCACAAAAATGGATCATAAACAGGGTAGGTGGTGCAGCATGTTAGACACTGACTTTTCACATCTAACCTGATTTGAGTCCTACTCAGGCGGATGGAATGAGTTTGCTCTGTCTGTCTGCTGCAAGGGCTATTTTCAGAACTCATTCAGTTGCTAATGGACATTGACCCACAGCACAAAACTGCCCCAATTTAGCATTAATTCATAATCCAGTCAGAGAGGTCACAGTATGGCTGTGTGGGCAATTAAACTTTCACTGCAATCGAGGTGCACTAGTGTGATGGGACTTTGCTGGGGGAGTTTTACTGTGGAATAAAACAGTGCCATACCTGGGAGTGCATGGTACTGACACAGGTTGTCTGGAATGGAAAGTGCTCCATCTCCCATCAGTAACATTCATGACTTCAGTGAGCAAAAAATAAGAAATGGCAGTCTGTTCAAACTTTTACTGTGCCAATAAAATTCTATGCTAATATTTTGAAAAGCAGTTAAGATTAGCTCTCATTTTGCTCACTGAACTGGGATATTACATGGTTACCTTGCACACATAAAAGTTTTGAAAATAAATAATTCCACCTTCCACCCTGGCCACCCAAAGTAATTGTAGTGTTAAATAAAAGTTGATGTGACATTAAAATATAGTTGATATTTTGAGACAGCTTGCAGTTTGCTTACAACACTGAAATGATGCATAGGAGCAGAGATATGCAATCAAAGTAATTAATGTTGACAACTTGGCTGAGGAGAATATACCGAGTGCTGATTCAGTGGCAGCAGCTAAAATAGAATCGAGTCCCTGCAAGGAAGTCTCTCTCACTCTGACTGTGTAAGATCCTTTGATAATCATTGCTTTAGTTGATCATGTTGTTGGATATCTAGAATAAAGGAGACTGCAAGTTCAAACATTGACTGTGCTTTAAAATCTTGTATCTTCCGCAGGTATTAAAAGTCCATTGAAATATAAGGAGTTGACAGTGATGTTCTTTATAAATTCACTTTTTCCATGAATAGAGGACCAAAGGTCAAATACCCTCTGCAAATAAACTGCAACAACTTTAACTTCCTCTCTTTTTCTCTCTCTAATTTATAATCTGACATTGCTTTCTTTGTGTAGCTACACTAAGGAGATTATAAGAGTGACAAATTTCAAATGATCTCAGCAATTTATACTACAAGAGAATAGAGTGCTAATGAATTGGCAAGTTGACTGTGATCGACCAAACCGTTGCTCTGGAGAAAGCATTGGTGCATGATAGGCTCTTTAAGCTCCCAGTAATTCAAAGAAGTTACAAGGCTTGGATGAGTCCCTGTGTGTGTTGAATGTTACTTTTAGCAAGAATTAATGAGCCACATTACAAGCTTGACTGATTATCTTAAATTGGATGTTAGTATAGCGATTAGCGCACATGGAATTGTTCAGCAAGTGCTGCCGAATCAAGGTGTCACATCTAACAGTCAACTTTCTTTTTAGGTATTGCAAGCGTGGGATGGTGGAGTACAGACTGTACTGTGCCAATACAAACAACTGATATGATATGCTCTTTGATTTGGTCAGCCAATTATTGGGACGCAAGGCCGATATATCTGATATCACATCTGAAATTCATGCATGACGTTACTCAATTGTGTGGCAGGCATAACATCTCTTGGGTTGCAGCAGCATCCTCTTAGTGGAAAATACTACTCATGTAGCCACAGCATAGCAGCAGCATGAAACAGCTTGTTTAACACTCACCGGCATGGTAGCACAGTGGTTAGCACTGTTACTTCACAGCTCCAGGTAACCAGCATCGATTCCCGGCTTGGGTTACTGTCTTTGCGGAATCTGCATGTTCTCCTTATGTCTGCGTGCGTTTCCTCCCATAGTCCAAAGACATGCAGGTTAGGTGGATTGGCCATGCTAAATTGCCCTTAGCGTCCAAAGGGGTTGGGTGGGGTTGCTGGGTTACAGGTATGTGCGGATGTGTGGGATTCTCTTTCCAAGGGCTGGTGTAGACTCAATGGGCCGAGTGGCCTCCTTCTGCACTGTAAATTCTATGTCTAACCTATTGTTCAAATTTTTGAGGTGCTTTGCCTTTCCAGGGTAATTTGAGACAGACTCAGCACTGTTTAGGTCTGAAAATGATGGCCTTTGGCCGATTTGTGATCCACGATCTGACCAGGATAACTTTAATATACTCTACTTCTGTCTTAAATGAGCATACAGCTAGGTCCTATTTACAAGATTGCTGATAAAGCCAATATTATAGTGCTTGGAGGTACAGAAATTCCAACGTGTATGTTGATTGCTGAAGTTAGGCTTGTGGTAGACAGTAGAGAACCCATTAGCGGATTTCTCATCTAGAAAGTAACCTCACAGAAAGGGAGCCGGGTGATTTGGAGCATGGGATAGAATGTATAGGTCGTGTAAGGAAATCCTGCAGATTCAAAGATCACAAACATATCTTCTACACATTGGAAATACTCATTAGGCAGCAGGATAACATCTCTTGGACTGGTGCAGTGCCAGGTATATAGGCCGTATGTGTCCTAATAATCGGCTGATTAAATCAAATAGCGTGTTCCTTCAGTTGTTTGTCACAGCCAGATTACAAATCATGCTCAACCAGCTCATGCTTGAAAAAAAACAAGCAAAGTGTTCACTGTTGGATGTGGTTCCGTGATTGGGCAGCATTTGCTGAACAATCCTAAGTGCGACACTAACAACCAATTTGAGATAATCAGTTAAACTCATAATATGACTCATTTACGCTTGCCTCAAGCAGCATACACTCAGACTCTGGAGCGCATTCTCTGAAAACAAAAGGAATATGTTCAAGCCTTGAGCCTTTTTTGAATTATGCAGAAGCTTGGGGAGCCTGTAGTTCCCCATTGTTCTCCCCATCGCAACACCTCAGCAAATCAGAGTTGACTTGCCAATCTGTCAGCACCCTTTTCATGTCGCATAAATGTCTGTGATTGTTTGAAATTTTAGCATTCTTGCATTTGTCCTGGAGTGCAAAAGCTTTGGCACATGTCTCTCTTTTCAGCAATATTCAAGTTATTTACTGCCAAGTGACTTGAGATTACCACTGATGAAGCTTTATTCTTGCCCCAATTTTATAGGCTTTCTCCCTGTTTTTAACATTGAAAAACACGATTGCCATCAATTATTATACAAAAATGGTTCTGGAGGTATTTAATGCAAACATAAATTGACGCAGAAATATAATGAAGGTGCAAATGTGCCAGAAAATAAGATTCTTGCTGAACATTACTTTCCATTGTCATCTCTTTGCAGTATGTTTTTTTTAACAAGTCAAGTTATTTCTGGAAATTGAACATTTGTCACCTATAGGTATTATTACGTTTAACTTCCTAAATGCTACGAATAATTTTAGTCCTGATGCTGGTTTTGCTTACTACTACCCGCCAGTGCTGGGGGAAGGATGTTCGTTCCATAGCTAAAGCTGTTTTATTTTCAGCAAACCACTTAAGTGCATTTCTGTTAACCCTTACTCACCTGCTGTGTTCCGACAACTGGTGCAAGTCATAGGCTGATCGTGATGAGGAGGGCAAAAAATAAGAACAATTTAAATTGGAGTTGATAACAATGTATTGTAATTGTCCAATAATGAGGCACTTTACAGGAAATGAGAATCACCTGCCAGTAATGATGTGTTAATGATCTATGAGTGCAAAGCAAAGCCAGGTATCCAACAAACTCAAGACGCATTACTGTACTTCACTGCAGGTGACTTCGCTAACTGTGCTTTGCTTTTTGTTTTCTCCCTTTACTCTTTCTTTCCGCTCTTTTCTTCTGTCGTGCTGTACTGTTAGCTTGGATGAGCCGACCTTATCAGCAGCATCCACGTTAGAGCACATATCTACGCCACCAGGTGACCAACAGCCGAAATGCCCACGACCTCGGACGCTGCAGAGGCAGCAGAGCCTCCAGCAGCCATTGCAGCACCATAGACCTGCCCAGAGCCAGCCCACCACCAGCCAGAGTCTTGGGCAGCTTCAGTTCCAACAGCAGACAACCTCCGGCAGCAGGTCTCCCTACAGAGCCCAGCACAAGCCAAGCGGTATGGCGGGCTCACGCAATCGTACAGCTGGAGGCCGTAGCCGCTCCAATCCTGGGAGCTGGGATTACGTGATGGGACAGCTCCGTAATCGAGGGTTAGATATGAAGTCTTTCCTGTAAGTCTCTCTTCTTTTTCCTTTCCACCCAAAAAAAAGAGTAATTTCCATATCCCCGATTATAAATCTGTTTGTACTTTTATTTGGACCGCACCTATTAAGAGGTGTTGGAATGCCTTCATTTCTCAATTGTGTTTTGCTAACTTTATCCACAGCAACATATTTGAACAAAAAATTCTGCAGGGAAAAAATTGTAAGTTGAATAGGGTTTATGTTCTGAATTACAGGATTTCCTGGACAAATCACCAAGTCTATAGTCAAGGATCATACTACAATCCTAACTTATCCCTGCCATTGATGAAGAAGTTCTCACTTCAGGTCCAGGGCGTAATGTACAGGTTGAGAACTTGTCAATATTAAAACAGTTGGAATCAAGTAGAAATAATTTACAGGTCACTATTGTTGCAGAGCCCTTGCTGCCCTTGGCAACTACTGAGCAGTGTGATTATTGTAGCATTAGAAATAGGAAGTGCTTTGTAACACAACTGGCTCATCACTACTGCTCAAGGATAATTAGGGATGGGCAATAAATGCTGGCCCAGCCAGCGATGCTCACATCCCAATGTTTCCAGAGAAGATGGCAATTCAGATCTTTAAGATTTCCAACATTGTATTTTGTCTCATACTTATGTACGTGACCCTGGATCTTGTGCCATTAGAATTTCCCATCTTTGGTGCATAGTTATCTTCTGAAACACACACGTTTTATATTTGAAGCAGAAACTTGCAAATCATGAAGTTATTTCATTTCATAGAATTTCATAGAATTCATAGATTTCGATGAATCCTTCACCTATGATTATCCTTCACCTTTTTAAAAAATCAAATGAAACCATCTTTTGTTTAGCTGAAGAAAACCACCCAGTGTTTCCAAGCAAGTGCTTCAACTAGTGTTGCGTCAAATGCACCTTTGTCATAATTTGAATGCATGCCAATGCAAACAAAAATATCCAGCAATGTCTTTGTGTACATGAGGTCTTAGAAAAATCAATGTGCATCACGTAATTCTTCTGCACTATTACTCTATCTGCTATCTAGTGCAGCATGGTGGAACAATCCAATTGGATAATGGGCACAAGCATGTATGCCCATCAAATACCTAAAGAATAAAAATTACTTTGAATGCTCTTTACATTTTCAGAAGTTGAAAGGGAAGCACATATTTGATGCAGCACTAGTATTAACTCTATAATCAGACTATTGTTCATCAGTAAGACATGGAGCAGGTATGTATGCATTTCTACAATGGAATGCTCTTGAACTGTCATGTTAGCATCTGGTGAACTGGTGAAGGCTGAGTTTGCGTCAACCATGCATTTACTGTTACAATGTAATTTTGAATTCAGCAATTGTCCTGGATTTTTAGAACACCTTAAAAAAAACTAAATTAAATTATCTCAGCACAGTCTCATTAAACCAAAACAATTGTGGTTTCTTCTACCTACTGAAACAAAAGTAGAAAATTTATTTTTCAACAAAATATTATTTTGTAAAATCTATTTAGAAGATATTGTCTCATTTAATCTCTCAGTGACTGGTCACTTCCTCTAAACATCCATGTTGGAACCAGGGTTTGCTCTATACCTGGTCCGTTGTATTCATGGCCTGGATTGGATCTGCAGTTTTCTATGTGCTACAGTTTGCTATGTGTTTTCTGCATTAAGGCTCAATGGTTTCTGAGGTTATGGTTGATACCAGATGCTTGATTATAGCAAAGTTGAATTGTGACAAAAAATTGCTTAACAAACATAATTTACAAAATGCCAAATTGAGGTCATGGGAGGGAAAGTTGAGATGTTTTGTAAAATCACATATACGGTTCCAAATTTTTGTCTCGAATAAATAAATAATCTGTGCTCAAATGTTACCAAGCTTTATTAGTTGAATAATGAATGCTAAGAGTTCAGAATGAATACTAATCAAGGGTCAAAATAGTGTAGAATTCACAGGGGCTTAGGGCAATATGAAATCATTCCTTGAAGATGGCAAGAGACCCACTGATTTTCAGGTATTTGAATCTCATTATAACTATACACCTGACATTAGTAGAACAATTAAAGAAAATATATAAACACTTGTACATAATATAAAAATACATGCATGCATTTCCTGCCTATCATACTGAAGGAATGCAATATCCTGTTTGTCATACTATCAATCTCGCCTTTATGAAGGCAAATTCACTTCCGGTGGCTATGAAGGAGTAAGTCACACATTTGGTGGCTCCCGCACGGATCGGACTTTTGGACCTTTCCCCCTGATCTTTTACCGGACTTCATTTGAAAAATAGATGATAGAGGAAATTTTGTACTGGATTCCCACATCGGTGCATGGAGAGGAGGACTAGAAGTGCTCGCAAAGGCAGAAACAGATGAACAGAGAAGGCTTGGGCTGTAGCGGAAGAAAGCATGGCAGATGACCAGACCTCTGGCTTGTTGACCAGCGGTCAATGGAGCAGCTTGTGCAAGTTAATCAGGAGGGCTTCACCAAGCAGAAGCGGGACTGCTTGGACCCGATTAAAGAGTCAATTGCGCGGCAGGAGTTTAGATTGGATGCCCAAGATCGGGCGATCCCGAAAGTAGAGAAGGCGCTGGCTGACCAGGAGGAACATCAAACTGCGGTGGAGTTGGAGGTGGGGATGCTGAGAGACCAGCAGAAAAGGCTCCTGGAGAAGGTTGAGGACCTAGAGAATAGGTCCCGCCGGCAGAACTTGAGGATCGTTGGGCTCCCGGTGGGGTCCGAAGGTGCGGACACTGGGGCATACATAGCGGACATATTTGAGAAGCTGCTGGGGGATGGGCATTCTCCCGACTCTTGGAGGTGGACAGGGCTCACAGAGCGCTTGTGAGGAAGCCGCGAATGGGAGACACCGTGATGGCAATGGTGGTGAGATTCCACAGGTATTTGGATAAGGAGCGTATTTTACTGTGGGCCAAGCAGACATGGAGCTGTAAATGGGAGAACAGTATCCTGCGGATCTGTTAGGACTTGAGTGCGGAGGTGGCCAGGAGAAGAGCGGAGTTTAACCAGATCAGGTCGACTCTTTTTCAGAAAAAGGTGACGTTTGGACTGCTGTATCCGGCCCGTCTCTGGGTGACGTACGAGGAGCAACATTTTTATTTTGAGTCGTCTGAGGAAGCGCTGGACTTCGCGAAAAGGAAAGGACTGGTGGCGGACTGAGAACTTTTGAACTTTGCTGCAACGTTCATGTTTAAAAAGGTTTCTCGTTTTTCGTTTTGTGGACACTATTTGTAATGCCTTCTGTATTGGTTTGGGGCCAGTTGCAGAACTGAGTGAGTTAAAGTTTACATTTGCACCGTTGGGGGATGGAGGTGTGTTTGTTTAGATGCTGGATCTCTTGCTTGATCTTTTCTTTGTTTGGCGTTTTTTTTCTGTCGGGCAATTGTGTTGGGATTGTTTGTCATTTGAATATGTGTGTATGAGCGGTGGGGAGGGAACAATAGGTGGGAGAATGTCTGGGAGCCACCAAGCTAGCTGGGCGGGCTAGCTCATGGAAGCGTAGTGGGGGAGAGCAGATGTTAGGCTTATCAAAGGGGTCAATTTGCATTGTGCTGTTACTGGGGGGGGAAGGGGGGGAAATGTTCTGCTGGTGAGTGAGGGACTGTTGCTGAGGGACAGAGAGGAGGTCGGGGGCGGAGGCTGCCTGGGGGCGGGCCGGTGGAGGCGTGGGGCGCGGGCTGGAGACTGGCCCAAGAAAGGTGATGGCTGAGCGGCGAAGGGGGGGGGCGATGAGCCCCCCATCTAGGCTGATCACCTGGAATGTGCGAGGGCTAAATGGGCCGGTCAAGAGGGCACGCGTGTTCGCGCATTTGAGAGGACTGAAGGTGGAAGTGGTAATGATGCAGGAGACGCATCTTAGAGTAGCTGACCAAATTAGATTAAGGAAAGGTTGGGTCGGACAGGTCTTTCACTCGGGACTGGACTCGAAGACGATAGGGTTCGCGATCCTGATGAACAAGCAGGTGGTGTTTGAGGCGGGAAGAATAGTTTCGGATGTGGGAGGCCGGTACATTATGGTCAGTGGGAAATTGGAGGGGGTGCAGGTGGCACTATTAAATGTGTATGCGGCAAATTGGGACGATGTGGATTTTGTAAAGAGGATGCTGGGGAAGATACCGGATCTGGATTCACATAAGCTGGGAATGGGAGGGAACTTCAACACAGTTATTGACCCTGGCTTAGACCGGTCAAGCGTGAAGGTGGTGGTTAGAGGGGAGCTAATCTCGATACGGGCCCACAGGGAGAAGGTAGACAGGGCAGAGACGGACCGACTGGTAAAGGAGATATTACAGGTCGACAGGAGGTATGCGGGGAGACCCCAGAGGCAGGGCTTTTAAGGGAACGGTGGAGGCTACAGGCGGAGTTCGGCTTGTTAACCACGGGGGCGGTGGAGCAGCTAAGAGAGGCGAGGGGGGCGATTTATGAGCATGGAGAGAAGGCCAACAGAATGCTTGCACAGCAGCTTAGAAAGAGGGAGGCAGCCAGGGAGATAGGGAAAGTAAAGGATGGGGGTGGGAACCTGGTTGGAGATTTAGCAGGGGTGAATAAAGCGTTTAAGGAGTTTTATAGTAGGCTGTATGGGTTGGAACCCCCAACGGGGCCGGAGGGGATGAGGCACTTCCTAGGGGGGCTGAATTTCCCGAAAGTGAACGGGGAGCTGGTAGAAGGGCTGGGGGCTCCGATCGGGATGGAAGAGATAGCGGAAGGTCTGAAGGCCATGCAGTCCTGGGTAAAGCCCCGGGGCCGGATGGGTACCCAGTGGAGTTCTATAAAAAGTTCTCTGGGTATTGGGGCCGTTGTTTATGAGGACATTCAATGAGGCAAGGGAGAGATGGGTGCTTCCCCCGACGATGTCACAGGCCACGATTTCGCTGATCCTGAAGAAGGACAAGAACCCGGAGCTATGCGGGTCCTACAGGCCGATATCCGTATTGAATGTGTATCCAAACTGCTGGCCAAAATGTTGTCCTCTAGGATTGAGGATTGTGTTCCGGACATTATTGGGGAGGACAAGACTGGGTTTGTTATGGGAAGGCAGTTGGTGGCCAATGTAAGAAGGCTATTAAACATGGTCATGATGCCCCCGGAAGGTAGGGAGGTGGAGGTAGTGGTCGCAATGGACACAGAGAAGGCCTTTGATCGAGTAGAATGGGAATATCTGTGGGAGGGACTGGGATAGTTCGGATTTATTGACTGCGTCAGGTTGCTGTATCAGGCTCCTGTGGCAAGCGTATGGATGAATAGGACAACATCGGACTATTTTAAGCTGCATCAGGGGACCAGACAGGGATGCCCCCTCTCCCCACTGTTGTTCACGTTAGCCAAAGAGCCACTGGCAATTGCACTGAGAGCCTCAAGGGGCTGGAAGGGGCTGGTCCGGGGGCGGGTGGAGCACAGAGTCTCACTTTACACAGACGACCTGCTCCTGTACTTATCAGACCCAGCAGAGGGGATGGAAGAAATCATGAGGATTCTGGGGGAATTTGGCCGGTTTTCTGGGTATAAGCTAAATATGGGGAAAAGTGAGATGTTTGCGGTCCAGGCGAGGGGACACGAGAGGCGACTGGGGGAGCTGCCGTTTAGGGTGGTAGGGGGAGGCTTTCAGTATCTAGTCATCCAAGTGGCGCGGGAATGGGAATGGCTGCACAAACTAAATCTGGCCCGACTAGTAGACCAAATGAAGGACGATTTTCGGAGGTGGGATGCGCTCCCGTTGTCACTAGCTGGGAGAGTGCAGACGGTGAGGATGACCGTCCTCCCGAGATTCCTGTTTGTGTTTCAGTGTCTCCCCACCTTTATTCCGCGGTCCTTTTTTAAACGGGTCAACAAAGTGATCACTGGGTTTGTGTGGGCGGGCAAGACCCCGCGAGTGAAGAGCGGGATGCTTGAGCGGAGTCGGGGAGAGGGCGAGTTGGCGCTGTCAAACTTCATTAATCACTATTAGGCGGCAAATATAGCCATGATCAGGAAGTTGGTGATGGGGGGAGGGGCGGCATGGGAGCTTATGGAGGCAGCTTCATGTAAGGGCACCAGCTTAGGGGCGTTGATAATGGCGCCTCTGCCATTCCCGCTGGCACGGTACTCCACCAGCCCCGTGGTGATGGTGGCCCTGAGAGTCTGGGGGCAATGGAGGAGACATGTGGGAGCAGAGGGAGCATCGGTTTGGTCTCCAATCATCAATGGTTTGCCCCGGGAAGGATGGACGGGGGTTTCGGAGATGGCAGAGAGCAGGGATTGAGAGGATGGGGGATATGAAATGAAATGAAAATCGCTTATTGTCACAAGTAGGCTTCATATGAAGTTACTGTGAAAAGTCCCTAGTCGCCACATTCCGGCGCCTGTTCGGGGAGGCTGGTACAGGAATTGAACCATGCTGCTGGCCTGCCTTAGTCTGCTTTCAAAGCCAGCAAATTAGCCCTGTGCTAAACAGCCCCTGACTAGTTTATAGAGGGGAGTTTTCCTAGCTTGAGGGAGCTGGAGGAGAAATTTGGATTGGCGAGGGGAAACAAATTTGGGTACCTGCAGGTGCGGGACTTCCTACATAGGCAGGTTTCAACCTTCCCGCTCCTACCGCCAAGGGGGATACAGGACAGGGTAGTTTCCAGAGGATGGGTGGGAGAAGGGAGGGTCTCTGATAATTACAAGGAACTTTTGGGGTCAGAGGAGACGCAGGCTGAGGAGCTGAAGCGCAAGTGGGAAGAGGAGTTAGGAGGAGAGATAAAGGATGGTCTATGGGCGGACGCGTTGAGTAGAGTCAACACATCCACAACATGTTCCAGGCTCAGCCTGATACAATTCAAGGTTGTTCACCGGGCTCACATGACAATGGCCCGGATGAGCAGGTTCTTTGGGGTAGAAGATAGGTGTGCAAAGTGTGCGGGAGGGTCAGCGAACCATGTCCACATGTTCTGGACATGCCCAAAGCTTAGGGGTTTGCAGATGTCATGTCCACGATGTTAAAAACAAGGGTGGCACCGAGTACAGAGGTGGCAATCTTCGGGGTGTCGGAAGATCCGGGAATCCAGGAGGAGAAAGAGGCAGACGTTCTGGCCTTTGCTCCCGTGGTAGCCCGGAGACGGATATTATTAGCTTGGAGGGACTCAAAGCCCCCGAAGTCGGAGACCTGGCTATCTGACATGGCTAGCTTTCTCTGTCTGGAGAAAATCAAGTTCGCCTTGAGAGGGTCAATGTTAGGGTTCGCCCAGAGGTGGCAACCGTTCGTCGACTTCTTTGCGGAAAATTAATCATCAGCAGGAGGGGGAGGGGGTTAGTTTAGCTTAAAGTAGGGGGGTAATAAAGGTGGGACCTGTAAGGGAGGAAGACGGCTTTTTCCACTGTGTTTGTAGATTCATATACATTGTTTATTTTGTTGTTGTTGTAAAGCCAAAAAATACCTCAATAAAATGTTTATTAAAAAAAAATAAAGGTAAATTCAAATTCTTGTAGCTGATTGACTTAAATTTTATAAAATGAGAAGCCGTTTAAAATGACTAGAGCAAATTTCTCCATCCACCAGAATTATGTACTAACACATGTCACAAAGGTAGATTTCCTGGATCGACATTCAGGTGCACTAAATCACCTGGATGGAGTGAAGATTGGACGATTAAGTAGCTTTTGGAGTGCATGCCTAAAACGCAATTCAAATAATTTCCCTTCCATTTAGTCTAGTAGAAGAAAACAAGACCGGTTCCTTGCAACTTCACCTAAAATGGCTGTTCATTGTAGCTTCAAATATAATCTCAGCAGCTGTCACACCTGGTTGATACTGACAATCCCAAGGCAATTAATCTAAAAATGCTAGGTCCTTCCGAAAACACTCCAATTTCAATATTTCTGCTCAAACAACAGTATAAATCTGAATAATTTTTCAAAGAATTGTTCTTCGAATGTGGATGTCATAAGCAAAGCTGCATTTATCCATTGTTCTTTCTTGCTTGCTAGGCTACATTGTAAAGGGCATTATGAGTCAATCACATGGTATAGGACTGGAGTTGCATATGGACCAATCCTTACAGGTTTGGGTGGTTCCCCTTCCAGAAAGACATTAGTGACTCATTAAGGATGCAAAGGAGAAAATAATGCAATTGTTCTAGGTTTTGGGGCAAAAAAGAGAGGAAAGTTCATAGAAGTCCTATTAGTAAAATAGAGAGGGCGGGAGAGTGGCCACCTTTCTGGTGGTATTAGAAATTCAAGGAATATGACATGATCAGGTGGTAATCATATAAAGAATTATTCTTGCAGAGAGATTGAACTTCGAGGCTCAACATTCAATTACTGAAGGTCGAATTGTGCCAAAAATGCAGAGAAGAAAACTGGTGCGAAGCTTGCAGGCTGCACTGACAGCTTTTCTCGCTGTATTGAAGAGCATCCTGTGCAATTTAAAAAGGGGGCAAAAATCAGAGAATCAGCTGGAAGGGTGCAGCCTAAAGCCATCGGCACGGCCAAGAATCCCGAGATCGGGGCACCATTTTTAAAGGGCACCCCGATCTCCAATTTAAATAAACGGCAGTCCCAGCCTTCCTCCACAACGCATCGGCTCACCCCACCACGCAAGCATCGGGTCACCCCACCATGCAAACATCGGGGTACCCCACACAACACGAAGATCAGGGCAACCCCCCTACCGTGAAAGCAAGGGGTGACCTGACCACTCTGCCCCCTCCTCATTATTGGCACCGCCCCCACCCCCACCTTCACAGGACCCGGCCCAACCTGTCCCCCACAAGCATTGAAGTGACCCCCTCCCCACTACCACTCAAGGATCGGACACCTGTCTCCCCCACCTTCCCAAGCACCAGGCCCTCTCCACCCCAATACAGGCACTCCCTAACCCCACAAGCATGATATCGCCCTCCCATTACCCCCTCCCCCCCCCCAACCCTATATAGGGTAACCCCCCCAATGGGGCTCTCCAGAGGGCCTGCCCTTGACATTGACCCTGGCACTGCCAGGTTGGTGGTACCAGGGGGAAGTCCTAGGGCACTGCCCAGCCATGTCCTGTATGCCCCAGCATGGTCATCACGACTGGATTTTCGTTTTGGAAATCAGTAGTAATTTGCACCAGCATGACATCACGCCGAGAGGGTGGCAACATGCATTGAGGGTGAAGTAGCAGAAGTAATCACACTTAATTTTATTATAAAATATGCTAATCCGGTTTGCAACATGAGCATGAATGTAGTCGTCATTAGTGGGGGAGCAGGGAAGATAGCGCTCAGAATTCTCGCTGGCACAAATCTGTTTTTGGCCTCCTGGGATTTAGTACCAATTACAGGATTTGTGTCCTGGGCTAGCGCTGCCCCTAACTCGCGGCCTAAGTCTCCAGTTGAACCAATGCAAAAATATTTAGTCAGCACTCACTTAGCTACACGCGAGTGAGAATTTAAAAAACTGCTAACTACAAATTCAAGAAACAAGCATTGAAAAAATAATCAGATATTTTATAGAGGAACTGAGTGGTAATTGATTTATAAATAATCTTAACTATTATCCAAAATCTTCAAATTGTCCTTAATTAAATACAGACTATTTTAATTAACATAGCACAAATGGTGAATTGAAATGAATTCCATTATCTTAATAAATGTGCTAATTGTACAGCTTCGTTAGTTGTAAATATGGAGAGTTTGTTTCAATAAAATTATTAAGTAGGCACTTTGTTCACATTCTGCAGCTTAGTAATTATACTAGCTATAATTATATAGTAATTATACTATACCAACTGACCACCATATTCACTGTCAATTGAAATCAAAGTCAGGTCCGAGGGATAGGTACTTTAATAATTAAGGCAAACTGGCAGAAAATGACAAACTACTTTTTGAAATGTGGCAGATACTTTTCCCCTTAATTTTTTTTTCTCTGCTCCTGAAACAAAAATCTCTGCATCACCAGAATTCTCATTCTGACAATATGCATCAAACAATCTTGGCTGGAAAGTGCGTGTATGGTTATTGTGAGGGTGGGTTTGTGCCTAGTTAAGATGCCTATTTGGCTGAATAAATTGCCAATAGTCATAGCCAAAACACAAATACATTTATTAGCGCATTGGTTACTTAGCGAGCTACAAGGTGTGACTTGCACCCATGCATTTATACCTAAACAAAAAGTAAAAGTCTTGAGAAGAGATCAGGGAAGGAAAATATAATTGAGAAAAGAAAGAAGGGACCTTTTTGAAATAGTGTTTTTGAAGAGTGCAAAACTCTGTGCAGCGATAATCATAGTGATCTAGTTCTGTCTCGCTCTTTACCAGCAAAATGACACCCTATTGATATTTATGAAATCAAGAACACCATTTTAACAAGCACAATCGTATATCTTGACAGTATTTTTAAAGAGAGATTTCAAG
The DNA here is from genome assembly GCF_047496885.1 of Scyliorhinus torazame. Classification (NCBI taxonomy): domain Eukaryota; kingdom Metazoa; phylum Chordata; class Chondrichthyes; order Carcharhiniformes; family Scyliorhinidae; genus Scyliorhinus; species Scyliorhinus torazame. The sequence continues at coordinate 213,154,053 of NC_092716.1, forward strand.
ATGTTATTGATTCACAATTATTTACGGGGACAATGGCCTAGATTTTCCACTTGGCATTTCCAATAGTACTGTTGCACATAAACCGATGATTTGTTGTGTCTTGCATCACTTCCAGAATAAAATAGTGATACTTCAGCCAGAAATCTAAATACTGCAAGCTGCGAAGTAGACATAAACTTATAAGGGGCAAGGTTGAACATGAGCATCCCTTTACTGTCACTTACAGCTTCCCAATCCTCCTGGAATAGGATTTGAACAAACAGCTGAAGCTAAGTAAAAATTGCTGATGGATCAGCAGCGTATCTACTACCACCAAGGAAATTTTTGCCAGCATCTTTTTATCATCATCCTGCAAGGTAAATGTGTTGATTGCCTCCTATGTGATCAATACAGTTACATTTTCATATTGAAAAATATGCTTTTTTTTTTGTTATAAAAGCATCACCGGTTTATACACACACAAAGGATTTCTTAAGATAATATCAGTTACAGTGGTCCTTTAACATTTAAAGCTGCAGCTGATAATACTATACACCATTTTCTGAAACCATAGCCTCATAGAAGCATGCACTAACAAACCCAAACTGGAAATTTGAATATGAATTAACTGATATCTGCACAACCAGGGACCTATTTCTCCTGGGTTGCCTGGTCTGCTGTTGAATTAGATAATCTCACTGGTCGGCGAAACATACCAGGCCAATTTGATGCTTCAGTATGATTGGGTTGTGCCGCAGATTACACCATATAAGGCAAGCACATGACTGGCTCAGAAACTGGCTCAGGTGAGGCAATGGCATAGTGGTATTGTCGCTGGACCAGTAGTCCAGAGACCCAGAGTAATGCTCTGGGTCTTGTTGTGTTATGCTTCTTCGTGTAGCATAAGCTGCTTCCTTGATGTATGCTCTGACAATGGAAAGTTCAGACTTGGAGATAGGTTTAACACATTTATTGAACAGTTAACAATTCTCCTACTTAAGTTCGAATCTCCTGTTAATCTTGCTGTAGTAACTCAATCTAGCTAACCAGTCTGCTCTAAACCATGCAGTGGGTGTGATGCTTCCGATCTGCCCCTATCTCTGAGTGTCGCCTGTGGAAAAGAGACAGAGCATGTGTGCCCTGTCCTTATATATGGGTTGCCCCCTGTGGTAGTGTCACCTCTGGGTGTCTTGACTGGCCATTGGTCGTGTCCTATTCTAAGTGTTCATTAGCTGTATGTCTGCATGTCATGACATCTCCGGTGCTCCCTCTAGTGTTTACTTAGTTGTCGTGTATTTACATTAACCCCATGTGTATTTACAGGGATGCATATCACCACATCCCCCTTTTTTCGTGTTACATATTTTCTGTACTTTGTTAAAGAAAATTGAAAAAAGTAGGTAGATAAGTGATGACATGTACAAATCATGATGACAGTGATGATTATACAATGCCAAATAATATGTATGAGTCCAAAGTTCATGAATTAATATGGTCAAGTGGCTTTCTTGTGCTGTTATGGAAGTGTTGATGTTGTCATCTCCTTGTGACTGCCGTCAGTGTCCCTGTGCTTAAGGAACCAAGAAGTCATCAGGAGGTGTGCAAATGGTCAAATCACTTCGTTGTCTGATTTGGACTCTTTTTTTTATGCTTGTGGTAGCGATGCAGTACGTCAGCTGTGTTGTCCGACCTGGACTGTTTCTTGTGATTGCGATATTGATGCAGTATGTCATCTGGCGTGAAAGCTGGTTTGCTTGTTTGTAGTGGAGCAAACTTGAATCGGTGAGATTTGCTGTCATGCCACGGTATGTCTGTACTCTTGCCAGTGTTAGGAGCTTTGCTGTTACATTGTCCTGCATTTGCAGAGTTGTACCAGTCGTTGTTCCAGTGTTGTTGTTTTTGTTGTGCTTATTGTTGACGTTAGTGCGCTTGTTGTTGTCTTTGTTGTTGTTTTCGTAGGTTTTATTGTTGTGTTTATTGCGCTCAATGACCACATTGAATGGAGAATTCAAGTCCTTCACACAGTTACTTGTGTCAGTGTCCTTTGTGGCATCTGCTGTTTCATTGAGCGTGCCGTCTCTGATTCCTCGGCGCTCCCCGTCTGGAGTCATGTCCGGTTCACAGGAATCGTCTTTGGCTTGTCGATGCTCCCCGTCTGGAGTCCTTTCTGGTTCACCTGAATCAACTTTGGTTTCTTGACACTCCCCGTCCGGAGTCATTTCAGGTTCACTTGAATCAACTGAGGTGTCACTTGAATCATCTGAGGTGTCTTGATGCTCCCCGTCCGGAGTCAAAACGTTCAGGAATGCATTTTCTTGTGGAGAGGCTCGAGTGGATGATGTTTGAATTAACGTGGTGTCACTGGAGTCACGAGTAACCTCACTTTGATCGTCGAGTGCCTCTGTACATACTAGCTGAGATCTGTCAGTCTCGCTGAGATGTCACACATCTTGTATGGGAATTGTGAAGCCTTTGTCACTTGTCGCACATTCAGTGGGTAGACCTTCAGTGTCGTCTTGTCGGTTAGATGAGCTGGGTAGACTGTCAGAGTCTTCTTCTGGTGGCTCAAATAATCTGGGTAGACTGTCATTGTCTCTTTGTTGTTCATGTGAGCGTGGTAGACTGTCATAGTCGTCTTGCTGTGCACTTGAGCGTGGCAGACTTGCATCGTCTGCTGCTGGTTGCTCAGATAAGTTGCTAGACCTGCATGGTCTTGTTCATGCAAGGACTGCACTCTGGAGTCTTGCATTGCTTCCATCGTGGAGTCTGTCAACGAGCTCGCTGTGGAGGCTTGCACTGCTCTCTCTGTGGAGTCTGACATCGTTCCCTGTGTGGAGTCATGCAGTGGTCTCGCTGTGGAGTCGATCTGTGCGCTCTCAACAGAGTCGTGCAGTGGTCTCGCTGTGGAGTCTTTCTGTGTTCTCTGTGTGGAGACATGCAGTGGTCTCGCTGTGGAGTCTGTCATCGCTTTCTGTGCAGGGTCGGGGACTCTTTGTGGTGCATGGACCACTCTGTGTGGACTTGGGAACTCTTCGTGGTGCGTGGACCACTCTCTGTGTGGAGTCGGGGACTCTTTGTGGTGCATGGAGCACTGTTCATGGTGCGTGGACAACTGGTGTGGCGTCAGGCCGCTCTCTGTGGGTTTGTACCTCTCTCTGTTTCTTGGCGTCAGGCCGCTCTCTGTGGGCTTGTACTCTGTCTCTGTCTGTGTCCGAAAGTTTTGGACAAGGACCAGGTGATCTTGGAAGCATATGTCCCATTTTCATGGAAGTGTGTGATTTCTTTTGGGAAGCCTGTTGTGCCTCCACCCTCCCCTCCAAATTTTGGAAGACCAAGTCCAACCGTGCCTTTTAAAGACGGCCCATCAGTAGTTCTGCAGGTGTGATGCCAGTAGTAGCATTGGGCGGGAGAGTCACATTGTAAGGCAAAAGAAAGTTGGCCAACCTAAGACGAAGTGGTTGGCTGGACTGCCTCACATAGCTGCCTTTAAGGTTTTACAGGTCTCTCTGCTAACCAGTTTGAGGCAGTGTGATAGCGGTTTGCCCAGGTATGCTCCAACGAAATGCTAAAAATCCTCACCAGTGACGGTGGTACCATTGTCTGACACTACTTTGGGGAGGCCATGCATGGCAAACAAATGCCAAAAAAACACTATTGTGGTCATCAAGGTCGTTGTTCTCATCTCTTGAACCTCCAACACTTTGAATGGACGTCGACCAAAACGAGACATCTTTCCCATGAAAGGACCCGCAAAGCCCACACGTACCCTTGTCCATGGGCGTCCAGGCCCTCCCAAGGGTGGAGGTTGCATGCAGGAGGCAGAGGCTGCTGGGTCTGGCAAGAGCTCAGATCTTCCTTGAGTGAGATGCAGTTTTAATTGGTCAGATTTGTTGTGGTGACACCCGGTCAAAATTTTACGTTTTACCTTGGTCTGGACTGCGTCCCGTTGTGTCCAATTCCTTATGTGGCCGGCCGAAATTGGCAGGGTGTACAATATGTTCAATGCTAAGACGGTTTCTTGAGGTACCTGCGGGGGTGCTCGGTTCTTTGGCAGCTGACTTAGCATCAGCATTCAAAATCTGAATACTTGGCCTTTGCTGATAGATGTACTCATAGACCACCAGCAACAAGGTATACTGTTGTACTCGGCAGAGACGATTTGCGGTATCAGCTTATCTTCACAATGGAGCGCCAATTATTATTGTAAAACGCAGCCTTAAATATACTAGTGACATTTCTTGATGCTGTAGATTACAGCAAGGCCTTCCTTCTCAATCTGCGTGGACTTACGATCAGCCTCAGAAAGTCTTTTTTTTTAAATATTTTTTTTATTCTCCTTTTTCACATTTTCTCCCAAATTTACACCCACCAACAATAAACAATAATCAGTAACAAATATGTCAATCCCCATATCAATAACAACAATCCCATCCTCCCACCAAACCCCAAACATTAGCCCGTATGTTCACACAAACAAATGACAAAAAGGAATTAGGGATCACCCATAGTCGCCATTAACACACACAGCCCCCCTCCCCCCAACCCTCCCACCCACACGCCCCAACTAATATTCGATGTTATCCAGTTCTTGAAAGTGCATAATGAATAATGGCCATGAATTGTAGAACCCCTCCATCCTTCCCCTCAGTTCAAACTTAACCTTCGCAAGAGTCCAGAATTCCAACAGGTCCCCCCGCCACGCCAGGGCACAGGGTGGAAAGGCTGCAGTCCAACCTATCAGGATCTGCCTTCAGGCGAAGGCTACAATATCTGCCTCCGCACACGTTTCCAAGCCTGGCTGGTCAGACACCCCGAATATGGCCTCCCAGTTTCACATGCACGACTTTAGAAATTACCTCAAAAACCTCCTTCCAGTAATCCTCTAGCTTCGGACAGGACCAAAACATATGAACGTGATTAGCGCCCCCCCCCCCCCCCCCCCGTGCAACGTTCACATACATCTTCTACTCCTTCAAAGAATCGGCACATCCTCGCCCTCATGAGGTGTGCTCTATGTACCATCTTCAGCTGTATCAGCCCCAACTTCACGCACGAGGTGGAGGCATTCATTCTCCGGAGCACCTCACACCAGAACCTCTCCTCCATATCTTCTCCCAACTCTTCCTCCCACTTTGCTTTGATTCCTTCCACTGGTGCCTTCTCCTCTTCCAAAATAGCTCCGTAAACTGCTGACACTACCCCCTTCTCCAGTCCCTCTGTCGTCAGCACCTCCTCCAGCAATGTGGAGGCCGGCTCCACCGGGAAGCTCTGCATCTCCTTTCTGGCAAAATCTCGACCCTACATGTATCTAAACATTTCCCCCTGCTCCAGCCCAGACTTCGCTTCCAACTCCTTCAATCCTGCAAACCGACCCCTTGGAAACAAATCTTTCAGTGTCTTAATCCCCTTCTCCTCCCATTTCTGAAAATTTCCATCCCACCTCCCTGGCTCAAATCTGTGGTTCCCCCGGATCGGCATTTCCCTTGACCCTGCCCCCAACCCAAAGTGTTGACGAAACTGCCTCCAAATTCTCAATGAAGCTATTATTACTGGACTCCCTGAGCATGTCCCCGGGGCTATCGGGAGCGACGCTGTTGCTAGCGCTTTCAATCCCGACCCCCTGCACAAACTCTCCTCCATTCTGACCCACTGGGAATCAACCCTTCTGACCCAGCTCCGCATCTTCTCCACATTCGCCGCCCAGTAGCAATACATCAGGTTTGGAAGTCCCAAACCCCCTGCCTGCCTTCCCCTCTGTAGCAGCACCTTTCTAACTCTGGCCACCTTCCCTCCCCATATGAACTAAGTAATCCTTCCCTCAATCGCTCTGAAAAAGGCCTTTGGCAGGAATATTGGCAGGCATTGAAAAATGAACAGAAATCGTGGCAACACGTTTATTTTAACTGCCTGTACCCGACCCACCAGTGACAGAGGGAGACCATTCCACCTTGCCAGATCGGCTTTCACTCTCCCCACCAAACTAGAAATGTTGTAACTGCGGAGCTGTCCCTCTCCCAGGCCACCTGCACCCCCAGGTACCTAAAGTGAGTCCCTGCCCTACGGAATGGCAGCCCCCCCCACCCCCGGCCGAGACACCACAAAATACTCACACTTGTCTATACCCCCTATACTCTATACCCCCTCCACACTATTCCTTCCCATACCCCCGAACTTCTTAATGCGATGGCCAACGGCTCAATCGCGAGTGCAAACAGCAGGGGGGGCATAGGACATCCCTGCCTAGTCCCACGATAGAGAGAAAGGTATCTCGAGCTGATGTTGTTGTCGGACACTCGTCCTCAGCTCCTTATATAGTAGCTTTACCCAGTTCACAAATCTTGGTCCAATCCCAAACCGCTCCAGAACTTCCATCAAGTACCCCCATTCTACCCGGTCAAATGCCTTCTCAGCGTCCAATGCCACAACCACTTCTGTTTCCTTCCCCTCTGCCGGTGCCATAACGACGTTCAATACCCTCCTTATGTTTGAAAAGAGCTGCGTCCCTCTCACGAACCACGTCTGATCTTCACCTGTCACCTTCGGGAGGCACTCCTCCAGCCTACCCGCCAGTACCTTCGCCAATACTTTTGCGTCCACATTCAGAAGTGATATGGGCCTATACGACCCACACTCCATCGGATCCTTATCTTTTTTTAGCAACAGGGAATTCAATGCCTGCCCCAAAGTTTGTGGCAACACCCCCCTCCCGATCGCCTCTTCAAACATCCTCACCATCAGGGGTGCCAGCTTATCCTTGAATTTTTTATAATGTTCCACCGGAAACCCATCCGGCCCTGCCACCTTCCCCGACTGCATCCTCCCAAACGCATTGTTTATTTCTTACTCCACTATCGCTCCTTCAAATGTCGCCCTGTCCCCCTCCCCTAACCTCGAGTACTCCAACCCATCTAGAACTTCCTGCATCTCACGGTCTCCCCCAGGTGGCTCTGAACTGTACAACCTCTCATAAAATTCCACAAATACCTTGTTAATCAGATCCAGAGCAACACCAACTTCCCTGCCCTATCCCTCACCTGAACAATATTCCTTACCGCTGCCTCCCTCCAGAGCTGACCTGCTAACGTACGCCCTACCTTATCTCCATGTTCGCAAACTGCACCCCTTGCTCGTCTCAATTGGCGCACCGCCTTCCTGGTAGATAGGCGGTCAAAGCTCGCCTGTAGTTCCTTCCTCTTTTCCAGCTTCGCTGGTCCCCATCTTCTGCATAACTCCTATCTACCTCCAACATCTCATCTATTACCCTCTGCCACTCCAACTTCTCCTCTTTGTCCACTCTGGCCTTAAACACAATCACCTCCCCCCTCACCACCGCCTTTAGAACCTCCAGACAACTGCCTTCGACACCTCACCCGTCCAGTTGAAACCTACGTATTCCTCGATTAATTTTTCAATTTTGTCACAGAACCCTTGGTCCCCCAAAAGTCCCACATCTAATTTCCACTCCGGCCTCTGTGCTACCCCCTTCTCCAGTACCATATCCGCCCAACGCGGAGCATGATCTGACACTGCAATTGCCGAGTATTCCGACCCCTTAACCCCAGCCAGCAAAGCCTTCCTCACCACAAAAAAGTCGATCCGCGAGTATACCTTATGGACTGCTGAGAAAAACGAGTATTCCCGCTCCTTCGGGTTCAGAAACCTCCAAGGGTCCATCCCTCCCATTTCCACCATTAGCCCAGCCAACGCCTTCGCCCCCCCCCCCCCCCCCCCCCCCCCCCCGATGGGGCCAGCGAGCGCGGACGTGACCTGTCCAACCTTTGCTCCTGCATCCAAATTCCAGTCTCCCCCCCCCCCCCCCCCCACTATCAGTTTGTGTGTGTCCAAGTCGGGAATGGCCCAAAACACCTTGTTTGCGAATCCCACATCGTTCCAATTGGGACCGTATACACTTAACAGCTCCACTAACCTCCCCTCCAGCGCCCCTGTCACAATCACATATCTACCCCCCTGATCTGCCACCACCGGGCCCTGCCCCATGAGCCTGACCCGCCCCTATCCATTATTAACATCGAACCCTTCCCCCCCCCCCCTCCCAAACCCCCCCCTACATTTCCTCTCGAAAAAACATCTCCCAGCATCAATCTCTCCCCCCCCCCCCCCCCCCCCCCCCCCACCCCCACGCTCGCCTCGTAGGCCCATCAAAACCTGCTAACCAGGCTCCAATGTCTCCAGCCCTTCTCTCACCTCACCTCCATTCACTAGCCGACTATCAGAAAGTCTTCTTGAGACAAAGACAGCTGGCCTCTCTGAGCCATCCTCCATTCTATGGAATGGAACTGCCCCTATCGCATCGTCGGTCAGAATGATGGGTTTTCTCGGGTCAAAATGAACCCTCGGTTACCTGGTGCGGTAACGTGCCTGGATATGACCCTTCCTATTGCACCAAAATTCTGCAGTGGCACGATTCCTGGGGATGATCTCCCCAGCACTGATAAGTCATCTGACTCCTAGGCTGAGGCCGAATTTCTTTCCTGGCCACTGACTATGATCCTGTTCCTGGGATCATAGCTGAACTCCCTCTATTGTTGTTGACCTGCCTGCACACCTTGCAGCCATACCGCCCCACAACTGGTTTAACTCGCCCATTGCATGCATTGAAGCTCTCAGCACACTCAGTCATTGGTGTGATCTCAATCGCCCTGCCTAGGGTAATCTTTGTTTCAGCCAGAAGCTTCTTTTGCACACTTACGTTGTTAATACCGCATAGTAAACGATCATACAGCATGTCGCCCAGTGCTGCACCAAACTCTCAATGCTCACAGTATACTCACAATATCGCATTTTTCATTTCATTTTCATTTCATTTCATTTTTCATACAATTGAATAGAGGCTGGTTCAGCAGAGTGGGCTAAACAGCTGGGTTGTAATGCCGAAAAGGCCAGCAGCGCGGGTTCAATTCCCGTGTCGGCCTCCCCGAACAGGCGCTGGAATGTGGCGCCTAGGCGCTTTTCACAGTCACTTCATTGAAGCCTACCTGAGACAATAAGCGATTATTATTATTAATTGAAAGGAATGGTGCTCTTTTACAGATCATGAGCAAAATAATAGCTTTTGGTTAATGTGATTGGCTAGATCTGGAAAAAACACAATGCAGGCCTGGTGAAGAAGGAGTCATCACTCCTGAAATGTAGTTTAGGTAAGTTCAACAGCTGGCAACATGTGTCAAATTGATTTTCAGAATTTCTTTTAAAGAGATGAACGTTCTGCAGGTCACAAAATTTGTTGTTTATAATCTCATCAGCAGGACTCGAAAAGAAAGAGACTTCTTACAATGGTATATTCTCCAGTTCTTAAGGCATAGATGTCACTTCCCTTTCTGCTGATGCTGTGTCTCTGCTGACAGCTCTTAAAGATTAAAAAATATTACCAGCTCTGCCATGTGGCTTCTTACTGTTTCCTTTTCCAAATATGGTGTTGGTCTCATTGATTGGTTACAACCTGGTTTATTGTTTGAAGACATTTATCCTGAGCAGGGTTGAGACAATCATCGTTTTTGTTTCAAAAAGGCCCATTTAATTCAAGGAATGTCTTTTGGAATGGTCCCTAGATATGAATTGTTGATGTCCCTTCGCCTAGAATGTATTATTTTGTCCTTGCAAGACAGTGTGCAGTTTTGAGTTCGTAGATCCGGTCAGATGACACTCGGTGGCATATTTTGCAGCACAAATTGTCCATTTTTAACGGAAAAGTCGGTTCCAAATATTCCACACCGAGTAAAGTTCCGCTTTTTAAACATTATGAAGTTGAGATGCTTTTACTGGGCATGGTGGCCGTTTTAGCTCACATGGCTAGACAGCTGGTTCGTGATGCAGAGCGAGGCCAGCAGCGCGGATTCAATTCCCGCGCCGTCTGCGGTTATTCATGAAGACTCACCTTCTCAACCTTGCCCCTCACCTGAGGTGTGGTGATCCTCAGGTTAAATCACCCCAGTCAGCTCTCCCTGTCAAAGAAAAATGTAGCCGATGGTCATCGGAGACTATGGCGACTTTACCAATTTTTACTGGGCATGGCAATTGAACTTATGATCTTAGAAGCTTGCACAGAGAGTTCAGCTTTAATGACACCATGTATGTCCAAGCAGATGGTGTTGCCATGAGATCCCATCAAAACCCAGCTCTCACTAACATTTTCTTTAGTTTCCACAAGAAGCCTGTTTTTAATGGAATAACTCCTAATCTCCTACCCTTGTCATATCTCCGATACTTGGATAAAGCATTGGCTATATTTGAATCTATAGCTGCGTGTAAGGATTTCTTTACTCAGCTGAATGCGCTTCAACCCACACTCAAACCCATGTTTAAAATAGAACAGTTTAATGAACTCACTTTCCTTGATATGTTATGAAATGAAATGAAATGAAAATCGCTTATTGTCACAAGTAGGCTTCAAATGAAGTTACTGTGAAAAGCCCCGAGTCACCAAATTAGTCGAGAAATCTGCCAATGTGTTCTTTACTACTGTCTACTAAAAGCTGACCTTCGCTGGTCAGTGTATGCGTTAGAATTCCCATAGCTCCACGTGCCATAAAATTGGCCTTATCGAAACTTCATAAATGGGGATCAAGCCATTTGTTCACAATTCAAGCTTGATGGCAAAATGGTGTGCAACAAAGCTATCCCGCCAGATAATTGCTACCCCAATCGGATCATTTCTCGCCGTGTTTCATGTATGCCCATGAGTGGGCCTAAGACCATCACTTTTGGCTCTGAGAAGTATCCAATCTATCTTAAATTATCCTGGCAGGGTGAGGTGCCTCAAATGTTGAGCAGCAGGTAAAACTAGCCATTTCACACTGCTACTAAGCAATTGCAACACAAGTGCAATATTCTACGAATGGGATGCTGGCATCAAGCAAAAAAATACATTCTGCCTATCACATAAGTTAGTAATTTGGTACATGAAATTCAATGCCAGTGTGATGCTAGGTATGTAGGCAGTATGCCCAACAGCTGGCAAATCGTATCAACTTCCTTCGGCTGTTTACAATAGGCAAAGGACCAATTGTCCTGAAACAAGCCATGTTTGCAAAACTCAGAACATAGTGTCTGTTGTTAGGTGGGTTTGCATGATTGGACAGTACTTACTGAGCATTCTCGAGTGTGCTAAGAATAACACTAACAACCAATTTAATGTTATTAGTTGGGCTTGCAATATGTCTCACTGATGCTTGCTGGAAGCTACATATATTTGTATACAGGAATCCTGTCCTCTGCAGGCAATGCCTATGTCCAGGCATTGCAACTGTTTCGAATTAAATAAAAACATGGTGACAGTAGTTCCCTGGTGTACCTTCCATGGCAACACCTCAACCAATCTTGCCAGCCTATCAGTATCTTCTTCTCATGCAGCATAAATTGTTGCTCACTTTGAAATGTAGCATCTGTGCATCCGTCCTGATGAGTGTAAGACAAAACGCTCTGACAGCATGTTTTTGAGTTTATCTCTGTGTAGTTAATTAATGATGTGGAGATGCTGGCATTGGACTGGGGTGAGCACAGTAAGATGTCTAACAACACCAGGTTAAAGTCCAAAAGGTTTGTTTCAGATCACTCGCTTTGGAAGCACTGCTTCGTCCTCAGGTGAATGAAGAGGTAGGTTCCAGAAACATATATATAGACAAAGTCAAAGATGCAAGACAATGCTTTGAATGCGAGCCTTTGCAGGTAATTATGTCTTTACAGATCCAGAGAGAGGGGTAATCCCAGGTTAAAGAGGTGTGAATTGTCTCAAGCCAGGGCAATTGGTAGGATTTCGCAAGCCCAGGCCAGATGGTGGGGGGTGAACGTAATGCGACATGAATCCAAGGTCCCGGTTGAGGCCATACTCATGTGTGCGGAACGTGGCTATAAGTTTCTGTTCGGCGATTCTGCGTTGTTGTGCGTCCTGAAGACTTAAGAAACTCGCCATCACCACCAGCAGCAACCAAGCCTCCCAGTACCACAGTAGAAAACAATACAGGGAAATCTATTGTCAACTTGTCGGACTACACCCTTCAACCAGACAAAATCGAAGTCCTCAGCAGAGGGCTCAATTTCTGCACCACCACCAAAATGGACCCCATCAGTCATGCAGCAGACACGGAGGAATTCATCAGGCGAATGAGGCGCAAGGAGTTCTTCCACAGACCACAAGAGGCCGACAGCGAACCCAATGAGTCAACCAATGAACTGGAACAGCAGACCGAGAGATCTGCGGTGCGGCAACCGAAGAGGAGAGTCGAATTGGACCCCTCCGGAAGGACGCTGCCCGAGACTTGACATGTATGCTCAAGCCATCAGGAGTCGAGTCAATGCCAGATTCATCAGTCGCATTCACAAGACAGCCCCGAACATCACCCAAGCACAACGCAACACCATCCGTGCTCTCAAGACCAACCGCAACATCGTCATCAAACCAGCAAAGGAGGGGACACCGTCATACTGAACAGAATGGACTACTGCAAAGAAGTGTACTGACAGCTCAACAACCAGGAACACGACAGATAGTTACCCACAGATCTAACCAAGGAACACAGCCGCCAACTCAACAGACTGATCAAGACCTTGCATCCAGACCTTCAGAGCACCCTATGTGCTCTCATCCCACGTACTCCCAGTGTTGGAGATCTCTACTGTCTCCCGAAAATACACAAGACCAACACACCAGGCCGTCCTATCGTATCAGGCAGTGGGACACTGTATGAGAACCTCTCTGGCTACATCAAGGGCAACTTGAAACCCATCGTACAAGGAACGCCCAGCTTCTGTCGCGACACGACAGGCTTCTTACAGAAACCTAGCACCCATGTGCCAGTTGAACCAGGAACATTCCTCATTACAATGGACATCTCGGCACTCTACACCAGCATCCCCCTTGACGACAGCATTGCTGCAACAGCCTCTGTACTCAACACCGACAACTGCCAATCTCCAGACGCAATTCTGCAACTCATCTGCTTCATTCTGGATCACAAAGTCTTCACGTTCGACAATACGTTCTTCATCCAGAGACATGGAATAGCCATGGGTACCAAATTCGCACCTCAATATGCCAACATCTTCATGCACAAGTTTGAACAAGACCTCCAACGTTATACATCAGATACATCAATGACATTTTTTTCCTTTGGATCCACGGCGAAGAATCACTGAAACGACTACACAATGACATCAATAAGTTCCACCCCACCATCAGACTCACCATGGACTACTCCAAAATCGGTTGTATTCTTGGACACACTCATCTCCATCAAGGACGGTCACCTCAGCATTTCGCTTTACCGCAAGCCCACGGATAGCCTCACGATGCTCCACTTCTCCAGCTTCCACCCTAAACACATTAAAGAAGCCCTCCTCTTTGGACAAGCCCTCCATATACACAGGATCTGCTCAGACGAGGAGGAGCGTAACAGACATCTACAGACGCTGAAAGATGGCCCTCGTACGAACGGGATATGGCGTTCGACTCATCGATCGACAGTTCCAACGTGCCACAGCAAAAAAAGGCACCGACCTCCTCAGAAGACAAACAACCGACAAGAGTGCCCTTCATCGTCCAGTACTTCCCCGGAGCAGAGAAACTACGACATCTTCTTCGCAGCCTTCAACAGGTCATCGATGAAGACGAACATCTTGCCAAGGTCATTCCCACACCCCCACTACTTGCCTTCAAACAACCGCGCAACCTCAAACAAACCACTCACCAGGTACGAGTACATACTTGTGCGACTCGGCCAATGTTGTGTACCTCATAGGCTGCAGGAAAGGATGTCCCGAAGCGTGGTACATTGGCGAGACCATGCAGACGCTGCGACAACGGATGAACAGTCATCACGCGACAATCGCCAGGCAGGAATGTTCCCTTCCAGTCGGGGAACATTTCAGCAGTCAATGGCATTCAGCCTCTGATCTCCGGGTAAGCGTTTTCCAAGACGGCCTTCAGGACGCGCGACAACGCAGAATCGCCGAACAGAAACTTATAGCCAAGTTCCGCACAAATGAATACGGCCTCAACCGGACCTTGGATTCATGTCGCATTACATTCACCCCCCACCATCTGGCCAGAGTTTGTGAAACCCTACCAACTGTCCTGGCTTGAGAGAATTCACACCTCTTTAACCTGGGATTACCCCTCTCTCTGGATCTGTAAAGACTTAATTACCTGCAAATGCTCGCATTCAAAGCATTGTCTTGCATCTTTGAATTTGTCTATTTATATATTTTTCTGGAACCAACCTCTTCATTCACCTGAGGAAGGAGCAGTGCTCTGAAAGCTAGTGATTTGAAACAGACCTGTTGGACTTTAACCTGGTGTTGTAAGACTTCTTACTGTAGTTAATTCATGCATATCCAGCATGTGGGACTGGCTGATATTTGGAAAAGCAGCTAAGAGACCATGTCAGCTTTGGGTTGTATGTAGCTTGTAGCTTCTTGGAAGTTGAGAGATAAAGCCAGACCTATACCTGAAGTAGAGAAAATGCTGGATCTATGGTCTGTGGTGTAGACTGCCATGTTGGTGTTCGAATTTGCTTTAAGACAAAGGTTGGAAAGGGAAAAATCAACTGGAGGATTTGTTTTGTTACAGTAATCCTCTCAATAAAAGGCAGTTGACCTTGTTGAAGTTGAAGTTTTGAAAGTAATCTGCTTGGTTGCTGTTTGAAACCATAGCAGCGGGCGTTGGAAACCAAGGGTGTTTTCTGAAGTTTTAAGCCACTGTGCAGGTGTCACAAGGAGACAAATGCTTGAGCTGTGGAATTGTGAGGTTTTTGAAGGATGGATGGAGGGTTATTTAGCCAGAAACTGATGGAAAGGCCCCTATGAAATATTAACAATTGCTTTGTGGAGGAATAGCTGGAACACAAAGGAGAAGTAAAGCAAATCCCTCAAAGTGAATGAATCTTCATGATTTCATAGGATAGGAGAACTCTTGGGAAAAAGTAAAAATCAGAACTGAGTTGATAGAATAAGTCTTCATGAATTTCAGCGTTAATTCATAATGTTTGCTTTGTTAAATATGTCGCTATATATACATTAAGGTTTGTTTTTGTTTAAAGAAAAATCCTGAAATCCTGTGGTGCAGTTCTGTCCGTTAATTGCTAGGCATTTGGATTTCTTCTTTGAACACTAACAATTCCTTATGTGGTGACTTCCGCTGGTAGGCCATGGTGTGATCAGTCACACACAAGGTCGCTCCTGCCGAGAGAGGTTGGTTCTGGAGTTTTCTACCCAATTTTTGGGGTACTTTGGTGGAAAGCTGTGAAGAGAGAGGAAGGTGATCAGTCCTCTCCCGGACTGGGATGTCTATGGAATATCAGATCCGGTTAAAGAAGGTGAAAGTCCTGGCCCAAGAGTTGGAGGGTCTTGTGGCACAGCACAGGTTGAGCAGATGGGGAAGGGTCATCATTGACGGAGCAGTTGATGAGTTTCAGCAAGGAGGAATTTCAGCAACAGAGGACATAGATTCTCACCAATTGATTATCGGTGGCGATTTCAAGTCTGTAAATGTGTGGGGGAATGGAAGGATTGGGGATATAAATGGGTGGTTGGGGAGAAGGGAGCAGCCTTTGTGAAAGGGATTAAGCGGAAGTGCGAGGAGAAGTTGGGGATGGAGATGGAGTGGGGAGATTGGAGTGAATACGCCGGGTCAACTCAACCTCCTCCTGTGCCAGAGTGAGCCTTGTACAGTTCAAGGTGGCGCATAAGGCCATATGACTCAGGTCGGATGAGTAGGTTCTTCCCGGGAGTAGCGGATGTGTGCGAGAGATGTGAGAGGGGGCTGGCGAACCATTCCCACATGTTTTGGGGGTGTACAAAATTGGAGAGCTTCTGGGAGGTGGTGTTCGAGAGTCTGTTGGGGATTGTGGGGATGTCAGAGGTGCCGGGTGTGCAGGAAGGGAAGAGGGTCGATATTGTGGCCTTCACCTCTCTGATTGACCGGTGATAGATTCTCTTACATTGGACGTCGGCTGTGCCATCTGGGTCCACGGCATGGGTGGGGGACCTATACGAGTTCCTCAGGTTGGAGAAAATTAAGTTTAGCCTCGGGATAAGAGGTATTTGTAGTTTTGGGCCAGTTTAGCTCAGTTGGTTAACAACTGATTCATGATGCAGAGCAAGGCCAGCAGCGCGGATTCAATTCCTGTACCGGCTGACGTATTCATGAAGGCCCTGCCTTCTCAACATTGTTCCTCGCCTGAGGTGTGTTGATCCTCAGGTTAAATCACCACCAGTCAGCTCTACCCCTCAAAGGGAAAAGGAGCCGATGTAGTACGATGGCGGCAGTTTCTGTCCATTTGTTTGTCGCGGGTGGGAGGGAAATTAAAAAGGGAAAGTTGAACAAACTGTACTCTATTTTCTTTGTGCTATGTGAATGTTTTTTGAGGGTGTTTGGAATAAAACATCTTTTTTTTTTAAATCCTTATGTAGAATCTTCCATATTTAAACCGGTTTCCCCTGTGTAATCCCTTCATTTTCTGTTATGTTTGGCTTTTATAACATTTGTGCCTGGACAGTTGCTGGGACTTATGCATTTCAGATGGACTGCACCTTTAATTTTAAAAAAACAGGAAACCCCCGGCACGATGTGCTATTTGGTTTGGCCTCGGGGAACCCCCGGTGAGATTTGGTTGGTTCAAAGATGACTCATCTTTTTAAAAATAAATTTAGAGTACCCAATTCATTTTTTCCAATTAAGGGGCCGTTTAGCGTGGCTAATCCACCTAGTCTGCACATCTTTGGGTTGTGGGGGCGAAACCCACGCAAACACGGGGAGAATGTGCAAACTCCACACGGACAGTGACCCAGAGCCGCGATTGAACCTGGGATCTCGATGCTGTGAAGCAGCAGGGCTAACCCACTGCGCCACCGTGCTGCCCAAAGTTGACTCATCTTGATTGACTTGGCTTGGCTACTTTAAATGCCTAACCCTCGATGCTGATCGGTGTTGGTCATTCCAGAATGTTCTGAAAAGAAAGGCAGACCCCATTTTGGGAGTTAAATTTGGTTTGAATTCAACAGCTGAAGAGAGCTCTTTTAAATGTGTTCCTCACAGAACCTCTCTCAAGTATCTTGGCTGGGGATTACTCTGGGTAAACGGAGCAGCCAACCTTTCCTCTCCATCCAGATGCTGAGAGTTTAATGACTGATGACAGAGCTGGAGGGAGCTTTCTGGGTTTCTCTCCAGACCTCTCTAAGGCCTCATGGAAGCTGCTTTTCTGATTCTCTGTTTAACTGAGACAAGGAGTTGGTCAGTCTACTGAAGCTGGAAACATGAGAATTATACCAGCCTGGAGCTGTTCTTTTGGTAGAAGGTTAATAAAAATGAAAATGATTCCCCAGAGAAGTCTTACAGCAGAATGCACATGCCAGAAGATCCAAACCAACGAGTGGTTTCAACACTCCACATCCTGGGAAGATAGTCGGCTGCAATGATTTCAATATCAGCAACAAGGACAATTTTTCTTTCTTCCATTTTAATCCAGATCATAATAACTGTTCATGTCCTCTTGTGTGTGTCTGTCTTGTGCATATTTGGATAGAGGGTGGGATGGTAAAAGTGCAGGGGGAAGTAATAGATTAGCTGGCCAATATTTAATCATTGCATGTCTTACCTCTTTGGATGTTACAAATAAATGTTTTTGTGTTTCACTTACAAATCTGGTTCCTGTAAATCATTGGAGCAGTCAAGGGACAAAGATCTCAGAAACGATATACAAATTATTGGTTAATTCACTTATGTTGGAACTCTGGGGTCTGTGGGGCTGGACTAGCCCAGGTCATCGTAACACTAACAGGATCATAACAAAATGACTTGAAAACAAAAGCTATACATACCTTACACAGAAAATGTTACTTTAAAAGAACCACGAATACAACTACAAGTACGTTGAGATCAGTTAGCATGGCATGTGGTGAAACATAATACAGTGCTGTTCTGAATACAGATAATTTTAATGGCGGCTCTAGCATTCTGCTAAAAAGCTTAGCACTTCATGAACAGATTGTGTTTATTAAGGCAATTACTTTTCAAGAATATATATCTCAATGTATTTACTATTTTCATCCTTTCCTTTCCCGTGACACCCCCACAGGATGCTCCATCTGTTGCTAAAAACCTGTGCAATCTTAAGTCTCTGAAATTCTTATTCAATAACTGGACTTTAGTAAATATATAGGGGTAACTTGAAACGATTTTCTGCAACATCTCTTGTTTTATAGTCCATATGAAAACTCAACATCATACGGTTGCTTTTATTTGACAGATTTATTAAGAACATCCAAACACAGACCCAGTTTATCCATTAAAGCCTGACCCAAGACAGAATATATTTTTACTTGCTGAGTTATCAGAGAAATCATGATTATTTAATAATTCTGAGGGAGGAAACCTTTAGCAAGTAATTTCTTTATACGACTATTAAAAAAAATCTTTGAACATCCAAATGGGAAATGTATTATGGGACTGCAATCTTAAATGTTTATAAGGATGATATCAATACCCTGGTTCTTTTCACTTGTCAGTTTTTGTTACGTTATATTCTTTGGAACTAACAGAAATTAAAAAGCTGCTTAAGAGAAGATCTTTTTGTATGGAATTGTCCCGCCTGACTTCAGTGATGGGCTAATAGAGTCACACCATCGAGACAGGAACTGCAAGGTGCTATAACGGATTTCCTATCTAAAATATAACCGGGTCACCACCAACAGGTTAATAAGTATGACTGCAAAGCACATTTTCCCTTATAATATTAAGAGGATAAAGGTCAATTGAGCAAATCCTTTAAAGTGTTACCCAAAAAGAAACTAGCGAAAGAAAATATTTCAGGAGAAGGTTGAGGAAATGGTGAGTCCAATCCAAAACACTGTTTGATTATGCTCTGGGGAGCTGGAGGATTTGCTGTGAATACGTATTTGAGATAAAAAATATTTAAAGAGGAAACCATTTGTGATTTTTGACTTGTTTTCAATGAAACCATGACATAGAACAAGCAGTTCATGTTGAAAGCTGCTGGACCCCTCAGTTTGAGTTGAAAGTATTCAGTCGAACAGACTGTCAGAGTAAATAAAATATTTTTGATTTGAGATTAAATACTTCCATGGAAGAGACCATTTGAGATAAAATTTTGACCACTGCCTGAATCTGCAATGAGACTGTGCTGGAAGGTTTCCATGGTTCAATGAGTGTGTTTAATTCACGTTTTTCTGTTGTGCTGTAAATAAACCTGGCATACTATTTTGTTTGATTTCTTCCAGTTATATATCCAGGATGATGTGTTGCATTCTATTTATGGAACCCTGACTACATTGACAGGTTAAACAGAATATTGGATTACAAAGCATGTGAAGGAGGCATAAATAGCCAGAAACACTTTATTTTCTGAATGTGTGAATTGCAGAAAAGTAAAATAACAGAAAATATAATTTTCGAACCATCACAAATTATAATCGGACCATTTATATTCTGTTACCCAACTGCAATTATTCTCCTGAGCAACGGTATTTCTTTCATTGTATTAATAAGACTGCACCCACAAACTCCCACAGACATGCAACTGATTAGAATATCAACGGGCCTTCTTGAAAAGAAACTTTCTCTGAACATTCACATTTTTACTGAGTTATGTCCTATAGCTGCAGAAATAGCAATCACCTTTATGCCAAACAGGAGTTGTAAATAACAAGTACCATTATTGCCCATTTCTTAAACAGATAATATCAATACTACCAATATGCAATACAAAATGTAGAGATTAATTAAAGCACAATTATATTCTATAATAGGGGAAATGTGTCGGGTGGGAATTGGATTACCCTGGATGCATGGAATAAGAACAAATGCTTTGTTTTATCCAGAATTTACTGCCATTAATTCTCTCTAATTTTCTTCAGTTGCACTGAAATAAAGTAACCTGGTTTAAAAAAAAAAAAAAATCCCCACTTTATTCACTATTGTCTGAAGAAGCCAGCAGAGGGGAGGAGGAGAAAATGTAGTTTCCGCATATGTTCCGAAAAAGCATTGAAGCAACGATATCCATACCTAAGTCCGCATTTTAAAAAACTATTTTGGGGTGGTTTTTCCGTTTAACAGGCAGCACACCGACAACTCCCAATTCATCCTCATCGCCAGGATGATAAAGCAAGGGGAGTCCGATGACTTCTATAAAAGATATTTATGTAACAACAACATTATGTACACGAGGCCCGGTTACACCTCACCTGGTCCTCTCTCCTTTCTAATCGGCTCTACAGTGGCCGAGGTTTTACAGTAGTGCTGAGTGAGCTACCCAGCTCACAACAGGGGGGCTCACAGTCCAATCCACATGGGGGAACAATCATCCCCAGCTGGATGAGACCCGTGCAGGTTATTCATGTGCTTAATTCTCAGGTCTTAAACTAGGAAGCTGCAGAGATAGTGGATGAATTGGTTTTGAAATGAAGAATTCCCTAGATTCTGGAATGGTCTCTGTGGCTTGGAAGGTGGTAAATGTTAACCCCACGATTTTTAAAACCACTTAATTGATTGTTTATTACCCTTGGGTTGGCCTGAAGATATGAAAGACACCAAGCAAATCATTACTGTTAAATTTTATTTTATGCCCTTTATTTTCTCAGGGGTCACCATGTATGAAGTTATATGGACACATGCACAATGCTGTCCCTATTTGTCTTGCCTTGTGCTATTGCTACTGCTTCTCTGGTACTATAACAAATTCCTTATCACCCAGTCACATTTTTCTTGGCTCAGGACATTTTCTATCCTCCAGGATGATTGTCTTCTTTCCTGACCTTGTTCCCTCTGGCTAAAATGTCACCTAGAGCTGAGTTTTGTTTCTTTAACTTGAACATCATGGTTCTCTCTCTAAAGCTTTCACATCCTTCCTAAATTACAGTGCCCAGCTTTGGCCACAATACTGCAGTTGAGGTTGAACTGATGTTTTATAAAAGTCAATCATAATTTCCTTGTTTTTACACTCCATGCACCAGGTCTAGGCATCTGTATGCCTTTCTAACCACTTTATTTTCAAACTGCCCGACCATCTTCAACTTGTTTGCTTTTCCCATGTTGCATAAGGTCACCACAATGCTGGTTGATCACCCTTTATTAACAACCATCACATTTCTTGGATTTGGTGGGTTGTTTTGCAGCTGGCTGCCTTTTCAACCCTTTATCCGAGCTGGGGACTGGCACCAATGCATGCAAGCATGCTTGCAACAGTGGCTGGGTTGTTCTGTGGCCAACAAGTCCCAGTGTGAGAGTCAAACCCAGGATTTTCCAGCTCGCAAGCAGGAGCACTGCCAACTGTACCACTCCGGCTTCTTCCTGTCACCTGTAAAGCCTTATGCATATATGCCCCCAGGTCACTCTATTTCTGCACCTTCTTTACAATTGCACCATTTAGTTTATATTTTCTCCCTATGTTCCTCCTACCAAAATGTATCACTTCACATTTTTCAGTATTAATATACATCTGCCATGTGTCCACTTATTCCATGAGCCTATTTATGTCCTTGTGTAGCCTATCACAGATCATAATATTTCCAAGTTTTGTGTCATCTGAAATTTTGAATAAGGGAGTAAAACATTTGCAATTTTCCAAACTGCTGGCACCATCCCCATATCTGAAGAGTATTGAAATATTAAAGCAAGTACCTCCACAATTTTGACCCTCACTTCTCTCAGCATCCTTCAATATGTCTGAGCTGGTCCTGCTAACAATTAACAATTTTAAGAAAAGTCAGCCTTTCTGACATCTCTATATCAATTTGTAGCCCATTCTGATCTCAATTACCTCCTTGACTGACTGTGGAGCATCATCATTCTTGGCAAAATCAGGTGCGGAGTACTCAATTAGCACTTTACCTCAGCCATGCTCTCTGCCTCCATGCATCGATCTCCGCTCTAGGCATCCTGACCATTAGCCTGTAGAATACTTTGGATTTCCCTTTTACATTAGCTTCCAGTCTATTCTCATACTCTATCTTTGTTGTTCTTATTTCCTTTACTGCTCTGATCTTTTATAGTCAACCTGGTCTGTCTTGTATTTGAAACCTGAAATCTGTCATACACCTACATTATCTGCTTCATATTTCTCTTGTGTCATCCAGGGAGCTCTGCCTTTGATCATCCTATTTTTCCCCCGGTGGGAATGTACCTCAAGTGTACACAAGCACTCTTCTTTGAAGGCAGCCCATTGTTCAGTTGCAGTTTTGCCTCCTAATCTTTGATTCCAGTTTACCTGGGGCAGGACTATTCTAAATGTGCCCCCCACCAAAATGGGCCTTCCTCCAATTAAATATTTTCACCCCAGGTTGCTCCTTGACTTTTTCCATGGATTTAAATTGAACTGTTCCTTCAACATTCCCCTACTGACACTTGATCAACTTGACCCACCTCTTTCCCAGAATCAGATCCAGCAATGCTTCCTTTCTCATTGGATCAGAAATTTGCCGATCAGCATAATTCTCTAGAGCACAATTAAGAAAAATAGGATTAGTTCAGAAATGTAAGCTCACAGTACTCATTTTTAGATCTCCGTCACCCGCAGATCAGTGGTTGTTACTATGCTGCTTGTATGCCATCAAATTGTGGATGAGATAGAACTTACATCATAAAAAAAATTAGCAAGTTCCATTGCAATTGATTCGAAACTTTACTCTGAGGGTTTAACCTTTTAGCAGCTGTTCGCTGATCTCACTGTTAGCTTCAAATACCATATGCTGGTTATTATCTTGGACAGTAGGCGAGTTTGCAACCATGGGGTCCACCTGCCTTCCTTCCCTCATGTCCTTCCCTCATGTTTCTGGGCTACGGAAGACTTTTCTTTGCCATATTGTCATTGCTGTCTTCCTCCTCTGCAATTCTGCTATAACCATTTACACCTCTTCACTCATCATTTGATTCTACATTTGTCCCATTTGCTTTGTAGCATTATTTTGTCATTTAATGAATCCTGTCCTTCACCCTATTATATTACAGTAAGCAGTCTTACAACACCAGGTTAAAGTCCAACAAGTTTGTTTCGAATCACTAGCTTTCGGAGCTCAGCTCCTTCATCAGGTGTCCAACACCAGCTTCTCCACATTATGGCTATTGTATCACAGCATTTTGTTCTTTTCCTGCTCTTATTTTTTCCTGTCTCTGCAATTGCCTTAAAGCTGTTCAGCTCTTCTAGTTTTTATGAAAGGTCAGTGACCTGATATGTTACAGATACAATCCTGTCTGCTGAGAGTTTTCAGCATTCTCTGTACTTATTTATTTTTCTGAATATCTATTTCTGTTCTGAACCGAATCCTGTCTTTGTCACTTACAGGTCAACTACTTCAATTTCCACAAGCCAGCCTTCTGAAATCCATCAGAAGGAAATTCAAACCTTACATAGAACTGCAAAGCTTATATTTTAGTTCACTCTAAGTCCTGCAGGCTGCTCACCGATTGCTCAATGGTCCCCTGACAAGTTCACTTAAGGACAGGAGTGAAACCCCAGTTAATGCCCACCATCTACAAGCCATTAAACACATTTGACATACATTTACAAACAGGTGTTAATAGCATCTACTTCTATCCATATCATAGAGCCTCCTCAAAACTTGCTATCGTACACACCTCCTAGGTGTGTTCCATTTACTTCTTGTGCCCAATCCACTTGTTTTGTGGATTTCCTTGGACCATTTCACTATGTTCAATACGATGTGTAAGATATTGTAGCCTCCTGAATTTTATTTTGCATTTTAAACGTTTTCTTGGTGAAGTCAGCATAATTTTTATCTTTATATTGATTATACTCTAATCCAGGGTTCTAAGTAGCAGAACATTCATACCTAACTTCAAATCCCCCTTTTCATGCCCATTCCTGTTTGTCCTTGCTAAATGTAATGACTTGTGTTTTCACTCCGTGACCTTAACAGCTGATTGCGGTACCAGACTGCTATAATTCTTTCATTACCTTTTCTTTACAGCTGTTAATATAATGACATACGCATATTACAGTTCATTCAAATTATGGCTTCATAATCATCTTGGAATGTACATTGAAGAGATCGAGAGAAGGGGTTCATTCTTGTTAGATGTTGTTGCGTTACACACTTTATTATGGAAAATCTTGATAAGTGCTACATTGCTTTTTGAAATTACATCTGTTGCTCTCCGTTACTGAAATGCTATGAGGTAGAGGTTTGATGTTATGTTTTCTCTAGGATTAGCCCTGGGCTAAAGTTAGTCAGTCCAAAAGTCAGACTTTCACTGCAATTTTTTTTTGTTCCTCGCATGTGGTTGTTTCCGATGACTTCAAGCAGCACCTTGCTGTTGTGTGAAATGATGGAGTCTCTGATGATTTGATTAGAACTCTTGAAATATGAAGCATTGTCTCACTGAACCAGAAGGTCAGAGGTGATCTTTGTGTGTTAGTTCATCTTGGCTGAGGTAGCAGCAGGTGTTTTACAATTGACCTCATTACTTCTGGGATAGGGAGGTGAAAATTTGGGAAGTGCTTGTGTGCAAGACATTGATGAAGAATAGGATCAGACTTAGTTGCGTAGTCAAGTACTGTCATTCACTGCCAGTCTTAGTGGTTGAATTAATTACTTGAGGACTGGTCATATGTCAGCCAGAATTGCAGTTCCTGGGGAGGGAGCATTTGTTTTATTTTAGAAAGAATCCACAAGGGTGAAATCTCCCCTAATATTTTCCCAATACCAACTATAATGTAAGAGCCGTGGAAATCCCAGTAAAAATAGTCTCAGCAATGGTAAGATAGTTTGAGTCCAACTCGCTCAAATCTTGGACTGTTTTCCTCAAACTGCCTTCTTATCCTTAAATGTGCAGCACAAGGAAGTTTGAGATGGAGAGGAGAAAAAATCTTTAAAGAATGCAATCGCACACCAAAACACAATGCTGACCACGTGATGATAAGAAAAATATGTTGGTTATCTTTCTGGAAGAAACGGTAAAACTTGGGTACTGGGCTGAACTGGCTTTGTGTACCAAGTTTTACTCTTTTTTCCTTCTAGTTGTCAGCAGCTGGATATGGTTTTAAGTGATTTTCAATGCAATATTTTCACCAGGTCATGTATACATGGAAAATTTTATCTGCGGTGCAAAATAGGGCTCCAGATAAAAGAACAAGTGATGCAGAGACGGAACATTATTTAAATTAGTAATTGTTCTACTGCAATTTGTTTCATGGGAGACAGACCAGTTACTGATAGCATTCCAGTAGCCTACTGGTTAAAAGAATGAGCTCTGAGTTTAATGTGAACATATAGAGGTGCATTAATCTTCCAGCTGGGAGAAACAATTTAGATTCTCAATTGGAGTAAATGTTCTATCGTGCAACAAAGAAATGGCAAAGAATTACAATATGCTTATTTAGTTAATTAGGAACAATTCCTTTGGAACACTAACGAGCCAATTTCAGTACAGCTTCCAAAATCATTTTCTCCTCTTCCTTCCAACTCCTGAATGTAAATATAATGCCTTGCAGGAGAAAAAGATTACATTGACAAGACGAGCTCTTTACCTGTCAATGAAGTCAAGGTTCCTCTTTGTTCATGGTCTCTGAATAGACTACGCGGCTTTATTCCAGCTATTTCAGATTGAACTGTGTGTAAATGGTTGATGTTCTATGATATGTTTGGAAAATCAATCTCTGTAACAAATTCTCCTTTGCAGGGCAATTACTCCATTGTTATTTAATAGAACTGAAATGTCCAATCCATTTATGTGCAGTCAACCTAACCCCATCCAGTTTTCAGATAAGATATTAAACCGAGGTTCCATCTGCCCGCTCAGGTAGACAAAAAGGTTTCCATTGCACTATGGTGAAGAAGGGCAGAGCAATTATCCCCGGTGTAGTGGCCAATATTTATCCCTCAACAGCACAGAAACAGACTATCTGGTCATTATTGTATTGCTATTTGTGGGAGCTTGACATGCACAAATTGGCTACCTTGTATCTTACATTATAACAGTATCTTATATTTCACTTAATTGGCTGTAAAGTGATTTGAGACATCTGATGGTTGTGAAAGGTGCAAAATAAATGCATTAAAAAAAATTATACCAACCCTTTTCCATTACTAATGTAAAGGAGGGTTTTTTTGTGCAAGAACACATATTGTGTGACTGGAGGTCATGGAAGTAAAGGCACTGAATTGGTAACTCTACAGTTGTAGGTTAAGTGACCTGTTACCTCCAATGCTTTGAGGTCTTGTAGTTCCAGACTGTAAAGTTGAATTTCTTACATGAGAAGACAGCCTCTTCTCGCTGCAGCAGAAAAGAAGAGGCTTGAAAGTTGATCCCGGACAGATATGGCATGTTAACTAAGCATGGTGCAATATTAGATTCATGAAGTATGGTCCAGCTGTCTTCACTGAGCTGCCAGAACAATGATAATGCTTGAAAACTAAAACAAAAAGGCAAAAATGTCAGAGAATTAAGTAGTAATTGAAGGCACAGAGGTGGATGCTTTGTCCTGTTGAAACGATAGTACTCAATTCTGGATGTGTCCATTGTGATCCTGATCTAACTGAATAATAATATTTAACAAATGTTCTTCGCTTTCTGTTTACGACCAATTTTTCATGACAAGATCCCAGATTTGAAGTTCATTCCTAATTGCTTTAACTTGTTTTCATTTGAAAATTGACAGAATTTCTGAATCCACATATTTTTTCAAAAACGTGTTTTGTAAGATTTAGTTCTGTGTCTCTTTCAGCTGCACCTGGAGATGGTCTGGTGTGATCTGTAGCATTTCTCTCCTGTCTTCTCAAGTGCACTAGTAAATCTATATCACCAGTGAACAAGGTGAACTGTGAATGAGTGTGCAAAACATTTGTTAAACATTTTGTAGCATTACATTTGGTCTCTAGTTTTCACCTAAAATACATTTTCTGTAATAATTGTTACATGCTTTCTACCTGGGCTTGTTTTTGTTTAAGCTAAAGCTCCCAGGTGGTT
Source organism: Scyliorhinus torazame (assembly GCF_047496885.1). Classification (NCBI taxonomy): domain Eukaryota; kingdom Metazoa; phylum Chordata; class Chondrichthyes; order Carcharhiniformes; family Scyliorhinidae; genus Scyliorhinus; species Scyliorhinus torazame. Next base: position 213,180,985 of record NC_092716.1, read on the forward strand.
CAAAATAAATTAATTGAAAATGGGCTCCCCTGATGTCTCAGTTATAAGGAACACCGTTAAGTGTGGAACTGAATCATACACACCAGGAAGGTCCCACGTTCAACCCCTAGGCTGATCTCAGCTATTGATCTCCAATTTGCCTCAGCACCCTTAGGCTACAAGAGGAAATATCATCTCTGGTTCACGTTTATGAACTCTACCAGGCTGGAATGTGTGTATCCAGGGACAGGATCAGACTTAACTGTGGCGCATCCCACACCCTCAGCATTTGCCATCTTGGATCACATGTAACTAATAGCTACTTGAACGAGATGGGTGGCAAGTACCTGTGGGATTGGTTACACTGTCAGCTCCTTCAGAAGAAGGAAAGATAAACTTGAAAGGGGTGAAAATCTGAAACTGAAGTTTGCTACTTCTTAATGCATATGCTATACCTTATGCATCCAAATGAGGTCAAAGAACAAGATTTGTGAGAACTGGAATTAAATGACAGTTTTATTCTATACCTATTCTGTTCATTCCAAATGTTTTATGCATTGTCCTTTTTCTTTTAGTTAAGACCTGTCTCTAACATGCAATTTATTTCTTTGCAACTTAAACAAACAAGATATTTGACACAGACTATTCGACTGCGCGGAGCATCACAGCTGAGCCCAATCCTGTCCTCGCCTGATATTGACCCATTCATACTTTCCAGCAGGAGTAGTTGGATAACATTCAGAAGCGGGAACCCACCTTAGCTCAAGGTACTGAGGCCTATTGTAGTGTCCTTCCCACAATCCTAGCTGAGACCGGGATATTTTTGTTTAGAATTTGAAAGATTTTCATTTGCAATCTCATGCAGGCGTTCAAATCAAATCCATTTGAAATGATAATGAATCAGATTTAAATCAAGTGCTAATTTTGTTTATCACTTCATGGGCGGAACGTTATGGCCCCACCCCAGCCGCGACGGGGCCGGATAATGACAACGAGCCACTCGGAAGTCCATTGACTTCAGTAGGATTGAAAAATCCCGCCAGTGGGAGGGGTGTAAAATTCTGCCCCATGTGTCTGAAATTGCACAATTATGATCATTAATGTTCCTTTTCCACTGGACCTAAAATGGGCTTGTTCTTTCAACTTATACCTTCCTTGGCATGCACACTTACCTCCAAATTTTACTACCTGTATTTTTCCATCTACATTGCAAACTAGTCCCATTTGGTGCAGTTGAGTCCAGACCAGAGTTTGACCTCTACCTGTTGCATATTGGAATCTTTCTCTCTTACTTATCTCTCTCTCCCTGCCCTGTTCCTCTGAATGGGTTTCTTCAGTGAAGGCCGGATGGTGGTGCTTTCCCTGGTTATGGGTTTGACAGAACAAGATGACTTTGCAAATATTCCTGATCTACAGACCAGCAACAGCCAACAAAACCAAGGCATGCAGTCAGACAAAAGGTATGATCTGACGAAAAGAACAGCAAACTGATCGCTCAATGTGTATTAGGAGATGATGAACCAGAGGAAACGAGAGTGAGATTTTTAGGAAAGCTGAATGACGAGCTTGGCTTTGTGTGTAAGCAGTATGTATGTATTGTGCTAGTGTCTTGAGTATGTGAGACCAGTTCTGTGTGTATGCATTTTGTATAATGAGCCACCCTGACACTTTTTTCTATTAGAAGGAAGCAATATATGAAGTCAGTAGAGTTATTCCTGAATATAGTTATACCAAACCTGAACTAGTATTAGTTAGAAAAGCATTTTGAGGTAGAAGATAACATCATGATAAAATTTTTAATTGATCTTTAAAAAGCCCTCAAAAATGATCATATGTCAGAATCCTTGCACAGACAAACTGTCCAAAGTTCCGAAGTTGTTAGGAACATCGTGTGCTTAAATTCTTTTTCAATCAAGTCTGCAAAGTCCTACATTTACATACTTTGAATATCACAGAAGCTGACTGGAGGTTTGTTTTTGCTTTCTACTGATGAGTGTTTGCTAATTCTTAATATTTTTTCCCCTCATATTTTCCTCTATTGATCCCTTACTTAGTGCTAGGCATCATCCCTTCCAATTCTTGTCATTACTCCCTTCTACTACTAATATTTATTCCATCCCCACTTCCTAAACTTTTCTTAACAATTCTCAGTATCTCCCCTTTAACCTATTCATTAATTACAGCCATTCCCTTCCCTTCCCATCACTGATTCTTGACTTAGATAACATCAAAGATTGAATTTTTGGTATCTTCTGCCTCATTGACTTAATGTTCTGTAACCTGAATATAAATCCGACTTCCGAGAAGTATTGAACTCATTAGCTTCTCAGTCAGCACCCAATGATAATGGCAGCATCTCCACACACTAATCCAACATTTGCAAATTTATAGTTTAACAATTATCTTATGTTGGACAAAAACAGAAAATACTGGACAATCTCAGCAGGTCTGACAGCACCTGTGGAGAGAGAAGGGAGCTAATGTTTTGAGTCGGGATGGCTCTTTGTCAAAGCTGGAGGTTACTAGAAATAGGGTCAGATTTATACTGTTGTGGGGGATGCGTGGAGCAGTGGGGCTCGATCGAGGACCAGCAATGCGTGGAGATTGACAAAGATGTCGTGGACAGAAAGACAAAGGTAATGTAAGCGATCAAGGCGAAGAAGGTTGCTGATAGTGGCACATTAAGAGATTAGAATGTCCTCATGGTGCCCAGGGCCCGGGTTCAATCCCGGACCTGGGTCACTGTCCATGTGGAGTTTGCACATTCTCCCCTTGTCTGTGTGGGTCTCACCCCCATAACCCAAAAATGTGCAGGGTAGGTGGATTGGCCACACTAAATTGCCCCTTAATTGGAGAAATTAAAAGAAAGAGATTAGCGTATGTTACAGGCAGAAGAACGGTAAGCAGTGTGTCAAAAGACAACTGGGAACATGGAACAGATGGCCCATGTGGGGTTGGGGGGGGAGGGGGGACAATAGTGAGGGAAGAAATGAAATTAAAATAAATTGACACAAATAAAAATGGGGTGAAGGTGGAGGAGAGAGTTCATAATCTGAAATTATTGAATTTGTTGTTAAATCCGGAAGGCTGTGAAGTGCCTAATCCGAAGATGAGATGCTGCTCCTCCAGTTTACATTGGGCTTCACTGGGACATTTCAGTAGGCCAAGGACAGGCATGTGGACATAAGTACAGGACGGTGAATTGAAATGGCAAGCAACAGATTGGTCTGGGTCCTACTTGCTGACGGACTGAAGGTATTCTGCAAAGTGGTCACCCAGTCTGCGTTTAGTTTCTCCAATGTAGAGTACACCTTCTGCGACTGCATGGGAAGGTGCCATGGGAAGAGGGTGAGGTGTAACACCTCCTTTACCTCCTCTCTGCTTAACAACCCAGGGCCTAAAAACTCTTTTTAAGTGAGGCAGCACTTCACATGCACCTCCTTCAATCTGACCTATTTCATTTTCTGCTCCCAATGCACTCTACTCTACATTGGAGAGACTAAACGCAGACTGGGTGACCGCTTTGCAGAACACCTTTGGTCCATCCGCAAGCAGGACACAGACCTTCCTGTCACTTGCCATTGCAACTCACCGTCTTGCTCTCATGTCCACATGCCAGTCTTTGGCCTGCTGCAATTTTCCAGTGAAACCTTGTGCAACCTGGAGGACCAGCAACTCATCTTCCAATTAGGCAGGTTACAACCTTCTGGACTTAACATTGTGTACAACAACTTCAGGCTGTGAACGCTCGCCTCCACCTACCCCATTTTTACTTCAATCAATTTATTTTCATTTCTTCCACCCATCGGTTTTCCCCTCATCATTGTCCCCCTTCCCCCCACCACACTTGGGCCATCTGTTCCGAGTCCTCGTTTGACAAGCTGCTCACCTTTGTTCTTCCACTAACACATTCTAATCTCTTAATGCGCAACTATCAGCACCCTTCTTAGCCTTGATGACCCTCATTTACATTCCATTTGTCTTTCTTTCCACGCCATCTTTGTCAATCTCCACCTAACCCTGACCTCTATGCAATCCCACTGCTCCACGCTCACTGCCCCGCCACTGCCCCCCCCCCCCCCCCCCACAACAGTATACATCCAGTTCTCTCCAGCTTTGACAAAGAGTCATCCAGACTCAAAATGTTAGCTCCCTTTCTCCACAGATGCTCAGACCTGCTGAGATTATCCAATATTTTCTTTTTTTGTTTCAGATTCTAGCATCTGCAGTTGTTTGTTTTTCTCTCATTGTTGACCTAAGCCAGGGTTTTCCCGTGGCAGATGCAGCAAGCCATTGGCCACCAACAGGATCTCCCAATCCCATCAAAGGCTTTTGCATGGCTCACCTGCCTGTGCTGCTGCGAGGGGATGACTTCAGTGGGGCCGGAAGATCCCGCTGGTGGGAAGGACCAAGAGATCCTGCCCTTAGTAGCTGTTCTGTTAGTTCCCTCAGAAAGAAAATTAATCACAAAACGCTGTTATTTGTTTTTAAACTGATATCAGCAGTGACCTTCGCTCTTCACATTTAATCAGGCAATGTATACATTGCCTTGCTCTATTTAACCTGCTGTGATGGGCTTCTGACCCATTCTAAGGTGTTAGTTTTTGGTTTTCATGGAGTAATGGACAGAATCTTAATGCTGAAAACAATAAATTTTGCTCTGTGTAATGCATTGTTCAATTTATAGTGACCCTTTATGTGATCAGTTGATCATCATTTCTGTTTGTGTAATGCACTGTTTAGTTCATAGTTTCCATCTGTGTAATACACTGAACTGTCCACCTAGCTGAAGCCTGCGATGTGCAGTGCCTGCACAATTTGTGGTTGCTTAAGGCTATGTAGTGTCCCATGTGCCTACATGTTGGAGAAGTGCAACGAATTGTGCACAAGCTCAAAATCTGAGCTTGAGGAACAAGTGGAAACGTTCCTTATCGCTAAAATGCATGGTCCATTGGTGGTTAACTGCAATCACTTTGAGGTAGTGGGGAAAATAAATGAGTGACTATCCATTAGGGTCACAAGGAGAAAAGAAGCAGGGATTGAGTACCCTAGAAATGTCAAATCAATCATGAGAAAATAGCAGTGATATTCATAACTATTCCAAGGAGGGAAACCATGAGTAAAACCACAGTAATGTGAAATAAGTGCTGGCTCAAGAGGGAGAAGTGAAATACGTAAAAGCAATAATAGCACGGGATTCCATCTTCAGGAAGTTGCAAGCAAGGGTCCTGAGTGATGTGATGCCTGCCAGCAGCTAAATATAGTTCAGAACTTGTATAAATGGTGCCTTTTGAATTAGACAATAGAATTGACAGTGATTTGAGTAAAATTATCCAGGGATTATTCCCGATGCTTGTCAGTCTAGAAATAACAAGGTAAGGGAGGTAAATGCATATTGAAGGAAGTGTCTAGATCATTAGGCCCACTTGCAAGACAGGAATGGCATGGACAACATGGGAAACCTGCACCTGAGCAAGACTGGGACTACTATCAATGAGAGCAATTAATCCGATGGGGAATGATCTAAACAAATAGGGTGGTGAGGCGAAACAAGAAGAGGAAAGCAAAAGGAATATTGGAAAAGAAAGGAAAAAATATACAGAAAAATAATAAGCTCTATAAATCAGAAGAAAGTGTAGTACTCCAAAATAATTTGGAGACAGGATTAATATAATAGAAATTTAAGGCACAGAAGGAGTCATTCAACCCATCACGTTGTTGCTGGCTGAGAAAAAACTATCCAGTGTAATCTGACATTCCAAATCTTGGTCTGTCGCCTTGTAGATCACAGAGCCTCAAATATGCATCCAAGTATCTTTTAAATATGATGAAGTTTTCTGCCTTTCTAACCCTTTCAGACATTGAGTTACAGGCCCCGACCACCTTCTGTTTGAAAAATGTCTCAAGCTCTAATCCTTATACAAATTGCTTATGAATCTGTACTCCTTGATTATTGACATTGTTAGAGATGGGGATGAGTGAGAACTGAGCCCGCAATTCCCTTCTCTTACTGTCTTTAATCAGTGTGTATTTTTGGAAAGGAAGGTGTGGGTGTTTTTCTCAACCCTGTAGTGTCTGTGTGTGTTATCATTTTTGAATAATGAGTAGCAAATGTTCACGGTGTTAAATAAAGAGGATTATTTATTCTTTTTAACCACATAAACTCGCATTTATCCTGAAAGCCTAATGTTACGTCAATCACTCAGCACACACACACAAACACACACACACACACACACACACCCTCAAGAAAAAATATAGGTAAAGAGGACAGTGTATTCTTACAAGTTGTAAACAAAAGAGTAGTTTATAGTTCACATGTTTGGCTTGTCATAGGCAAATGCAGTCTTTACGGCCTGTTGAAGAAGGCATTTTCTCCTGGAGGGTTAGTCGAAGTAAGTTCAAATAACCAGAGTTGTATGCCAGAATTGCTGCAGGATTCACTTGAAGAGGTGGACTTTTTCTAGCAGGTCTTAAAGTTGGTTATTTGTGGTTTTCGTACTCGGAAGTCAAGTTTCTGTACAGGTGGACTTGGAATAGGAACTAGGCTGGGAGGCTTTTTGAGATGTAGCGGTTTCCATGTTTTAAAACGATGTGGATCGCCTGCTTTTTTTCTGGCTGTTGACCTGGAGTTGTTCTGTGTAGACTGACCAGTTTCTCTCTAGTTCTTGGGAAAGAAGAATTTGTGATCTAAAATCAGTTCTGGTCATATGATGAACTGGTGCTGCCTTCCCTGACTGGCTTGGAGGTATGTAGCCATGGAAGATGGATTATGGCCTTTCACACCTGACTCTTAACTTGTTTCTGCAGCTCTCTTTTGTTAAATATCAAACTAGGAGAAAGTAAGTCTAGGAGTCTATATATCTTGAGATTCAGTAACCACATACAAAAGCCGGTGTAAATCCCACAGATGGTTTCATCGGGATATGTCTATTGAAGTGGAAGTTCCCTCCTCAGCCATGATCTTATTAAATGGTGGAGCATGCTTATGGGGCTTGATGGCCTTCTCCTGCTACTCAGTTTAACAATTTGTTAAATTTATTCATTAGTGGAAAAAATAGACAAATTAGTCTAATATCCATGTATATTAATCCCAAAAGGCTTGTATGCAGGTACAGCAAGTAATCAGGAAAGCTAATAAAACATTATTGTTTATTGCGAAAGGATTGAAAAGGAGTAAAGGGGTTATGCTTCAGTCATACAGAGTACTAGTGACCTACCCATGGAGTACTGTATACAGTATTGGTCACCTTATTTAAGGAAAGATGTAAATGTGTTGGAAGCAATTGAGAGAAGGTTTACCAGACTAATACTCAAAATGATCGGGTTGCCTTATGAGGAAAGGTTGGCAGGCTAGATTTGTATCCGCTGGAATTTAGAAGAGTAAGGGGTGACTTGATTGAAACATATAAGATCCTGAGGGATCTTGATAGGGTGGAGTGGATGTTTCCGCTTGTGGAAGAATCTAGAACTAGAGATCAGTGTTTAAAACTAAAGGGTTGCCTATTTAAAATGAAGATGAGGCAATGTCTTTTATCTAAGAGTTATGAGTCTTTGGAAAGGCAGTGGAAGCAGAGTCATTTGAATATTTTTAAGGCAGAAGTGGATAGATTCTTGGTAAGCAAGGGGATGGTAGGTCATTGGGGGTAGGCGGGATGCAGGTTTGAAATTACTGTAAGATCAGCCATGATCTTATTAAATGACAGAGCAGGCTTGAGGGGCCAAATGGCCTGCTCCTCCTCGTATACTTTTAGAATCCCTCATTCAAGATCAAATTAGGAGCATTTACTGATGCATGAAATAATCAAGAACATCCGGCATATATTTGTTAATGGCAAATCATGTTTGACAAATGTAATTATCTTTGAAGAAATGCTGTACAAATCCTGTATAAATAATGAATAGATGTATGTGAATTTTCAGAAAGCGTTTGTCAGATTGGCACATGGGATGCTAGTGACAAAAGTTCAGGCATATGCTATAAATAAAAATGTAGCATTGTGGATAGAAAGTAATTTGTCATGCAGGAAGCAAAATGTTAGGGATAACAAGGGTTGGTTGGAATAAGGCTCAATCAAAGTGATACTACCCAAGGGTCACTGCAAGTCGACATTTGTTTTTAATAAGTAGGGGGTTTGTCACCAGCAAGATAAACTCATAAAGACTTCAGGACATGCACAGGCTAGAGAAATTGGCAGACTGGTAGCAGATCCAAATTAATGCAGAGAATTGTGGGAAATGCATTGTGGGAGTGAACACGAGGAGAATATAAACAGAATGAAAGATGCTGAAGGTTATAGAGGAACAGATTGAGATTGAATGGCGTAAATACATTATTACTGAAATTACAAGTGAAACTTCGTAGAGCCATAAAAAAAAAGCTGATACCATTTTAGTTTTCATAGATAGATAAAAGACATAAGTACAAGATTTGCAGTTTCTAGAGTGATCATGAAAGTGATTACAAAAAACGTTTCTGTTGTGTTATGCTTCTTCTTGTAGCATAAGCTGCTTCCTTGATGTATACTCTGTGACAAAGGAAAGTTCAGACTTGGAGATAGGTTTAACACATTTATTGAACTGTTAACAATTCTCCACTTGAGTTCGACTCTCCTGCTGATCTTGCTATAGTAACTCAATCTAACTAACCAGTCTGCTCTAATCCATGCGGTGGGTGTGATGCTCTGATCTGCCCCTGTGTCTCTGAGTGTCGCCTATGGAAAGAGAAAGAGCATGTGTGCCCTGTCCTTTAATATGTGTAGCCCCCTTGTGGTAGTGTCACCTCTGGTGTCTTGACTGCCCATTGGTCGTGTCGTATCTTGCTGACCTATTGCTTGAATGCCTGTGTCATGATGTCTCTGGTGCTCCCTCTAGTATTTACCTAGCTGCAGTGTATCTACATTAACCCCTTGTGTATTTACAGTGATGCATATCACCACAGTTTCCTTCGTGTTTAGTGACTTGTTTTGTGGTGGATTCTGAGAAAACAAAGGAAAGAACCAGCATAGATTCCCAGCCCTCGCAAACCCCATGACTGCTTTTCTTCACTGTTGATGTGAACAGCCTGCAGTTCCATTTGGACACGAGTGAATTATTTATATTTACTCAATGTTAAAAGTGTCCTCCTTTACCTCCTGAGGAAACCTGAAACATGCATTTCTGGTTGTGAAGTGGTATTAGGTGGCAGTACTGCTAAATGCTAAATAATATTGGGATGTTGGGTGAGTTTTTTTTGTCTGCATTTTATTAATAGCTTCAGCATTGCTGCTGATGCTATGGGTTTTATTTTTAGACATTCAACTATAAAGCATTGGACATAGTGGCATTCTCATTATGAATTGCCCTATACTTCTTGTGAAGATAAAACAGTGAATTAAAGACAGAAGGGCAGGCAGCCCCACCTCAGCAGAGTTTAATCAGAAGAGCAAATGCCAGACCTTGTAACGGAAGCAGCCACCTAGATAAAATCTGTGCAAAAAAATCAGACCAGCCATGATCCCCAGTGGAAAGTACATCAAATTGTTCATTGGTTGTTATGCATCTCTTCTCCACAACTGCTAAGGCTCCCTAATGAAAAGGAATCTGCAATAACCTCCTACCCTGCCCGAAATCATTCCATGCATATCTCATCAATAATAACTTGTGTTTCAAAGCAAATATGTAGATTCTGGTTACATGTATTTGAAAAAAATGTATCTCCCATGGAGCTTACAATTATGTACCCTTTCAATTGTAGCCTCATACATCTCAGTGTTGGCTTGGCAACAGGATTGATCCTTTCAGACTTCCGGTGACGGCGGGCGGGAGGCGGCCGCACAATTGAGAGCTCCCGCTCGGGAACGGCATTTCCGGTGCTTTAAGCCCGGTCCCAGGGTCCACGGAGGCGGCAGAAGCAGGGAGAAGGCACGGAGGAGGCACTGTGAAGACACATGAGGGAAAAAAAACCCAAAGAAAAATGTCGAGGGTGAGCAAAAAAACGGCCGAAAAAAAACCAGCTGGAGGTCCGTCGGGGAGTGGAAAGGTCACCGCGGGGTCACCAGGGAAAATGGAGGCTGGAGCACCAGGGAAGGCCGCACTGCTTACGGCTGAAGAAATAACCAAGGTGATGGCTGCGGAATTTGAAAAGCAGTTGGCGCCGATTGCGAAATGCATGGAGACGGTGAGGAAGGAGATGAGGGAGGCTTTGAGTGTGCTGGTGGAGGAGGCGGTTTCCCCGGTGAGGACGGAGGTGGCGAGCGCAGTGGCGGAGGTGCGAGAGCAAGGGGAGGCGCTGAAGGAAGTGAAGGAGATGTTATTGCAGCACGGTGATCAACTTGCCTCGATGGGGAAAGAGATGCGGAAGGTGATGGATACTAACAAGGATCTGCGAGGAAAAATGGAAGACCTGGAAAATAGATCCAGGCGACAGAACTTGAGGATTGTGGGGCTGCCCGAAGGAGTTGAAGGACCGAAGCCGACTGAGGATTTTGCCGCGCTGCTGGCAAAACTATTGGGGGAGGGGGAGGACCCCTCCCGATAGGAACTGGATCAGGCTCATCGGTCGTGGAGGCCTGTACCAAAGGCGAGGGAGCCGCCAAGGGCAGTGACTCTGTTCTTCCGTAGGTACAGGGTGAAGGAGAAGGTCCTGAGCTGGGCCAAGCAGAAGCGGGTGGTGCAGTGGGCTGGAGCTGGTATACGTGTATACCAGGACTTTACGGTGGAGCTGGCAAGGAGGCAGTCTGCCTTCAACCGGGTTAAAAGGGCTCTGTACATTAGCAAGGTGCGGTGCAGCATTGTATATCCAGCGAAGCTGAGGGTGACTTACAAGCTCAGGGACTTTTATTTTGGAACGGCGGAAGCAGCGGAGGAGTTTGCGAAAGCAGAAGGACTGTGGCAGAACTGACAAATTGAGGAATGGCCATGTGCCGATGTAACCTCATGACTGTATTTTCTTCTTTTTTGTATCACTGCGCGCGGGTGTAGAGATTAAAGGAGCCAAGGTGGTGTATATTTGGACAAGGGGAGGGACTGGACTTTCACTCGAAATGAGAGTTCTTTGGGGTGTAGGTGGATATGCGGGGTTTGTGTGCTAAAAGGGGATCTTTGTGCTTTCCTGGGGCCGGGCAAGTGGGAAAGGGACCCGGGCGGGGGCCTCCATGCTGGCCGGTTTGTGCCGGCCAGTGAACGGGAGTGAGGTGGGGGGAGGGGCTGCGGCCATCGGTGCCTGGCAGAACAGGGTCCGAGTGGTCTGGCCGGGGTGGAAAGTTGGGGGGGAAGAAGCCGAGGTTGGGGGGAGGAGTTTTACAAGAGGCAGTGGACGGGAGGAGCTGGAGACCTGGGGTGGGGGGGGGGGGGAGCTGTGTAAGATTAAGGGTGACTACGGGTAATCCCTGATTCCTTTTTGTCATTTGTTTAAGTAAACATGCGGGTTGAGGTTTGGGGGTTGGTGGGTAGATGGGATCGTTGTTATTATGGGGACTGACATATCTTGCTGATTATTGTTTATTGTTGATGGATGTAAATGTGGGAGAAAATGTGAAAATGGAGGAGAATTTTTTTAAAAAAAACTTTTTTTTAAAGGATTGATCCTTTCAAGTAGGAGGCTTGTGGCGGTGGATGGCAGGGTTGAGGCAGGTTGAGGTGGAAGTTCCTAATCTTCAGCTGGAAGTTATTTTCCCTTTTAATGAATAAATGTAGAAGATGTGAAGGCACGCAATCTTGCAATATCATATGGAATACAACCCAAGTGTCAGGACATATTCCAAATAACGGAATCACAGAATTGTTACAATGCAGAAGGAGGTGTCTTCAGCCCATCATGTTTGCACTGGCTCCCTGACTGTCAACTCACCTAGTACAATTCCCCTGCCTTCTCTCCATAACCATGCAAATCATTCTGTTTCAGATGACAATCTAACTCCCTCATGAATGCTTCAATTGAACCTGCTCCCACCACACACTTAGACAGTGCATCCCAGATCCTAACCACTCATTGCGTGATTTTTTTTTCCTCGTATTGCTTTTTCTTCCTTTGCCAATTACTTTAAATCTGTACCCCCTCTTTCTCAATCCTTTCACAAGTGGGAACAGTTTCAACCCCTGTACTCTGTCCAGACCCCTCATGACATTGAATACTATGTTATTCTCTAAGTTTGAATAAAGATTGTAAACTTCCAGTTAACACAAATACTTTATTCAATGAGTTTGTTCTATTATAACTAGATATAATACAGTCAAGAGGTATGACCAGTGAAGCTAAAGTAAACTGCCTATGCTGAGCTGTCTCTGTCTGCTTCTGCTCACTAGCTTCTGAAAGAGGCGGATCCTCCCTTGGGCTGGACCCTTTATACCCGTCTCTGATGCTGCCCACTAGTGATGCTGTGGCTGTTATATCTGTCTGTAGTCCCTGGTGTATGTGCAGATGTATGTACATATGTACAGATCACTACAAATACCTCTTTCAAATTTTCTCCCCGCCTTCTTTTCTCAAAAGAAAACAGTCCAAACTTCTCCAATCTATCACCTTAACTGAAGTACCTCATCCCTGGAATCATTCTCCGGAATCTTTTCTGAAGGGTTAGAACAGGTGCAGGGAATAAGAAAATGTATATCACGTTAGTCCAATTTTTTCCCTAAATGTTTGGCTGTGAGCGAAGAAGAAATGCAGGACAATGAAGAGGTTGGTATGCCATTGTAGCAATCTATCCTGGGAAGTTGTGGATAATGATCAAGTTAGCAAAGGCAAGGTGGCAGGTGACCGTTAGCATGTTCCTTTGGCTGTTTGCAATAACAGAGTACTGTCTCTGCTCAACCAGCCTTTACTTGCACAACTCAAAATAACATCTAACATTGAATATGTTTCCGCTATTGGACTTCACTTGAGGAACAATGCGTGAAAAAAAATGGTGCCCCTTACCTTCTGCCTGACCTAACTTTCGTAACCACATTTTAAAAAATAGCTCCAGTTCAATTCCTTTTCTTCAAAGATCAAATAGCTCCATGAGCAATGCTATGCAAGGCAGAACAATGACAACTGATTGAAACATATAAGACCCTGAGGAGTTTTGACACGGTTGATGTTGGGAGGATGTTTCCTCTTGTGGGAGAATCTAGAAAGAGGAGCCATTGTTTAAGCATAAGGGGTCGCTCATTTAAGACAGACACGAGGAGAAATTATTTCTTGCAGAGGGTCGTTAATCTTTGGAACACTCTCTTTCTGAAAAGGTGGTGGAAGCAGAGTCTTTGAATATTTTTAAGACCGAGATGGATAGATTCCTACTAAGCAAAGGGGCAATGGGTTATCGGGGTTAGGCAGGATACAGATTAGCCATGATCTTAAAAGTAGGACCCTAGGAAGTACAGAGCACCAGAGGGACCTGGAGATGAATGTCCAAAAATCTCTGAAGGCAGCAGGACAGATAGATAAAGTGGTTAAGAAGGCATAGGGGGCACTTGCCTTTATTAACTGAGGCATAGAATATAAGAGCAAGGAGGCTATGATGGAGCTGCATAAAACACTCATTAGGACACAGCTAGAGTACTGTGTGCAGTTCTGGTTGCCACACTATAGGAAGGATGTGATTGCACTAGAAAGGTGAGGAGGCGATTCACCAGCATGTTGCCTGGACTGAAGTGTTTCAGCTATGAAGAGAGGTTGGTGGTGTTTTCCTTAGAGCAGAGAAGGCTGAGAGTGGAGCCTCACCGAGGTGTACAAAATTTTGAGGAACAAAGAGTAGATGGGAAGAAACTTTTCCAGTTAGTAGAAGGATCAGTGACCAGGAGGCATAGATTTAAGGTAAGACGCAGGATATTTAGAGAAGATTTGAGGAAACACTTTTTCACCCAGAGCATGCTGCCTGAAAGAGTGGTAGAGGTGGAAACACCATACATTTAAGAAGCATATAGATGAACACTTGAAACGCCATAGCATACAAGGTGATGGACCAAGTGATTGGAAGGTGGGATTAGAGTAGGTTGGTGTTTGATGGCTGGTGCAGACACAATGGGATGAAGGTCTTCTTTCTGTGCTGCAAAAACTCTAAGAATTATTAAATGGTGGGGCAGGCTTGAGGGTTGACTGGCCTATTTCTGCTCCTTGTTCATATACTCCGAATTAAATATATGTGACTACACCCACCTCGATCAATTTTTCCATTATAAATTCTCTGTTGATATTTGTAACAGAAAACAGCCTATGTAAACATCTAACACTGTTTTTGCACCTACCTGGCAGTAGAGTCATGTAGTACCTATGCTGATAGGAGCATGTAATTACATCACAAATTTACATTATGACCATAAGACTAAATAATGGAACTAAGATGTGGAAAGAATGTGTTCAAAAAGAGACTAAATTAGGTTTACAAGTTCAATTCAGTTATCGTTTACCTGTAGAATTCAACTCATTTTGACTTTTTGCACAGGACCATGCCAGAATGACAATATATATATTATATATAGAGCACTTCAGTGTAACACTTACTTCCTGCAACATTTTCCCATCACTCTATTTCCATGTCACCTCTCTGTTATGTTTAAACATTAAATTATATTTTATATTTATTCAAGTCCATTCTTAAGTGCATCATCTGTCTGAATCTTCAAAAGCATGAGTCTTGCTCACATTTTCCTGGCGTGACTCCCATCTCTGGGCTCCCAAACACATGTGCACTATCCACATTGCTTCCTGCTACCTTCTATCCATCCTGTCCCATTGCCCAAGTTCCCATGCCCTTCCTGTTTGCCTTCTAAAAGTGCATTAAGAACAAAGAACAATACAACACAGGAACAGGCTCTTTGGACCTCCAAGCTTGTACCAGTCATGATACCAACCTTTGCCAAAACCCTCTGCTTCCACAACCACCCCTGCCAACACGTTCCAGGCACTCGCCACCCTCTGTAAAAAAAAAAAAAAAAAACCTGCCATGGACATCTCCTCTAAACTTTGCCCCACAGACCTTAAACCTATGCCCCCTGGTGACTGACCCCTCCACCCTGGGAAAGGGTGCCTGCTCATCCACTCTATCCATGCCCCTCATAATCTTGTAGACCTCTATCAGGTCTCCCCTCAACCTCCATCCTGCTAATGAAAACAGTCTGAGTCTATTCAGGCTCTCTGCACAGCCATCACGCTCCAGACCAGGCAACATCCTGGTAAACCTCCTCTGCACCATCTCCAAAACTTCCACATCCTTCTGGTAGTGTGGCGACCAGAATTGTGCACAATAATCCAAGTGCGGCCTTACCAAGGTTCTATACAACTGTAGCATGACTTGCCAGATTTTATACTTGATGCCCCGTCCAATGAAGAGAAGCATTCTGTATGCTTTCTTGAATACCTTGTCCACTTGTGTTGCCACTTTAAAAGATCTGTGGACCTGCACGCCCAGATCTCTCTGACTTTCTATATTCCTAAGAGTTTTGCCATTTATGGTATATTTCCCCTCTATGTTGTACCTAACAAAATGCATTACCTTACATCTGTCCGGATTAAACTCCATTTGCCATTTCCCTACCCGAGTCTCCAACATATCTATGTCCTGCTGTATCCTCTGACAATCCTCAACACTCTGCCACTCCACCAACCTTGATGTCATCCGCATTTAGAAAAATGCTTTCTTGAGGCTGACATCCAAAAAGGATTGAAAAAAAAAAAATGTTTTAAAGAAGGTATTTTAAATGTGTACATAATCACAAAAATACAAAAGCCAACCGTGGCAACAAGTAACAACCCCCCCCCCCGCACTCACCCCCAGCAACAACCCCCACCCCGCCAATCGCGCTGCCATCCCGGTACCCACGTCCCTTTACCAACTTTTTGCCCCTCACAAACAAAAAGTAACCCCTCTCATGGATGACACCATACTCCTTAAAGAGGTCGATAAACCTCCCACCTCAAGGTGAACCCCTCCTCCACCCCTTGAATGGTGAACTTAATTTTTTCCAAATGCAGGAACTCTGCCAAATCGCTCTCCCACACCCCCGCCTTTGGCGGCTCAGAGTCCCGCCAACACTGCAAAATCCGTCTCCGGGCTGTCAGGGAGGCAAAGGCCAAGACATCGGCCCCTCTCCCCACCAGTACTCTCGGATCCTCCAACACTCCAAATATCGTCACCTCCAGACTCTGAGGTACCTCTACCCCCAAAATCTTTTGCATTACATCCAAAACTCCCTAAACTTCTGACATGCCCAAAACATATGTATATGGTTCGCCCCCACCCCCCATACCTATCCTCCGCCCGTGAAAAGAACCAACTCATCCTGGACACCCTCATGTGGGCTCTATGCACCACCTTAACTTGGATAAGATTTAGCCTAGCACACGACGAGGGTGCATTCACCCTCCGCAGAGCTTCCCTCCACACTCCGGCCCCCAATGCACCCCTCCCTAACTCCTCCTCCCACTTGCGCCTGACCTTCTCTCTCTCACCCACTCATATTTATTAAATACAGCAATCTGCCTGTCATGTCAACCCACCATCCTCACTTTAGCATTTCCTAAGTTCAATGTCCTCACACACCTCCCAGTCCACGGTGTCTCATAAATTCATCACCCTCAGCGGCTCACCCGGCTTCGGCCTCCTCCTCAGCGCCCTGTGCGCTCGTTCCACCTCGGGGGTGGGGGGGGGGGGGGGGGATGTTCAAAGACACCCTCTCCAATCAACCTCTCCAACATACTTGTCTCCCTCGATCGCCTCAGGCAGCCCCACGATCCGGAGATTCTGCCTCCAGGAATGGTTCTCGAGGTCCTCCACCTTCTCCCTCAAGCTCTTATGGTCATCTGCTATGAGCATCATCTCCGCCTCCAGTGAAGCCAATCAGTCCTCATGCTCCCCCACTGACTCCTCCACCTTCTGGAGTGCCAGACCCTGCACCTCCAGCCTCAGCTCCACTGTCTCGATAGCTTCCCTAAGAGGTTCCACCACCACTGCCAGGACGTCCGATGCCTCCTGCCTCTGCTGCTGAAAATCTGCATTCAAAAAGTCTACAAGCTGTTCGGTAGACCACTGGGTGGGCAATGTACTCCAGAACTCTCTGCCATCTTTTCCTGTGTCACACCTCCAATGAAATCTTGCTCAAGCTGCCGCCTCTTACTTGTTACACTCTTTGTCTGGTAAGCCATTAACTGGCCCCACCGTCACAGTACGCCAATTCCTCAGTGCTCATACACCTCACACCAGCAAACACGCCCTAAATCGGCTGGAAAGGGGCCAAGAAATTCCACCTCAAGTGGAAGCCATCAAATGTGCGACCACTCACTCCATGGCCACCACCGGAAGTTGGTCCACAAAGGATGTTTTAACACTGAGCTGGGAGCATCTCAATCATGAAAAGTGCACAATGCATTTAAATTTAACTGTCAGCATACAATCAGCAATTGAAGATAAGTGCACTCTGCACTGTAAGAAATTAAAATAAGTTTCCCAACTTAGAGATTGGATAACACTTCCACAAACCTTCCGGAGGAAAGAATGCGATTAATGAAGCCTTACAGCCTGCATTATCTTTTCTTTCCATCCTTCTCATCCTTCTACCATGCCCCATAAAATGGTGTTGGCAGACATGGATTTCCATGAATTGGTCCATGGTAATATTTGTCAAAGTACTACAGTGGTTTGCCATTGTCTTCCACGGTATGGTTGACCAGGAAACTCTTTCACTCTTACTGCCTGCCATAAGACATTTTGGAAGGATTTACAATCTTTTTGGCCTTATTGTGAACGCACCTTCCACAGCCATCAAGTCCTGGAGTTGGACATGAATCCAGGGCTAGAGACACTACCACTGTGTTTACCCAGCTTCCTCCAAAAATACTATCAGACTCGCACTCCTCACAGTCCAACCAATCCTCCCCAAGATTTTACATTCTGCTCTGTCAATCCTTCCGGGCCCCATGATCAGTGTGCCCAGTTGTCCCAGACTTCGTTCTCCAGTACTTCCATATTGTGCAATTAACCTCCACTCGCATATCCCATGATTTCCCCCATGAATGGTTCAACACTCTGGCATTTAACTTAATGTACCCTCAGCCATAGGCCCATACTTGCGAATCAAGCACTGCTTTCACAATCCCACTGTACACCTTCCATAGATCCCAAGCTCTTGAGACTTTACAGATTACCACTGAGATAATGGACCACGTAGTTATAGAGTCAAGTGATATAGAATTTTGCTGCAGCTGATGGCTACAGCAATTCATGGATGCTGGATCGATTAATCTATTCCATTTAGCATGGCAATAGTGCTACATGATGAAGGATGCCCTCAAGGTTCTGACATAACATAGCTTCCACAAGGATGTGTGGGGCTTACTCCAATCAGTGCTGTCATGGACAGATGCAGCTGTGGGAGATAGATTGCTAATGACACGTTCAAGTTGATTATTCTCATGTTGGTGATCTCAGTACTTGCCATAAGTCTAGTCTGGCAGCTCTGTCCCTCAGGGCATGAACAGCTCCATCCATGGTGGCACTGCTAAGTCTGTCATGGTAAGAAGTATTACAACACCAGGTTAAAGTCCAACAGGTTTGTTTCAAATCACTAGCTTTCGGAGCGCAGCTTCTTCCTCAGGATGAAGGAGCTGTGCTCCAAAAGCTAGTGATTTGAAACAAACCTGTTGGACTTTAACCTGGTGTTGTAAGACTTCTTACTGTGCCCACCCCAGTCCAATGCTGGCATCTCCACATCAAGTCTGTCATGGTGATGGATATTAAGGTTTCTCACTCACAGTAAGTTCTCTGCCTTTCCTAAGCTCAGTGACTTCAGTGACATTCAACGTGGAGAATTACTGACAAATTTATCAATGTGAGCTGAAACACTATTCATAATATATATTAATGATTTAGATGAGGGAACTAAATGTAATAGCTGCAAATTTGCAGAATACACAAAACTGGGTCGGAGGATGAGTTGTGAGGATTATACAGAGATGCTTCAGTGTGATGTGGACAAGTTCAGTGTGTGGCAAATGCATGGCAGACACAATATAATGTGGATAAATGTGAGGTTATTCACTTTGGTAGCAAAAACAGAAAGGCAGATTATTACCTGAATGGCTATAGATTGAGAGAAGGAAATATGTAATGTTTTTGGATTGTTGCCCATCCTTGATTCCTGAGGAAGTGGTAGTGATCGGCTTTCTTGAATCCTGCAATCTATGTCCGATTATGAACCAGATTAGAGCATATATCTGCTCAAAAGCTCTATAAAACTTTATGGGCAGCTATCAGGGTAGTGTAAGGGTCTGGCAGATGTAGGGTTAATGTGGGACTGAGTATAGTAGCACCCACACACTGATATCAGAGAACACATGGCCCGCATCTTGGAGTCAGTGTGATGTTGGACAGACCCGTATGCAAACGCAAGCCCGGAGACAGCTCCTAGCATGTACCCTTTAATATATCTTTGTAAATAGTTCTAGTAGTTAATAGAGTAAACCTACTTCAGACTATGAAGATTTAATTACAACCTACTGAGATGTAACAAACACCCCATAACATGGTGGCAACTCATGGGAAAATAACTCGCTAAAATGTGCAGATAAACCAAAATGGTGGAAAATTGAGGAAAAATTCAGACAAGCTTTCTGACTTGAAAAAGAGCTCCAGAATCAGAGGCACAGAGGAAAACCCACCAGTAAAAAGCTCATAAGAAAGGCTTGGCAGCTGAAGGCAAAGAATTAAAGCTCCTCACCGAAGCAGAAGACTCCTTAGGAGGTCCAGCTTCAAATTCCAGAGTGCAGTGTTGCCGACGCCTGGTCAGCTCTCAACAGTGGCTAAGAGACTAGACCAGATGTCATAATTTTTTTAAAGTTTAAAGACGGGTGCAGAAATATGGATTCGTTCCAGGAGTTTTAACATAAGAAATAGAGCTTGGTTATTTTATAAACAAACTTAATTATAACAAAAGAAAACAATATTTAAATGTATACTTCATGCCCTAACACTAACAGATTACGTGTAGTTTCTTAACCTTAACATATGAGTTCCCATTATACAAAATCGGCGCAGAACATTTAGCTCTCATGCCATTTTCACAGGAAGACAATGGCAATACTTGCATTTACGAAGCAACTTTCTTCTATTAGGTACATTTAGTCAGAATCCTTTTCCAAAGCCTGCCACAGTGGCAACTTTCATGACCTCTTTGCCGATCTCCCAAAGTCTTCTCATAACTGTTCAAAATAGCATTTATTTCCCCTCTCTCTCTAAGCTCTGCCCAACCCCTGAGGTGGCCAGTCTTGAAACCATTATCGTTATCTGGGTTGTCTGGTTTCCCACTCCCGTTTCTACAAAAGAACAAAGCATGCCATTCATCTGCAACTAATCTTCCATTGACAGATAAATAGGTCATCAGACTCTATTGGGCCAATGGCTGGTCAAACAAGGTTGCCCGTATTGACAATGAATCTTGAGTGGATAATCCTGGCTGAGCCCAGATATCCTGTGTATTCCCACTAGCGAGGTTAAGTCTAAATGGGACAAGGTAACTCAGGCTGTGGGCGTATACTTCTGATTGCTGTATCCTTATATGGGGCAGGAGGCTTAAAGCTCCCACTGAAAGACACCCTTCAGGTGACACTGAGGTACAAGAATAAAACTATTCTTGAGACCCTCTTTGTGATCTATGGTACCATAGAATTCCTACAGTGCAGAAGGAGTCCATTCGTCCCATCAAGACCATTTCAAAAAGCACCCTACCTAGCGCACTCCCCCGCCCTTTTGCCGTAACGCCATAACCTCATCTAACCGACATATCATTGTGACATTAAGGGGCAATTTAGCATGGCCAATCCACCTAACATCATCTTTGGACTGTGGGTGAAACCGGAGTACCCGGAGGAAACCCGCCCACACGTGAAACGAACGTGAAAACCCCACACAGACAAGTCAGCAAAGGCCGGAATTGAACCTGGGTCTCTGGCGCTGAGGCAGCAGTGCTAATCACTGTGCCACAGCACCGCCAATCCACAACCAGGACTGTTCAGTACTAATCCGCAAAGCCCTTGTTCAACTTAACCTGTGAAAGAAGATTGACGAGCTCAGCCAGCAAGCTGCTGGCTCCAAGTACAAATGTGAGTTTCCGAAACTCTTCACAGGACTGTCTCTTTGCAACACATAAGACCCCCCATTCACTCCTGAAGCAGGTGCAGCAGCAGCTGGATGAGATGGCAAACATGGAAGACATCTTCACTCATCACACAACCAACTGCATGGTGCTCCGAGATGACCGAAGTCCCAAAATCAAATAGGGCCAACCATATCTGCATTTATCTGGCACAGCTTAATAAAGCTTTAGCCAGAGAAGCACAGCACATCCCATGTCCTCTGGACGAATGCTTGACTAAACCCTCGAAGAACATAATATTTTTGAAAATGTACGCAAACAGCAGCTTTTGGCAACTCCTTCTCGATGAAGAGACCAGGCTACTGACAACATTTATTACGCCCTTCAACAGCTTATTCTTTAATCACCTGCTGTTTTGAATCACCAGAAATATTCCAATGTACGATGTTGGCCATTTTACAGAGCCTCTAGTGGGTAACTTGACACATCAACAATGTATTGGTTCCGGGTACAATGGTGGATGAACATAACAAGACGCATAGCAGCTTGAGAGCACCTGCGGGAAGCAGGGCTGACACTGAATGAAAAAAGCGAGTTTTCCATAACATTCCATTTGATTCCTGGGCAAAATTGTCAGCAATAAAGCATCACAGCTGATTCATAGAAACCAAGGTGAGTTCCCAACCTTCCAGACCTCAAGCGATTCTTGGGGTGATGAGCCAGAGGTCAAATTTGTTACATAATTTGACACAGGTCCCAGAATCCTTAAGGAATCTAGTAAATGCTGGATAAACTCAGCAGGTCTGGTCAGTAGCATCTGAAGAGTGAAACAGAGCTACGTTTTGAGACTGTACGACACTTTTTCTTCTCTCTGAAGAAGTCATACAGACACGAAACATTAACTCTGTTTTTCTCCCTACAGATGCTGCCAGACCTCCTGAGTTTATCCAGCATTTTCTGTTTTTAGTCAGATTTTCAGCAGTATGTTGCTGTTACCTTGATGAAGCTATTTGAGAAAGACCAACCATGGTTCGCATCGAGAACAAACTTTTGCTTACATCAAGGTGATGCTGCTGTGCATGGACGTTCTAGCCCATTAAAACCCAGCCCTGCCATCACCATAGCAACAGCCACTTCATCCACAGGCCTGGGAGCAGTCCTGTTCAACTGGATGGAAGTCGCCAATCAGTGTACTACCCATCCAGTGGGCTGTTAGACACGGAGACAAGATACACCATCACCGAAAAGGAAGCCCTCGCACTGACATGAGTATTCAAGAAGTTTTCAGACTCTGTCATCGGCTTCAAGGTTACAATGGAATGGACCACAAGTTGTCGCCTTATTGGACGAGAAAGAACTAGCAAAGATGCATCCCAGAATCCAGAGGTTTATCCTGTGCCTCAAGATTTGCCTATGAGATAGGATATGTCCAAGATAAAAACCAGAACAAAGCAGAGATCTTTTCAAGGGCCGTAGTGAGCTTTCCAACTCACCATCTCATTGAACAACTGGAAGTGTACTCCCAATTTGTCAAGGAGACACCTGCTAACGACCACAAGTAAACTCCAACAGATCCGCCAGGAACAAATACGCGATGAAGAATGTTTCCCGCACCCGCAGACACTGCCTGAGCACAAGCCAAATGGAGAGACGCATGAAAATCAGGTTTGAATAACAGAAACACTTAAAGATTATCATCCCAGCCTCCTTGCGGCAACGAATCCTTCAAAAAAATAAACCAGTACAACCTTGGCATCAGAAAGTGCAGAACGCAAGCCCAATCTGCTGTCCGGTAGTCAGGTTCTTCCACGGCAATTGAAGACAGCGTTGCAAATTGTCAGGGATGTGCGCGTTTCACAGGCAGGACCAAAGAGAGCCTCTTCCCCCCCCCCCCCACACGATTACCAACCAGGCCATGGGAGATGCTGGGTTTTAGCCTGTTCACCTTCAACAGCAAATTGTTCCTTCTAGTTCTCCAGATGGGTTGAGGTGAAGCAACTGTAGATATGTTTGTGAGCCATGGCATCCAGGCGAGATCACATCTGACAACCCACAATTTTCAAATGAGTACTTTGTGCACTTCACCATCACATCCAGCTTCCACCACTGTATCGACTTCCCAAGATACCTACGGTCAAATGGGGAGGCTGAAGAAGGGGTCCATAGTAAAAGTCATACCAGGGTTGGTCACCAAGGGATACCAGGACATCCAGGCAAGAGTCCTATTGTCCAAGCAAGCTTCTGCCTACAACAGAAGGTATCACACCAGATACTTGCTCAACCACAGAGTGGTGATGAGGCCTGGATTAAAGACCTTGAGAGAGACAATACTATCATTAGAAAGGACAAGGACCAACCTTACTCCTACCTAGTTGGCACTTCAGAGGGCACAATCAGGAGAAACTGGAGGAGTTTCCACCTCATCCCTATATAAAGAACAAAGAACAATGCAGCACAGGAACAGGGCCTTCGGCCCTCCAAGCCTGCGCCAACCTTGGTACCTGCCTAAACTAAAACCGTATGCACTTACGGAGTCCATATCCTTCCATTTCCACCCTATTCATATATTTGTCTAGATGCCCCTTAAATGCCGCTATCGTACCTGCTTCCACCACCTCCCCAGGCAGCGCGTTCCATATATTTACCCTCTGTGTAAAAAAACTTGCCTCGCACATCTGTTCTAAACGTTTCCCCACGCACTTTAAACCTATACTGCCTATCCCCACTGTGCAATGGAGATATATCACAGAACATGTCAAGATGCCAGAGCAACCTCCAAACCTAGAGAAAGAACCAGCAGCAACAGATCCTACCACTCCTCCAACAGTAGTGTGACAAGATATGGAAGGGTTATAAGGCCTTAGACCACCTAAACTAGTATTACATCAAATACATTGGATAAAGGCTTTGGGGGGAGATGTGCAAGTGTCTTGGCAGATATATAGGGTTAATCTGGAGCTGAATATAGTATCGCCCACACAATGATGTAAGAGAACACATGACCCACACCTAGGAGTTGATGTGATGTTGGGTAGAGCGCTTCATGCATGGAGGCAGCTCCTAGCTTGTACCTTTACTATGTCTTTGTAAATAATTCTAGTGGTTAATAAAGACTTGCAGTTAACTTACTTCAAACAATGAATACTTCATTAAAACTGAGATGTAACCAGCATCCCACAACAGTCAACGTAGTGAATGGCGAACCCCATTCCTTCATCACTGACTGCAAGTATCCTAGCCATATAGTATTGTTTAAAGTCCCTTTGAAATCCCTGCGCTTACTGTCTGTGAACAAGAATATGCCATCCTGTACTCTCCCTTCCATTTCGGAATCCTTACTATTTTCAAATAAATATTCAGTACATTATTTAATTTTCTAACTCATTCTCTCTCAAGACCTTGGAACAAGAGGACTACTTAAGCCCATTTGTCTTCCTTTTCTCTTTCAATTGTAGTCTTTTAAAACCCATGTAGTACTTTTCATTGGTCAGTGAGTAGATTGTTTGACACAATGTGTGCAGTAAGACTGGTGTGCCTGACCCTGAGAGGTAGTGAAATGGTGTGTTTGGTATTTGTGTTGATGCCTCTATATATGTCTGCATGTCCAGGGCAAACAGGAAAATTAACCAATCAAACCTAGCTTTCTGTTTAATTCAGTTCAGATTTACCTAGAAGTCTGTAGGAAGTTCAACCTGCCTTAATCAGGCAGGGCAGCACTGGGTTTCTCTTCTCCTATGGCATTGTTCCAGAACTCCATTGTGAAATGGAAATTCTAGCTAATTTAGAAATTCTAAGATAATAAAGAAGGCCGATGACTACATTTGCCTCCATGACATCAAGTGACTGTACACTGGATTCATTCTTTATATATAGGAATATATGTACTATAGTAACATACAAATCAATATTACCATTAACCTACATATATCTTAAAGTGGTGCCCATAATTGGGGCATATGTGCCAATGAGACAACAGCACTAAAAACAGTCCTTTCCAAGCTTACGGCTTATATGATTCAAATAGGACACAAACAGCAAGAATGAAATATATGTACCGATAGAAGTGAATTGCCTGGGCTTTGTAGACCAGAATACCAAGGTTTCTTAATTATGGAATGGCCATTCCGTCCCTGTAAAGCTTCAGCTTAATAAAGATAAATAGGGCGCAATAGCTCTTCATGGCTGTGGAATCCTGCTTGTGGGGTTAGTATATCCTCTTTCCTTCACTATGGACATTCACAAAATGACATGCATCTCTGCACGCAACTTAAAAAACAGAATGCAGAATGAGGCCGCACACATCTTAAAGTTCATGGCACCTTCTGAAACCTTTTGTGTTATTATCTTCTAATATTTTTAGTATTTTTACCTCCTTTGTGTTATCCTTCATCCTGTTAGCAATATGGTCCCATCGTTTTGTTCCATGTATGCAACATATTCCCAGTTTATATTGTTATCCTGTTTATAACAGAATAGCAGATCATGGCCATCCAGTGTGTAATACCATAGTAGCTGTCTGTTATTCAGTTTGTACTATATAGATTAGTGCTTCAGGACTGATTGATGCTACAGACATCCGTTGGCAGAAGGTACTGTATTTCTTTCAAAGTACTTTTCAGTATTAGATAGAACAGAGAACATAGTAAAATACAGCACAGAACAGGCCCTTCGGCCCACGATGTTGCGCTGAACCTTTGTCCTAGATTAATCATAGATTATCACAGAATTTGCAGTGCAGAAGGAGGCCATTCGACCCATCGAGTCTGCACCGGCTCTTGGAAAGAGCACCCTACCCAAGGTCAACACCTCCACCCGATCCCCATAATGCAGTAACCCCACCCAACACTAAGGGCAATTCTGGACACTCAGGGCAATTTAGCATGGCCAATCCACCTATCCTGCACATCTTTGGACTGTGGGAGGAAAGTCACAGAATTGTGGTCACTATCTCCAAAATGCTTCCCCACTAACAAATCTATCACTTGCCCTGGTTCATTACGAAGTACCAAATCCAATATGGCCTCCCCTCTGGTCGGACAATCTACATACTGTGTTAGAAAAGCTTCCTGGACACACTGCACAAACACCACCCCATCCAAACTATTTGATCTAAAGAGTTTCCACTCAATGTTTGGGAAGTTGAAGTCACCCATGACTACTAACCTGTGACTTCTGCACCTTTCCAAAATCTGTTTCCCAATCTGTTCCTCCACATCTCTGCTACTATTGGGGCCTATAGAAAACTCCTAACAAGGTGACTGCTCCTTTCCTATTTCTGACTTCAACCCATACTACCTCAGAAGGCAGATACTCCCCGAACTGCCTTTCTGCAGCTGTTATACTATCTCGAATTAACAAAGCCACCCGCCCCCCCCCCCCCCACCTCTTTTACCACCGTCCCTAATCTTATTGAAACATCTATAACCAGGGACCTCCAACAACCATTTCTGCCCCTCTTCTATCCAAGTTTCCGTGATGGCCACCACATCGTAGTCCCAAGTACCGATCCATGCCTTAAGTTCACCCACCTTATTCCTGATGCTTCTTGCATTGAAGTATACACACTTCAACCCATCTCCGTGCCTGCAAGTACTCTCCTTTGTCAGTGTTCCCTTCCCCACTGCCTCACTACATGCTTTGGTGTCCTGAATATCGGCTACCTTAGTTGCTAGACTACAAATCCGGTTCCCATTCCCCTGCCAAATTAGTTTAAACCCTCCCGAAGAGTACGAGAAAACCTCCCTCCCAGGATATTGGTGCCCCTCTGGTTCAGATGCAACCCGTCCTGCTTGTACAGGTCCCACCTTCCCCAGAATGCGCTCCAATTATCCAAATACCTGAAGCCCTCCCTCCTACACCATTCCTGCAGCCACGTGTTCAACTGCACTCTCTCCCTATTCCTAGCCTCGCTATCACGTGGCACCGGCAACAAACCAGAGATGACAACTCTGTCTGTCCTGGCTTTTCACTTCCAGCCTAACTCCTTAAACTCGTTTATTACCTCCACACCCCTTTTACTACCTACATCGTTGGTACCAATGTGCAGCACGACTTCTGGCTGCTCCCCCTCCCCCTTAAGGATCCTGAAGACACGATCCGAGACATCCCTGGCCCTGGCACCCGGGAGGCAACATACCTTCCGGGAGTCTCACTCGCGACCACAGAATCTCCTATCTATTCCCCTAACCATTGAATCTCCTACTACTATTGCTTTTCTATTCTCCCCCCTTCCCTTCTGAGCCCTAGAGCCAGACTCAGTGCCAGAGACCTGGCTGCTAGGGCCTTCCCCCGGTAGGTCATCCCCCTCAACAGCATCCAAAACGGTGTAC
Organism: Scyliorhinus torazame; assembly: GCF_047496885.1. NCBI lineage: Eukaryota > Metazoa > Chordata > Chondrichthyes > Carcharhiniformes > Scyliorhinidae > Scyliorhinus > Scyliorhinus torazame. The sequence continues at coordinate 213,208,338 of NC_092716.1, forward strand.
TTGTTTTGAAGGGGAACGGCCACGAGGGATCCCTGCACTGTCTGCCTGTTTGTTTTCTTTCCCCTGACTGTAACCCAGCTACTCTTGTCCTGTACCTTGGGTGTGGTTACCTCCCTGTAACTCTTCTCTATCACCCCCTCTGCCTCCCGGATGATCCGAAGTTCATCCAGCTCCAGCTCCAGTTCCCTAACACGGTCTTTGAGGAGCTGGAGTTGGATGCACTCCCCGTAGGTATAGTCAGTGGGGACACCGGTGGTATCCCTCACCACCCACATCCTACAGGAGGAGCATGCAACTGACCTAGCCTCTATCCCCTCTAACCTTACAGAATATAGCTGCCCTGTGGACTAACTGGACCTCCGCTCTCCAACTCTGCTCCCAGTCAGCTGCACTCTCTGTAAACTCCTGGCTCCCTTCTCGCTCTTTGCGGAAATGTAGGAAACAAAATGAAAGGAGCACCTTACTCCCTCCTCACCTAACTCCCTCAGTCACCAAACTCTCACTATAGCACTCAAATGCACCAAATTCAGCACTCAGTGCAAACAAAGTCTGCACTGTAGGGGATCACTTTTATACTGTGAATCTAGCCTCTGAAAACTGGATGTGGATCATTCCTTATTCACACCACAATTTGATTATCAAATCAATGTGGAGCATAGGCACCAGAGCAAAATATTTGTAACATAAATTACACCAGATTTCAATGATATAAGAATGGTGATTATAATTGTAGAATTGACTTTACTGTTGAAACTAACTGCACTCTGATAGTTAACCTAAAAAACAATGATTATATTATTTCATTGTGAAGCAGTTTGTTCTTTACATTGACAGTATAATGGGGCTTAAATTATAAGACTGCATTTTATACCATGGAAACTGTTTATGATAACCCAGCTTGTTTGCTCCCTACAGATTTCTGTGGTAATTTAAACATCAGCTAAGAGACCATGAGTTTTCTAATTAAATTTCTCCAACTCCGTATTTATGCATGTTTCAAGCACTTATTTATTATTGGATAATTTCTTATTTGTAGGGGGAGTGAAGTTATTAGATTGTTTTTACCCCTTTGATCAGCTTCATTCAATGTATCAGAATACAAGTCTAATATGAGTTCTGTCTTCATCTTGTGTTGAGAAGCAATGTTTCCTGCAGATATCCTGGATTCAGGATCATGATATTTGTTTATCCCTCAAGCTGTCTGTGAACTGTATGTCTGGCCGATGTTCAAATTCTCCAAGAAACACTTTGCTCAATCCTGTCTTTTTATTTGTAGCTTCCCCTTCCAGCTGTCCATGTTATTTGTGGTTAACAGTCGACTGTTAATTGGCTTCCAGTATGGCTGCAACTGTCTGTAGCTCATCTATGTTTGAGGTTCTGCAACTTTGTTCTCCTCAATCTATCTTATCTCCTACCTCTTTGTGTCTTTTCCCTGCCTGTTTAAGGAATCTCCTTGCTTTGCTTACAGACTGTACTTTCAGACCCAGATTTTCAACAGCCTTAACAGAAGCTATGCTGACTAACATCAAATCCCCTTTACAGCACTGGCGTTGGTAGTTGCTAATTGTTTGATCCTAACCTCCTCCATTCACTTCTGTTTAGCTTGACCCTGACTGTCTTGCCTCCTATCTCTCTCTCTCTCTCTCTCCATTGCGTGCTGTCACTCATGCTCTGAGTCACTGGACACCTATAAATTCTAATAATGACTAATCTCTCTGTGCCTTTGCTTGTTGAATAGTGACTGTTTTCCTTCCTTTACTGCATAGCAGAAGTGTGTGTCTGTGTATGTCTTTGTATATATGTCAGAATCTGTACAGTATGGTCCATTGTTGCTGAATAATGTGGTTCTCCCATACCCTTAGAATATTTATTTATGGAAGCGCAAGGACTCCTGATAGAAGTGGCCCAGATGTATTGGTATTGACAACTTCGATTTGCAGTTGGCAACTGTACATAATTTATCCTGGATATAAGAAGTTTGGGATATTGAAGATTTCTGGAAGTTAATCTGCAATTAGCAAATATGAAGCAAACTAACTCTTGCTCAAATCAAGAAATGTTGTCTAAATACTATAATGGATTTTTCAAATTTGATATATTTGCTGCAATTACTCTTTAAAACGATTTCAGAACAAGGAAATCTGTTGGGACGCATTATAAGATATAAAGTCCTCACTGATGGTTTGCATTAGTTTTGGGGTGATAATTTTGTGATAGAGCTGCAAAGTATCATGTGAGCCAGTGGGCTGGTGTTAGTTAGTAAGCATTTGAATGCTGACAATGTCATCATGTTTAATGTTGCTGTTATATCCAATGACTCATGGATTGCAAATGCATACTCCCCATTTTTAAGTGTTAAGTTTTATTTGGACCGCCTTAAAAGTCATATTCAGTTTGTGGAAATAGTGTTCTTGGTCCATAATGAAAAAAAATCCTTTCATTCCAGCTATCTTCATGTTATCTGAGGCATATCCTTTCCAAGTAATATTCTACAGTGGTTAGGCCTTTGTTCGTTTCAGGCTGGAGAGCCTAACTATTAAGTAATAGAGTTTCACTGTTGTTCGTTTCAAGAAATATGCAAAGTAGGAAACGTGTATAGGTTTTGAGGTTAAATGATTTTAACATTATTTTGCGCCTATAAAATGTGTGTCATCTTAAGTAAGATTTCAAGAGGTGCCATTTATAATAAATAATCTGTAGCATATTTGTCAAATTTCATCGGACTATACAGCATACAAGCCGCATTACACAATACACTATGCGTATTACACTGAAGCAGAAAGCAAGTTGATTTGTGTGGGAACTGACAGCAGCACAGAGATTGGGACACATTTCTAGAAATGACTTTCGCCGTTGAAACATTCACGCGGTTAAAGGGTAGCATGTTACAGTTTTGAAAAATATTCTGATTTTGTTGCATTTGTTTACTTTTTGCCAGTTTTCTTCTCTCTCCCGCTCCTGAAGGCATTCCACCTGGTCATGCATAAAACTAAGTCAGTGTCAGCGGGCTAAATAACCGAAGGGTTATTCTTACCTGAGAACCACATACATGTGTTTTGCAGCACAAAACGCTGGATAGTGATCAAGGTTGGGTATCCTGATTAATTTTTCCCTCCCCATCATGGTACTCAGATTGACTTGTGATGGTGCTGCATCCAGGTAACTTGCTAGTATCACGTTCTGGACCGATGCAAGAAGAATAGTCATTTGGATGAGGTACAAAAAGGCTGGAAGCACTCTGCAGCCTATTAAAAAAAATTTTTTTTACATCGAATTAACAGTGCAGAAGGAGGCCATTTGGCCCATCGAGTCTGCACCGGCTCTTGGAAAGAGCACCCTACCCAAGTCCACACCTCCACCCTATCCCCATAACCCAGTAACCCCACCAAGAACTAAGGGCAATTTTGGACACTAAGGGCAATTTAGCTTGGCCAGTCCACCTAACCTGCACATCTTTGGACTGTGGGAGGAAACCGGAGCACCCGGAGGAAACCCACGCAGACACCGGGAGAACGTGCAGACTCCACACAGACAGTGACCCAGCGGGGAATCGAACCTGGGACCCTGGAGCTGTGAAGCAATTGTGCTAACCACCATGCTATCGTGCTGCCCACCTATTGTATCTGAGCAAGAATTTTGGGAGGCACAGTGACACATTGATTATCACTGCTGCCTCACAGTGCCAGGGACCTAGGTTCAATTCCAGCCTTGGGTCTGTGTGGAGTTTGCACTTCCTCCCTGTGTCTGCGTGTGTTTCCTCCAGGTGCTCCGGTTTCCTCCCGTCATCCAAAGATGTGCGGTTTAGGTAGATTGGCCATGCTAAATTGCCACTTTGTGTCCTAGGTGGGGTTATTCGGATAGGACGGGGATTGGGTCTGGGTGGGTTGCTCTTTCGGAGGGTTGGTGCAGACTCGCTGGACCAAATGGCCTCCTGCACTGTACAGATTCTATGAAGTATCTGAAATCTTTAGAACACTGGGGAAAGAAACTTGGAAAAGGGAGAAGAAAACACCCAAAGAAACTGACTGTTCTTGAAACTTTTGAGGTACTGCTGTCCACAGTCAAAGAAAGCAATAATTTTACAAAATGTACATTCTAGTTTTGTTGTGCCTTGCCCATTTTTAATTTTATTGCAGCCAATAAAAAACAATGTGATATTAACACTGGATAAAGGCAAATGAGCCTGCAATAACTTTTTGGGCTGAATTTTATGATATTCCCCACAATGACTAAAAATAAACTGGCCTGACACCCGATGAAGGCGCTGCACTGTCTAATATGTACAATTTCAGACTTTATTAGAGATGAACAAAATCTAAATGTTGTTTCTGAGCTGTAGTCTGAAACTGACCAAACAACTGTTAAACTCTGGTTTGAGTCTTTCTTCATTGAGAACAATTTATTTTCCTAAAAGATGCAGACCCACCTTAGCAGAACTATATTGAGTAATGTATAGTGTAATTTGTATATTCTTATAGAACAGGGCATAAGAATTGCTATCTATTATATATTAAGAATCTGGGGCGCAATTCTCTGGTTCAGAGACTAAGTGCTCCTGCCAGTGGAGAATCAGAATATTTCTGCATTGCTGCTAGCAGCACTAGGCAGGCGGCATTTCATCCATCCAAATGGGCTATCATACTGCCCATATGCATCCCGCCCGAGTCCTAATACCTCAGGTGAATTGTTTGCTGGGGTCGGGAATCCCATTGTTAGCCTAAGAAGCTGGAGCGGCTTTTAAGTGCTCCACTCAGCCCAGATTCTCATTCCAGCCAAGAAGATGGCTGCAGGAAAACCTGTACCGTGCTCCCTTGATTCGGACATCCACAGGATGTAGACACCATTGAGTGGAGAAGGGACACCCTCTTCCCCAGGGTGAGGTGGAGAGACCAATCAGCTGTAATGAATCAAGCCTGGGATGAGGTGGCAGATGCAGTGAGTGCTTGTAGCCTCACCAAGAGGACCAACATGCAGTGCAGGAAGAAGGTGAATGGCCTCCTTTGAGTTGTGAGGGTGAGTAACCACCTGTGACCCTGGCATCACCACATCCTTGACTCCTGACATCTGCCCCGAAACCCTAAAATGCCAGTAACGCTCCCAGAATGTCCCTCAGAACCCACCAGGAACCCCCAACACATGCCCTGCCCTCTATGGCCAGGCCTCTTGCCCAAATACGCTACCAGCTAGAAAGCCCCCACCCCCCCACAAAACGGCCTTCCCGGCATCTCACTGTGTCCTTTTTGTGTCTCCAAGGATAAAGCAGGCCATAATTGAAGGGACGGTCAGAAGACAGGCGGCGGCATACCCAAGATAGGGGCCCACACCCCCTTTGAAGAAAGGGCCGCCAAGGAATTTGCAGGGGAAGCCAAGAAGTGAAGAGTGGCTGACATGGGGTTGTCATGGATCAGACCTCTGGGGAAAACACTTATTTCTCAGCAATGCTTTCACCAACACCATCCATCATCACCTCAGTGGGGTATGTTAACAGCCAGGTTCCTGGGTCACCCTCTGGTGAGCACCACACACATGCTGCAGCATGTCAGGTGGAGACAGGGACTCCCAAAGGCACGGCTGGTTAGAGGGTTGCTTTATCGCAGGGAACAGTTGCCCCAAAGACAAATGTCGCGCCTCTGGAAAAGAGTATCCCATCACCGATGCAGATTCAGAGCCAGAATTTACAGGAGGGGCTGTGAGCAACATTCCGGTGCCTGTAAGTACAGCTTGAGGAGTTTAATTGCCTTCAGGCGCAGGAGATGGTGTTAGCACTGTGGCACCCAGGTCAACACTGAAAGAGTGGTGTTCACCCAGTGGGAGGCCTGGGGCAAGAGGTCAGAGCCATGTGTCAGACCGTCCAGCGCTTGAGTCACACTGTGCTATCCATGACTGAGGAACAGGACAGGAGGGCCCAGCCACAGGCGGACATGTCCCAGGCCAGATGGACATGGCTGCCGCACACCAGAGCTTGGCTCACTCATAATGGTCGTGGCTGAGGGCACCAAGAGCATTGGCTGGGAGCTGACTGATCTTAACCAGTCACAGTGGGGCATGACACAGTCACAGAGGGACATAACAAAAGCAATGAGAGACATGATTCACTCGTTCAGGGACGTGTCCCAGTCAGAGAGCACCATGGCTGAGGGCATCAACACCATGGTTCGGATGAGGGCAGGCCTCCATGACTGACAGCAGCAGATGATGTTGAGGCCTCTGGAGCTCACTCCACTGCCCCTCCATCCCACGATTAGCCCAGGAACCAGCTCGCACTCGGAGGGATGAGGAACGGATAAGGCCCATCCCAGGGCCTCCCGCAAGGGAGGCAGTGAAACACTCCAGCCCTTCTAATTTCGCCCCCAACACATGCGCAACTGCTGGACAGCGGGCAGAACAGGATGACTCATGGCCACAAGTGATGCCTGGAAGTCGGCCGGGACAATCCAAGTCCAGGCTTTCAAGAGGCCGTCCGCCAAAGACCTCACAGGGCAGAGGACGAGACGAGCTGTAAGCTGCCTCCACTCCTGATGTGCAATCTGGGGGAACACCTAGAATGAGCAAGAGGCCATGGAAGACCAGAAAGATCGATGACACAGAAGTTGGAGTGGGTGTGGTTGAACATAATTAGTCAGGGGAAAGCGGACACATTCTGTAAAAACACACCTTTTAAACACTTTTCCACCACCAGTCTGATCTGCTTCCCACTTCTTTCCCACAGATCTGAAGGCTGGACTGGGTGCATCAGACCCATGGACACCCCACCGGCATCCAACCTCACCAAGAAGTGACGGCCATGGGAGCCACAGTGTGAGACTATCTAATATTACAGCATCCTTAGTCTATGACCCCAAAGCTTGCTCCATTTCCCACCGCACTCTCCCAAAATAATGTGGCCCATGAGGAGGCATCCCCAAAACACAACCAGGGATCAAAAGGTATGTAATTCAAAAGACATGAGTCAGACTTTGTCATACAATGATTGCACCAGAGCTCATCTCACAGCGAATTGTCAACATCCATCAGTAACCCCCTGTACCTGGGGCATGCAAGCGTTGGCAGTAAATCCAGCAGCAGGGGCCCTTCTAGATCATACAAAGAACAAGAACAAAGAAATGTACAGCACAGGAACAGGCCTTGATATTGCAGCCATGTCCCCATCAGTGACCTGCACCTGCCGTTGATGTGGGAAGCCTTTCTCCTCAACAGTGGCTGCCACAGCAGGTGTTGGAGATGGGCTCTGTGGCCCCATTCCTGGTTCTCCCTGTGGGATCTACTGTGGGTGACCTCAAAAAGTGAGCCTTGTGCCTACCCGCCAGAACGGTGGAAGCTGGTTGTGTGGTGAAGATATTCACAATGTGTAGGCATGTGGCTCTACACTAAGAAGCTGGTGTGTGGGCATGTCCTACAGATGGGATTCACTGATGGATTTGTGCCTTTGCTGGGAACTTGGCTGCAGTATGGTATGGGCCTAGGTTGAACATAGAATGTAGGCCATACAGTGCAGAAGGAGGCTATTTGGCCCATTGAGTCTGCACCGACCCACATTAAGCCCTCACTTCCAACCTATCCCCGTAACCCAATGACCCCTCCTAACCTTTTTGGACACTAAAGGCATTAGCATGGCCAATCCACCTAACCTGTACTTCTTTGGACTGTGGGAGAAAACCGGAACACCCGGAGGAAACCCGTGCAGACTCCGCGCAGTGACCCAGCGGGGAATTGAACCTGGGACCCTGGTTGGTTCTGACAGTGAGCTGTTCAGGTTTCCTGGGTGGATATGGGATTCATACATACATACCATTTGGTATCAATGGGGCGTGGTTGACCTGCAGGGCCTGGAGAAATCGCTTGATCCTTAGGAGTGGGTTAGCTGATCATAACTGGTGAGGCTGTTACTCATGAGAGGGGCTGTGTTCCAGGGAGGTTCCAGCAACCACCAGTGCATGTGTCCAGTTTGCAGGGTTACCTCTGTTAATCCCCTGCTTCCTCTGCTGTGGAGTTGTGCAACCCAGGTGTGCAATGAGGAGTCCCAACACCTGTGGGCCAGTGATGGAGCATGGCCACGCCCAGCCTACTGATTAGACTTCTGATACATGAAGGTTTCCAGATGGGCAGGGTAGATGGATATCTATATGATAAAGGAGACCTAAGAGCATTTCAAGGATGCTGGCAGCAGTCAATAATTTAAACAAGGCAGGAGCCGTTAAGAAACACCAAAAGGGTGAGTTGCTAGTCTTTTACAGCAGCAGTGGGAGGTTCAGCCATGGCACCCTGATCCCAAGAGTCCAAGCCCTTGCCACCAAGTTGGTCCCCACTAGTCCCAGAGCTCCAGGCAGACACCTCCCAGCAAACCTGAAGATAATTCCTCCTTGCTCTCCCTCAAAGGCCATTGCACCACAGCCCCATTTGTAAATACGTGCACCAAATCACGCCCACGTGACACTGGCTTGAAGGAGTGGAGCATACTGGGGGTGGGGGGTGGGGGCAGGGATTCAGGCTACCAACCTGCTATGGCCGGCAGAATGGGACTGGAGACTGGGGATTGGACCATTGCCTGGCACCAGACCCATTTTGAGGCCGACGGGGGATTCTATGCCCGATTTGGATTCCTGGTCTTACCGGCGGGGAGTGGAGAATTCCGGCCCTGGTCTCTGCACAAACTCACATTTCACTTTTGCCAATACACTTTAATGATTCAAGAGTAAAAACAACAGAAAACTACAACTGAAAACCTAGGGAGAGTACTGTCCAAAAGTAAGGAAAATGGCTAGAAACCAACCCATGAAAAGCTGCAGAAAACTTATAAAACCATCCTATCTTCACAGAGCCGACAAAAAAATACTACAGCTGCTGGAAATCATAAATAAAAAATGAAAATGTTGGAAAAACTCCGGTCTGGCAGCATTTGTGGAGAAAGAAACAGCGTTAATATTTTATGTCCGTCTCTGACACTTTTTTCCCTTCTTTGAACTCTGCCTCAATTTACGGTGATAGACTGACCACCAACATTCATTACAAGCCCACCGACTCCCATACCTACCTCAACTACAGCTCCTCACACTTCTCTACCTGTAAGGATTCCATCTATTCTCCCAGTTTCAGTTGTTCCAATGATGCCACCTTTGAAAATGGAGCTTCTGACATGTCTGAAAATGTCCTCACCACTTGCCTTGCCAACTATTTTTGTGCCATCCAGAAGCTTGGCAATTGTACATTCACTTCCCTCATCCAAGTCATTAATGTACTGGTCCCCCTTTATCAATTTTAGGGCAGCATGGTAGCACAGTGATAGCACTGCTGCTTCACAGCTCCAGGGTCCCAGGTTCAATTCTGGGCTTGGGACACTGTCTGTGTGGCGTCTGCACTTTCTCCCTTTGTCTGCGTGAGTTTACTCCGGCTGCTCCAGTTTCCTCCCACAAGTCCAGAAAGACGTGCTGTTAGGTGAATTGGACATTCTGAATTCTCCCTCTGTGTACCCGAACAGGCGCCGGAATGTGGCGACTAGGGGCCTTTCACAGTAATTTCATTGCAATGTTAATGTAAGCCTACTTGTGACAATAAAGATTTTTTATTATCCTGCTTATTACCATTCAAAGGATTCTAATAAATTTGTCAAGCATGATTTTCCTTTAATGAAGCCATGCTGACTCTGCTTGATTATATTATGCATTTCTAAATCCTCTGCTATTACATCCTTTATAATGGACTCTAATGTTTTCTCAATGACAAGCTAACTGGCCTATAACTACCTGTTTTTTTTGTCACCCTCACTTTTTGAATAAAGGTGTTACATTGTCAATTTTCCAATCCTATGGGACTTTTCCTTAAGGATTCTTGGAAGATTACTACTAATGTACCCATTATTTCTGTAGCTACTTCCTTTGCAACACATCAGGTCCAGGGGACCTATCGGCCGTTAGGCCATTAGTTTCCATAGTACTTTTACTCCAGTGATAGTTGTTGTACTTATTTTCCACCCACCCCCATTTTGCCCCTCGATTATTTAGTATTTTTGGAATGTTATTAGTGTCTTCTGCCATGAAGACTGACAAAGTATTTATTTAACTCCTCTACTATTTTCTGGTTCCCCGTTATTATTTCTCGAATTTCATTCTCTTACCACTAATCTTTGCCACATTGTTATGTTTTTTTCTTTCAGTTTAACACTATTCTTAACTTCCTTGGTTCGCCATGGTTGATTTATCTCTTTCCTAGAATCCTTCTTCCTCACTGGAATATATCCTTGTTATGAATCATGAACTACATAAACGACTGCCATTGCTGATCGACTGCTATTGCTGATTAACTGTCTTTTCTGCTGAATTCCTTTCCCAGTCCACTCCAGCCCATTCTGCCTTCATTTCTTTGTAATTACCTTTATTAGGTTTGGCATAATTGTTTATGACCCAAATCTCTCACTCTCAAAATGAATGCTAACTTCTACCATATTATGGTCACTGTTTCCTAGGGGGATCGTTTAATCTGAGATTGTTTTTTAAACCTGCCTCATTACATATTACCAGATCCAAAATAGCCCGATCCCTGGTTGGATCCACAGCATATTGTTCTCAAGAATGTACATTTTCAATTTGTGATTTACATTTACATTTTTAAATCCATTGGACAACTGAAAGTTTTCAAATACATATTTTGAGGTCATTGTATGTAGATGTACATAATGGCATTCTTCTTCAAAAAGAACATTCCCATAATTATTTCATGAAGTCACTGCATGTCCTGATGATCATACATATGGGAGGAATTTATCACTAATCGGGCAGGATAGCCAATTAATGGCCAGAGGGCAGGCGCCACTCCCAGTTGAGGATGGTGGATGCACTTTTTAAAATGAAGGGCCTATCAGTGGATTTCCAGATTGAAAGGAGCTGCAGACAGTAATTGGAGGCACGTGAGGAAGAGGGTGCTTCAAAATGGAACCCTCCGACGTTTTAAAATTAAAATTAAAATATAGCTTTTGGAGCCAGGCCACCAATATGAGAAGTAGTCCGATAGCTTGGAGGCTACCACTAGGCAACTAAACTCGCCTATGCTGCTAGCAGGAACCTGGAAACCAAGTGCAAATTCTCATTTGGCCTCATTTAATTTACCTTTATCTGGATCCACTACCTGCCGCATGCAGGTGGGTAGCTCTGGTCCCCCACCCCCCCCAAAAAAAAATATGCTATTTTTGCATCTGTACACCATTGATCCTGGCATGGGCGAAAAATCAAACCCAGGGCCTTTGATTTTGCAATATTGTATAGGTCTTAAGTGGAGTTTTCTACTTGCCAATACAAATCAGAAGATCCAGTGTTGAATCCCAAACTGAACAGCAATTGGAATCAAAAAGGGTGAGGGGGAAAAATCATTCCTGTTAATCACAGGTGACAAAGGATAGTGTGAACTCTGGCAGCACTACAAAACATCTTTGAAAATCATTTAAATTGGATGGGGGAATGCTTTGGGATTTTTCCACAGAGAAGATTTGGGAAAATAGCATGTATCCAAATTTGCAGATGACATGAAGATGAGTGGTAAAGCAAAAAGTGCAGAGGATACTGGAAGTCTGCAGAGGGATTTGGATATGCTAAGTGAATGGGCTAGTGTCTGGCAGATGGAATACAATGTTGACAAATGTGAGGTTATCCATTTTGGTAGGAATAACAGCAAAAGGGATTATTATTTAAATAATAAAATATTAAACCATGCTGCTGTGCAGAGGGACCTGGGTGTGCTAATGCATGAGTCGCAAAAAGTTGGTTTTCAGGTGCAACAGGTGATTAAGAAGGCAAATGGAATGTTGTCCTCCATTGCTAGAGGAATGGAGTTTAAGATTAGGGAGGTTATGCTGCAATTGTATAAGGTGTTAGTGAGAACACACCTGGAGCATTGTGTTCAGTTTTGGGTCTCCTTACTTGAGAAAGGACGTACTGGCACTGGAGGCTGTTAACGCTGCTGTGCAGAGAGGCCTGGGTGTGCTAGTGCATGAGTCGCAAAAAGTTGGTTTTCAGGTGCAACAGGTGATTAAGAAGGCGAATGGAGACTTCCGGTGGCGGCTATGAGTGAATAAGTTACACACTTGGTGACTTCGGCTCTGGCCGGGCTTTTGGACCTTTTTCCCCGACTTTTTCATTGCTTTGAGTTTTGGTTTTGAAAGTGCGGACATTTAGGCACTGGATCCGCACAGTGGTACATGGAACGGAGAACCCCAAGGGACCGTAAAGGAAGAAATAGAAAGATAAGCGAGGGCTGGGTAGAAGTGGCTGCTGAAGATAACATGGCCGATGTTTGGACCCCTGCTGCGACGGCGCAGCCATCGATGGAGGAGCTGATGCAGGTCATCCAAGAGGGCTTCGCCAGACAAAAACAAGATTGTCTCGACCCAATAAAGGAGTCGATCGATCGGCTGGAACACAGACTGGATGCCCAGGATCAGACGATACAGAAGTTGGAGAAAGCGCTGGCAGGCCAGGAGGAGCACCAAACAGTGGTTGAGCTGGAGGTGGGGATGCTGCAGGATCAGCGGAAAAGGCTGTTAGGAAAGGTGGAAGAGCAGGAGAACAGAACGCGCCAGCAGAACTTAAGAATTGTCGGTCTCCCTGAGGGGGCTGATGCTGGCGCTTTTGTGGTAAATATGTTCCAGAAGCTTCTGGGGGAGGTGGACAGGGCGTACAGGGTGATGGCGAGGAATCCATGGCCGGGGGACGCCCAAAGGCGATGGTGGTTCGGTTCCACAGATTTTTAGATAAAGAGTATGCCCTCCAGTGGGCCAAACGTACCAGGAGCTACAAGTGGGACAAGAGCATATTGCGTATCTCTCAGGACCTGAGTGTGGAGGTGGCCAGAAGGAGGGCAGGCTTCAGGCAAGTGAAGGAGATCCTGTTTAAGAAGAAATGAAGTTCGGGCTCCTCTACCTGGCGTGCCTCTGGGTTACTAATGCGGACCAGCACCACTATTTTGAGATGCCTGAAGAGGCGATGGACTTTGCCAAGAAGAAGAAGTGACAGTATCTTTGTCTTTTCTTGAACGATGTATATATGGCTTGATTGTTGCCTTTTTTCTATTTTTGAAGTTTGGGTGAAGATGGGCGAATAAAAGTTATTCGGTTTTTGTTGGGTTTTTCAGTGTTTTGATCGGGGTGGTTGGTGTGGGCTTTTTAATTTGCACTATTGAGGGGGTTCTTTGTGGGGGTCTCTGTCTGCTTTGGGCTGTCTCCTATGGTAATTAAGAGGTTATTCGGTTTTGGTTTGATGAGGGAAGTGGTTTCGATGCGTGGAGGGGAGTAGGGAACAATAGGTGGGAGACCTTTTGGTGCCGGAGGCGAAGGTCACCAGGCTAACTGGGTGAGCTAGTCTACGGAAGCACAGTGGCGGGCGGGGGGGGGGGGTGTATTGGTTCAATACAGGGCAGGGGTTGGGTTATTGGGTGATGTTGCTGGGGGGGGGGGGGAGTTACTCTGCTGACGAGGGAGGGTCCTAGGTTCGGGGACAGAGAGGAGGTTGGGACTGGGGGCTACCTGGAGGCGTGCAGATGAAGGCGCGGCACATGGGCGGGGGAGGTGGGCCCAGGAAGGGGGATGGCTGATCACCTGGAATGTTAGAGGGTTGAATGGGCCTGTCAAGAGGGCCCGTGTGTCCGTGCACCTGAGGGCTCTGAAGGCGGACATGGTGATGTTGCAAGAGACACACCTGAAAGTAGTGGAGCAAGTTAGGCTGAGGAAGGGTTGGGTCAGTCAGTTCTTCCATTTGGGGCTGGATACCAAGACGAGAGGGGTGGCGATTTTAATTAATAAGCGGGTGCAATTCCAGACAGGTAGTATAGTCTCGGACGGGGGGGCCGTTATGTCATGGTGAGCGGTAAGCTGGAGGGGAGGAAGGTGGAATTGGTTAACGTGTATGCGCTGAATTGGGACGATGTTGAATTCATTAAGAGGGTACTGGGGAAGATACCGGATCTGTAATCGCACAAGCTGGTGATGGGAGGGGATTTTAATACGGTTATCGACCATGGCCTGGAACGTTCGTGCTCGAAAACGGGAAGGGTGCCAGCGATGGCAAAGGAGCTGATAGGGTTCATGGAGCAAATGGGAGGGGTCGACCCATGGAGGTTTAGGCAGCCGACGGGGTTAGACAGTTGACGGTAAGGGAGTTCTCTTTCTACTCGCATGTACATAAAGTGTATTCCCGGATTGACGTTTTCATTTTGAGTAGGAATCTGCTGGCGGGAGTGGTGGACTGGGGGTGCTCGGCCATCACTATTTCGGATCATGCCCCACACTGGATGGAACTGCAGGTCAGTGAGGAGAGCTTCCAGCGCCCCCAGTGGCGATTGGACGTGGGTTTGTTGGTGGACGAGGCAGTGTGCGAGAGGCTGAGGAAGTGCATGCAGAACTACCTGCATGTCAACGACATGGGGGAAGTCTCAGCAGCGGTGGTCTAGGAGGCACTGAAGGCAGTGGTGAGAGGGGAGCTGATCTCAATCCGAGCTCATAGCGACAGGACGGATAGGGCAGAGACGGACCGACTGATCAAGGAAATCTTACAGATATATAGGAGGTATGCGGTGACCCTGGGGGTGGAACTGTTCAGGGAACGCCGGAGGCTGCAGGCTGAGTTTGGGGTGCTGTCCACGGGCAAGGCAGTGGAGCAGCTGAGAAAGGCGAGGGGGACGTTGTATGAACATGGGGAGAAGGCCAGCAGAATGCTGGCACAGCAGTTGAGGAAGAGGGAGGTGGCCAGGGGAATTGATAAGGTGGTCGACAGAGATGGGAACCTGGTAGGGATTCGGCTGGGCTAAACAGGGCATTCAGGGACTTTTACAGTGGACTCTATCGCTCGGAACCCCCCACGGGGCCTGAGGACATGAGACGCTTTCTGGATGGGCTGACTTTCCCAAGGGTGGGCAGAGAGCTGGTTGATGGGTTGGGGGCTCCGATTAGGGCCGAAGAAATATCTGAGGGCTTGAAGGCAATACTGTCTGGTAAAGCCCCGGGGCTGGACGGGTTCCCGGTGGAATTTTACAAGATATTTTCGAGGATGTTAGGGCCGTTGCTGGTCAAGGTTCTTTATGAGGCGAGGGATAGAGGGGTGCTTCCCCCGATGATGTCACAGGCCACCATTTTGTTAATGTTGAAGCGGGACAAGAACCCGGAGCTGTGTGGGTCCAATAGGCCGATCTCGTTGCTTAATGTGGACGCTAAGCTGCTGGCCCAAGTGTTGGCCTCCAGGATTGAAGATTGTGTGCCGGAGGTGATTATGGAGGACCAAACCGGATTTGTCAAGGGTAGGCAGTTGGTAGCCAATATAAGAAGGCTGCTTAATGTGATAATGATGCCCCCGGAGAGAAGTGAAGTTGAGGTAGTTGTGGCCATGGATGCGGAGAAAGCGTTCGACCAGGTAGAGTGGGACTATCTATGGGAGGTGCTGGGACGGTTTGGGTTTGGTAGGGGCTTTATCGACTGGTTCAGGTTGTTGTACTAGGCTCCGGAGGCTAGTGTAACGACGAACAGGACAACCTCGGACTATTTTAGGCTGCACCGGGGGACAAGACAGGGATGTCCCCTTTCCCCACTGTGGTTTGCGTTAGCCGTAGAGCCACTGGCAATTGCTCTGAGAGCTTCAAGGGGTTGGAAAGGGCTGGTTGGTGGGGCGGGGAGGGGGGGGCATGGAGCATAGGGTATCGCTGTATGCGGATGACCTACTCCTATATGTAGCAGATCCAGGGGCAGGGATGGGGGAGATTATGGCGATTCTGGGGGAATTTGGCCGGTTTTCGGGATACAAACTGAATATGATGAAGAGTGAGATGTTTGTAGTCCAGGCAAGAGGTCAGGAGGGTCGGCTGGGGGAGTTATCGTTCAGGTTGGTGGGGGACAACTTTAGATATCTGAGGATATAAGTGGCGCGCGACTGGGGCCGGTTACACAACTTGAACTTGTCCCGGTTGGTTGAACAGATGAGGGGCGAGTTTCGGAGATGGGATGCGCTTCTGCTGTCACTGGCGGGGAGGGTGCAGACGGTTAAGATGACGGCATTGCCGAGATTTTTATTTGTGTTCCAATGCCTCCCAATTTTCATGCCGCGGTCCTTTTTTAAGAGGATCAACAAAATCATTTTGGGCTTTGTTTGGGCGGGTAAGTCCCCACGGATGAAAAAGGTGATGCTCGAGAGGAACCGGGGGGGGGGAGAGGGGGGCTTGCCCTGCCAAATTTTAGTAATTATTGCTGGGCGGCCAGTATTTCGATGGTAAGGAAGTGGGTGGTGGGGACGGGGGCGGCTTGGGAGCGGATGGAGGCAGCTTCATGCAGGGGCACCAGCTTGGGTCGCTGATAACGGCACCTTTGCCCACGCGATCGCTGCATGTGCAAGGCTTAGCTTGATCCAATTTAAGGTGGTGCACCGGGCGCACATGACAGCGACCCGGATGAGCAGATTTTTTGGGGTGGAAGACAAGTGTGTCAGATGTGCGGGTGGACCAGCGAACCATGTCCACATGTTCTGGGCATGCCCAAAACTTAGGGGTTTGCGGATGTCATTTCCAGAGTATTGAAGACAAGGGTGGAAATGAGTTCAGGGGTAATGATTTTTGGGGTGTTGGAAGGCCGGGGTGTCCAGGAGGAGAAAGAGGCAGATGTTCTGGCCTTTGCCTCCTTGGTAGCCCGGTGACGAATATTACTGGCTTGGAGGGATTCTGGGCCTCCGAAGTCGGAGGTCTGTTTAACCGACACGGCGAGCTTTCTCGGCCTGGAAAAGATCAAGTTCGCCTTGAGAGGGTCGGTGTCAGGGTTCGCCTGGAAGTGGCAACCATTCATTGACTTCTTTGCGGAGAATTAATCGTCAGCAGGGGGTGGGTTAGGGTAGCATAGAGTAGAGGGTTAAATAGGCAGGCCTTGGAGGGACGGATGTCGGCGGCTGCATTATGACTATTGTTCTTTGTACTCTTTTTTTTAATACTGTGGTTGTTTGCAATGCCAAAAATACCTCATTTAAATTGTTTGTTAAAACAAAAGGCGGCGAATGGAATTTTGTCCTTCATTGCAAGAGGGATGGAGTTTAAGACAAGGGAGGTTATGCTGCAACTGTATAAGGTGTTAATGAGGCCACACCTGGTTTATTGTGGTTCAGTTTTGGTTTCCTTACCTGAGAAAGGCACTGGAGGGTGTGCAGAGGCGATTCACTGGGTTAATCCCAGAGTTGAGGGGGTTGGATTACAAGGAGAGGTTGAGTAGACTGGGACTGTACTCGTTGGAATTTAGAAGGATGCGGGGGGTGGGGGGAGGAAATCTTAGAGACACATAAAATCATGAAGGAAATAGGATAGATGTGGGGAGGTTGTTTCCACTGGCAGGTGAAAGCAGAACTAGAGGGCATAGCCTCAAAATAAGGGGAAGTAGATTTAGGACTGACTTTAGGAGGAACTTCTTCACCCAAAGGGTTGTGAATCCATGGAATTCCTTGCCCAGTGAAGCAGTAGAGGCTCCGTCATTAAATGTTTTTAAGATAAAGATAGATAGTTTTTTGAAGAATAAAGGGATTAAGGGTTATGGTGTTCGGGCCGGAAAGTGGAGCTGAGTCCACAAAAGATCAGCCATGATCTAATTGAATGGCGGAGCAGGCTCTAGGGGCCAGATGGCCTACTCCTGCTCCTAGTTCTTATGTTCTTATGACATGCTAAGCTTTTAAAACAAAGTACGTTCTCACAAGTTTGAAACAAATTGAAAAAAAGGAGGTGAAAAAGCTGACATGTTGATGCCAAACACTCTTTCTTCAAAGATAAATAAATAATTTCATAATCTGTCTCAGATTGAGGTGTTTATTGATTACTAATTTTTTTTAAAAATACTTGGTCACAGTGCTGTGGAGGGTTGCCTGGCTTTGGTTATCCCTCTCCTGCTTTTGAAGAGGGAGATTGATATTTTAAAAAGGGACAAAAAACACTCCCTGGCAGTGAACTATTTAAACAGCAAGATGCAAGCTTTTGTAAATGTTCAGAATGTTGGAATACAGGAGTAAAGCTAGGAGTTTGTTTTAAGTCAAGCAGAACACCTGGTTGATGTGGAAATGTGCAGCACATTCGTTGTTTTGTATTATAGGGGGAATTCTCATTGATTATTTTAATTTACTTCAATTATGTTGCTCTGTACATTCACTATACTGTCAACTCCAAGCACATCTGGTCTCATCTCATCAAGGGTTTTCTCCTGTTCATAAAAGATTGAAGATATGTGTTCGGCACATGTCAAAGGTACAATATTTAGTTTGTATGTCACGGGAGAGACCTTGGTTACACCTACAATTGTATAAGTTTGAACATTGGACAGTGTAAGTCAACTCCCAACATGCTAGGAGCATGGGTTCTACTTATGGGAATGACTTGCGGCTTATGATCCAAAATATATCTGTTGTAGGCTCAAATTTATAACCGTTATTGATAGCTAACTGGGATACTAATTTGCCCAGGTGAGGAAAGTCATTTAAAACTTTTAACATTCAAAAGTAAACACAAACAGCCGACCAGAGGCACAGGTTGAAATAACGCATAAAGTAATTCTTAAAAAAAAAAGGAATTGCAGCTTGAGTGACTTTCAGTTAAGAGTGAATGGTTTAGCCCATAAAAGAATGAGAGCAACATAATTTGGAAAACAGCATGAATGAGAGGAGCAGAGCACATGGGCAGGAGGATCCGATGAATTTGAAGCCAATGTGAGGGAGAACGAGTGTTGCCACAATTTCCATCCGGCAGAGAAATAGGCATCCAACGGGAGACTGCTAAGTAAAGTTGTGGAACTTGGGACCCATCATTTTATTAAATCAAATTTTAAAGAAGGGATATCTTTTATGCTACTGATATATTTATCCAGGCATTTGAATTGTTAATTAACCACCACAAATGAAATAAAAATGAATGTGGGAACTAACTCTCATCATAACTGAACAAAAGGCACTTTTCTCATGTCTATCCAGTTGGTCGTGCAGACTATGATATTACACAGCATTTTATTCTTGGGCTTATTATTTCATGCCTGAAATGAACAAGCAGAAATTGAAGAAAAAGATCTTTCTGCTACTTGTAGAGAAACGTTATCACAGCTCAGTGTGGCTGGAAAGCAAATGTACAATAGACTAGAACTGTCTTTGTCAATTAATGGGAGGTGACAAATTTCTGAAATAGCTCCAGATGGTTTAAGTTACTTAATCTGAACTGTAAAACTTTGAAGAAACTAGGTATATGTTGCAATCAGTTTATGGTCTAGAAGAAAAGAACTATCAAGCGGGCAGGTGGCCAGATGCTTGACCTGACCGCCTGGATAAAACTACTTTACCCACTACAAGACTGTGCAGAATGTGTGTTACCTGGTACACCTGGCTTGTGACAGGAAAAGCCATTCATGGAAATGACTATCTCATCTAGGTGCAGATGGATAGGGAGAGGCAGGTTGAGAGCATATCCTGAAGCACCAGCTGCCCTCCCATGACAAAGGTAAGCTATGTACAGTGGTCACACAGGCAATCACAGGGCAGGGAGGTGCACACCATTGAAAAATGTGTGAAACTGTATTTGGCACAAGGGATCAGAATCACTTGACATGGTAGTTGCATGTTTCTTTACACAGGTTTCCATGCATTTTGCTGGGTCTTGAGATCCAGGAAAATTGGCAGTCAACGAAGTGCACCTCATGAGGAGCACAAGGTCTTCAAAAGTGAATAATGGGGTAATGTGTGACCTACCTTTGGGTGGGTAGTGAAATAGATATCATATTTCTAGAAATGTGGGAATGTTTTTAAGAAGCAGTTATATATAGCATGTGTAGCGAAGGGGACCAATGTATATGGAGGGATGGTAGGATCAGACTATTGAGTTGAATGATCGTAATGAATGGCGGAGCAGGCTCAAAGGGTCAAATGGCTCCTCCTGCTCCTATTTTCTAATTTTCTATTAAATGTTTTGGGACTAATTTTAAATCTTGGTGTTTTAGAGATAAGTATGGTCACAGATGTAGAAGAGGCTGCTCTGATCTGAAATGTTTCAAATACAAAACCAAGCTTCAGTGAAAAGCTACAAAATTAGGATGCAGGAGTGTGGCTGGAGGTAATTTTATTTAAGTCAAGCAAGGAGACCCACTGATAATGCAAAGCATAGTAAGTTTATTATTTTGATCAATGATGTGGTGATTAAATAATAGGACTTGAGTCATGATGGGCAGCTGTATTTCACTGACATATTAACGTTTTGTCTTTATGCTGTCTGTGAAGTAAAGCAAGTTAATATTTAGCATTCGCCATTTTCTTGTCTTGCGTCATTTGTTGGAGAATTTCATGTCCAGTTTATATTCAAGGAGGTTGTATCATTACATTCTCTAGGTCACATTGTTCTGCAAGTAAATCTTCGAAAGTGAGTGTAAACTTTGGGACATAAGGGGAATCAGATCTGCTTACAGGTACATCTGAGGTCAATGACTGTCATGATGGACCCCTACTTGTGATGGGGATCAGGACAATGACAGTACATCTCCTGTCATTCACATTACTTAAACTGAAGCCTGTATATTCTATAACATGTCCAATCTCTATTTCAGAGTGCAAAATATCCGCATTAGTAACATTCTTATAGAAGTCTGGAAAAGATCATTGTTATCTTCATCCGAGATCTGGAAAGATTATTTTTCTTTTTTTTAAATTTTAGAATACCCAATTAATTTTTTCTAATTAAGGGGCAATTTAGCATGGCCAATCCACCTACCCTGCACATCTTTGGGTTGTGGGGGTGAAACCCATGCAAACACGGGGAGAATATGCAAACGCCACACTGACAGAGACCCAGGGCCGGGATCGAACCTGGGACCTAGGCGCCGTGAGGCAGCAGTGCTAACCACTGCAGTACCGTGCTGCCCCGAAAGATGTTTTTTAACAAATGTTTGTAAAAACATGCAAAGCTGTGCTGTCACTTGCATTAAGATTAAGTCACTGAGCTGTTTGCCTGTGACATTGCAGTGATGGTAATGACATTGTTCATCTCAACTCATGGTCTTTCAATAATTTTAACAATTCCACCTTGAGGTGTTGGGAATAGAGGGATGCAAGAGGCACATTATGCAGATGAAGCATAAAATGCTGTTGAAAAGCTACAGCATTTGCTTCGCTTTCAGTGACCAAGATTAATGATCCAAGTAACTATATGCCAGGCATAAAGAGAAAACAAATTGTCTGCAATTTAATCGGGAGGGAGGGTGGTCAAGGTGGCATAGAGGGTTAACACATTCTTAGATCTTAACTCAAACTGATGAATGAAAATCTCTTGTTTTTCGGCCATCATGGGGCGGGATTCTCTGACCCCCCGCCGGGCCGGAGAATTGCCGGGGGGTGGGGGGGGGGGGGGGGGGGGGCGGCGTGAATCCTGCCCCAATGCCGGCTGCTGGATTCTCCGGCACCGGTTTTTCGGCGGGGGCGGGAATCGCGTTGCGCCGGTCCGGGGCCGTTGGCAGCAATTCTCTGCTCCGCGATGGGCTGCGTGGCCGCCCATTTTCGGCCAGTCCCGCCAGCGTAAATCAAACAAGGTCCTTACCGGCGGGACCTGGCTCTGTGGGCGGCCTGCGGAGTCCTCGGGGGGGCGCGCGGGGATCTGGCCCGGGGGGGGGGGGGGGGCCACGGTGGCCCCGCGATCTGAGCCCACCTATCTGCGGGCGGGCCTGTGCCGTCAGGGCACTCTTTCCCTACGCGCCGGCCGCTGTAACGGTCCGCCATGGCCGGCGCGGAGAAGAACACCCCTTGCGCACGCGCTGGGATCACGGCAGAACACGCTACCGCTCCCACGCATGCACCAACTCACGCCGGCCAGTAGAGGCCCTTCGGCGCCGGTTGGCGCGGCGCCAACCCCGCTGGCGTCGGCCTAGCCCCTGAAGGTGCGGAGGTTTCCGGACCTTTCTGGGCGGCCCGACGCCGGAGTGGTTCACGCCACTCCTCGGTGCCGGTACGGCCCGCCCCGCCGGATACCAGAGAATCCCGGCCATGATTTTATTTGATATTAGTAACGAACCATAGTATGAATTTATTCCTCATGTAGAACCAGTTTTTGCATAACTGTCCATCTCACTCAGAGCCCACAAAGATGGCTAGTGTAGAAAATGACAATTGTGGTGGGAAAATTGTCAAGCAGCATGCTAATGAGGCCAGACCATTAAAATCTGCCAAGACTGTCTGCTGCTGCTGCTCCTGGACCAGCCGGCTGTTTACTTTGTCACATTCCCACAAGGGAATTAAAATGAAGCCCAGGAAAATTCAATCATGGGCAGCAGAAGGATATGGCAGAAGGATATGGCACTACGACTGGACCTACCCTGTCTCATCTGGCATATGTCCAAATGAAAATCAAGAATTGAAATTGCAAAGGGATCTTTTTCTTTCGCACCCCCAGAACATTGAGGCTGGTTACAGCACTATTTAGAACAGTTAATGTTGCACTCACTGAGGATAAAATCCTCCGGATTTTTTGTCTCTATGGATCAGTACAACCCTATACATTTGCCAACTAAACCAATAAAGGAGGTCCAATTATTACTCTTATAGTTAATGAGTGTGCAAAATAGGTTGCTATGTTTAAAACCTGATCTCACCCTAACACATGGGTGAATGGAAGTGCATTCAGGTTGGATGCCCAATTGACTTCAATAGTCCCAAACTCACATGGAACAGAAATCATGTGTCGGATCCAAACAAGTCATGATTTTGTACACATATTAGGTTAAAATCTGCTGTATTATTTCATGGTGTGTAAAGCTTTCAGATATATATATGTGATAAGGTGACCTACAATTAAAATAATTTATCATTTTGTATCATAAATTCTGTAACTGGGTTTAAAGAAATAGAATTTTCTTCAGAGTTTTTAATACATTAGCAAAGCGGGTCAATTTCTTGTAAGATAACTTTAGAAATAACTGAAGCCTAACTTAGTGCTGTGCAAGCTTGCTTGAAGCTATCATTACTTCATTCTGTTTAGTCACCTGATTAATTCCAAAACAAAGCTTTTATCGAGCATGCTTGCCGTATCTCTGTCAATGCTGCATTACTGTCTTTAGCAGCCCTTTTTCTCGGTGGCTAGATTTTATAACCAATCAAGCAAAAAAACTGCTTGTAAAATGGCAATACCTCGCAACAAGCACATTAAGTTATAGTTGCATATTTGGTTGATAACATAGTTAACTATTAATGACACATTGGTGTAGCAGATTTTCTGCAAGTTATCTTTACCTTGCAGGAGCTGAGCTGCTCTAACTTATCAGTCTCAATCTACACCTAGCATTCTACAAGGGAACATTGATTTAATCTTTGATCTGATTATTTATAATATATCTTAATATCTTGCATTTTTATTATTACTTATATCGACCAAGAGAGTGCAAAGGACTCAGGATTATCCATCATGAAACTGCCAGTGAACCATATGCATACCCAGCACCAGATTGTCCTATTCTACAATGCAAAATTGCGCAAACAGCAGAGGTTCAGATTCCTCACAAAAGTTTGCACTTATTCATAATAGCGACCCATGATACAGCTTGTTTTATTCTCTTGTGATGTATCACAGTCGTAAAATCCTTGGATACACGTAAGATCTGGAGTATTATCAACTGTGTTATAAAGTAGAGCTGTAGTCTCTACAATGAGCTTTACCCGCGAAGCAACAATCAACTGTTCATTGTACAAATAATTCTGTGATTTCCTCTTAACTCCACAAAATTAGGAAATACAATACAAACTAAATCAAGTTTCCATTTATCACCCAACATAAAGGCCTCACAGAATCCTTACAACACCCCAATTGTATTATTAATATACTTAATATAATTATGCCATCATATCACCCATTTATTTGTCTTTTTCTATGTGCTTGTATAATTTTATTGAACGTACAGACTTCTACACTATATTACGTGGAATGGTAAAATTTTGTTTTCGTCAATTTATAAATGTTACATTCCTTCTGTTTTGTACAATTATGTGTTTGGAAGCAGCATAGTCAGATTAGTTGTTTTCTAGTGGAAGGAAATCTCTGAGACTTGGGACTGTAGATAATTTTAGCATTTATGATGCAATTTTCAGAAACTGCGAAGCTTGTGAGTTGAGGCCAAATATGCAAACAGGATTGTTATCATAAACCACAGCTGCCTAAGTTTTGGACCCCAAATTCACCACTAGTTGCATTATAGATAATGTAGTTCACGTATATGCACAATGTAAAAATAAAAATATCTATCTTCGATCTGTCTTCCATCCATTTCTATGATATTTACCGTGTATCCTTATGTAAATTAATGAAATGAAAATGATGCATAATTAATTAAATGTTGTCATCATTAATTGCTTATCATACAAATTAATTTTTAGTTTACGAGCCTTGTGGACTATTTTGAGGAAATGGAGGATTTTTTAAGTACATTCACTGGGGGATTTGTGATCTTTTTCAGCTCTCAAAGCCTAGTTAAGCCAGGGAAAGAAAAGGGATCCAGACTCCTTTGCTAATGGAGCTACCCACAGTTATCATCCTTGTGGCATTGGCCTTGTAGTCAGATTATTAACTGTTATTTCTATTTTCAGGTTACCCACTGGAAATAAGCCAGTAAATACAACACCTGTGCAAGGGCAGGTCCCTCAGGATGACACTGACAGGAGAACAGAACCTCGCTCCTCCGTCTCGGACCTTGTGAATTCCCTCACAAGTGAGATGCTGATGGTGAGTAATCAGGCATCACAACACAACATAATCATTGAATTAGAAGATAACACTTTAAAATTCTATTGATGCAGGGCCAGTACAAGATTGGCATTGTCTGAAGAGAACCAGGACCTATGTCAGCTTGTATAATTTTTAATCTGTGTTATGTAACATGAAATTGCATGAGTTAACACAAGTTATCTGTAATAGGTCTTGCGCAGAAGCTGAATTTTGTGTGAGCATCAAACTGGTCACATTTTAGTCATCACAGCTCAGACATCCTAACTTTGGGTATTCTGATTCACCTGGAACAATGCTGTAGGCAAGCTGCTCGTATTACTTAACTAGCAAACCGTTCAAGTTCTGCCTGCTGCCTGTACATTATTCAGTGGAGTTTTAAATCCTTGAAAATAACAGATAGCTACAGGTTAGGTGGATTGGCCATGATAAATTGCCCTTAGTGTCCAAAATTGCCCTTAGTGTTGGGTGGGGTTACTGGGTTATGGGGATAGGGTGGAGGTGTTAACCTTGGGTAGGGTGCTCTTTCCAAGGGCCGGTGCAGATGGGCCGAATGGCCTCCTTCTGCACTGTAAATCCTATGATAATCTATGATAATCTATGGTATGATAACTTTAGGCTGATTTTACAAACCGTTCCCCCTCAAGAAACACCTGTTTCATGGGTACAATGGTCATACAAAACAACCAGATACATTTTTTTTAAAAATTCCAATTAAGGTGCAATTTAGTGTGCCCAATCCACTTGCCATGCTCATCTTTGGGTTGTGGGAGTGAGACCCACGCAGACACGGGGAGAATGTGAAAACTCCACATGGACCGGGATCAAACCCGGGTCCTCGGCGCTGTGAGGCAGCAGTGCTAACCACTACACCACCGTGTCGCCACAGCCAGATTCATAACGGAGTGTTCAACATTTTCACATTTCTCCAGGGTTTATGGAGCTTCCTCAGTCGAAGCTGAACTTGCAGTAGGTAGCATGCAAATTAGACATGAGTATATTCTCCACCTCCTGTCGTTTTTTTATTGATTTGCAATCTGCCTACCCAGACCTAGGGAAATCCCATAATATTGGATTCATAGACTCATAGAATTTACAGTGCAGAAGGAGGCCATTCAGCCCATCGAGTCTGTACCGGCCCTTGGAAAGAGCACCCCATTTAAACCTACACTTCCAACCTATCCCCATAATCCAGTAACCCCACCCAACACTAAGGGCAATTTTGGACACTAAGGTCAATTTAGCATGGCCAATCCACCTAACCTGCATATCTTTGGACTGTGGGAGGAAACCGGAGCACCTGGAGGAAACCCACGCAGACACGGGGAGAACGTGCAGCCTCCGCACAGATAGTGACCCAAACCGAGAATCGAACCTGGGACCCTAGCGCTGTGAAGCTATCGTGCTAACCACTATGCTACCGTGCTGCCCTGCAGGTTTGAGCCATTGAAGTGCCCCATGTAAGTTTGAAAGTTTCATTCTACTAGATAAGAGCTATTCAGGTTTTGGGAATTCTTGCAGGTGGACTCAGGGCTGGCAGTTGGGCAACCAGTTGAACAACTCGTGTCCTTCCAAGTTCCCCAGAACTGTCTGCTCTTTTTGTCAGAGGAAGGCTCGATTAGAAGGTGGTTTTATAACAGGAACGACTGCAGATCATGGCCTAAGGCAGGAAATACTGGTCCTTGTAGATCCATATAGGACCATGAAAATCACCTCGTTCATTTGTTTGCATCCAATGAAAAATGTCAAATTTTAATTCAAGCTCTAGGATTAAGAGGATCTCCATTCACTATTGAGCCCTGGGACTACGTGAAGCAGTGAGATGGTCATTGTCATTCTTAAAGAATTGGCATCATTGTGCATTGTAAAATCAATGCATGGCATTTTGCTTTCATGCATTAATCAACTGTGTCCTTAATAAGGTGCAGTGTATCCGAGATTGCAGTGGTTGACAAATATTCAGCTGAGGAAGGAGCTGTGCTCTGAAAGGTAGTGATTCGAAACAAACCTGTTGGACTTTAACCCGGTGTTGTAAGACTTCTTACTGTGCTCACCCCAGTCCAACGCAGGCATCTCCACATCATGACAAATATTGGCAGTAAAACAGAACTCGATTAAGATCACAGCCGCGTTTTCCTCCGTGTCTGTAACAGGAACCAAAATAAGAAATTATCCATCTGCATTCCGCTAGTTCAGTTGAAATCCAGGACAATGGGAAGTCTGAGCACGCTCAACTCAATACTCGTAGTTATATGTTTTAGGTGAATTTTATGTTATAAAAATACAGCTACTGGAAAAGCATGCTGTGCTTAGCTGTTGGATAAGTGATCCTTTGATTTCTCATCAATACTTCAGAAGAATGGGTTACTCAGCATGAGATAAATTAAGTGAATGGGCAAAACTGTGGCAGGTGATGTTCAATCCGGGGAGTTTGGCATCACCCAGGTTGGATTTGAGAAAGACAAATCCGAATATTTTCTCAAAGTTGATAAAACAGTGGTGGAGTAGAGTTTTACGTTTCCATGTACAAAAATCGCTAAAAACTGGTGCATGAGTGCAGAAATTAATGGAAAAAGCTAATGAATGTCACCCGTTATCTAATAATAATAATAATCGCTTATTGTCACAAGTAGGCTTCAATGAAGCTACTGTGAAAAGTCCCTAGTCGCCACATTCCGGCACCTGTTCGGGGAGGCCGGTATAGGAATTGAACCTGCGCTGCTGGCCTTGTTCTGCATTACAAGCCAGCTGTTTAACCCACTGTGCTGAAAGGGGACTGGTTTACAAAATTAAGTAAAATTCAGTTTTACAAAGCTTTGGTCAGGCCACACCCAGCATATTACGTTCAGGAAATATAATTATAACCCGGGAAGTGTACAGCACAGATTCATCAAAATTATATCTGGGTTTAAAGTGTTATATTATGAGAACTGTCTGTATCAACATGCTTTCTCGTTCCTGGAGTTTAGAAGGTTCCAAGGAATCTAATTGAGGTTTTAAAA